>NC_089852.1:48105327-48708184 GCF_036373705.1 Amia ocellicauda
CTGAGAGGTTCAGTTTCTATGGTGTACTGGAGGAGCCCCTGATTCTGAATCCCTTTTTCCAAACACAGCTAGTGGAGAGGTCGCATTTCACTAGTGTGTTAGTCAGGGCTGGAGTGGTGAAAGTCGGGCACTTGTTGGACTTGAGTCATTTTAGGTGGAAGGAGCCTGAGCTTTTGGCTGCAGAGCTGGGCGTTAACTCTGTGCGTGTAGTGGAGCGGTTTCTAAATCAGGTCCGTAATGCTCTGCCAACAGAGGGGCTGGTTTTGGTGGAGAGAATGCTTAGGCAAAGGAGGGCCCCACAGCCTGACTCTGAGTTCCCCTTGTTAACAGTGTCCCCAGCATTCAGTCAGCACACTGAGGTGCCGGGTCATTTACTGAAGGTTGAGAATGTTACTGAGCTTTCTCTATTTACTGTGGAGGGGAAGCAGGTGTACAAGGCCTGCATGAAGGTTCGTCACCAGCAGCAGCTCCAGCAGTTACCTGATACGCACTGGCGAGAGCAGTTAGGGGTGGGGGAGGAGTTTGAACCGGCTTGGCGTACTTTGTACAAACCTCCACTGCAAAAAAGGTCGGGGGATCTGCAGTGGAGGATCCTGCATTCCATCATTGCCATTAACTCTTTTCTGACCATCATTAAGCCTGGGGTTACGGACAATTGTCCTTTCTGTTCTCAGAGGGAGACTTTTCACTGCTTTTTTTTTCTGTGCCAGACTGAGGCCACTGTTTATGCTAATGAAGACACTGATTGAGGGTCTGGGTTTGCCGTTTACTGAAGCAAGTTTTATTTTTGGTTTTAAATACCGAAAGACGAGGCAAAGCATTTTTCAGCTGAGCAATTTTATTTTTGGACAGGACAAGTTTGCCATTTTAAAAAGCAGGAAGAACAAAGTCAATGGTTTTATCGCTCAGGATCCTGTGCATATTTTCAAACATCTAGTGGTGTCTAAAATCAGGGTAGATTTTCAGTTCTACAGCGCTATGCAGGATTTGGACAGCTTTGGGCTACTGTGGTGTGTAAACAAAGTGTTGTGTGAAGTGGAGGGGGGTGTTTTAGTGTTGTTTATATTATGATTTCATGGTTGGTTTGCTGTTTTATGTGCTTTTAAGGTATAAGACTGCTGTTTTTATACGTTTGCTTGTAGTAGTTGGTGGAATGTGGGTGGGGTGGGGTGGGGTGGGGGATGGGAGGGTTTGGGGTTGTTGCAGTGCTAATGATTTAGTGGATAGGTCTACAATGTTATTGTTATGCTGAAATTATGAATGAAGTTCTTATTTAACCAAAACCTATATCTCTATCAACCTGAGGGGGGGGGCATTATTATTCTTGAAAATGTTGTGTTGGTTGCTGTGATATGTGCTTTTATGTATAAGATTGCAGGTTTTATACTTTTGCTTGTAGAAGTTGGTGGAATGTGGGTGGGGTGGGGATGGGAGGGTTTGGGGTGGTTGCTGTGTTAATGATTTAGTGGATTGCTGTACAGTGTTTTTGTTTATTTCAACTTGTAAATAAAGTGCTTATTAAAACCTAAACCTATCTATCTGTCTATTTATCTATCTATTTATCTAAACCTATGTCTCTATAACTATCTCTAAATCTATATATCTAACTCGCTATCTGTACGTCTGTCTAAGTATCTCTCTCTCTCTCTGGCTTTCTCTCAATAAATGTATTCTGTAGTGTCCGCAAATCTGTCTCCTCTTTTTAACCCTCGGATTTGAGGTGGTTCACACCTCTTTTAAGCATTATGGGGCTTTGATACACCGACACGTATTCCAAACCAATTTGACACTGTCAGCTGCTGGTGTGACGTAATGAAGCTTTGTTTGCAGTGATCACGTGGTTTCTGGCAAGGTGTCGTGGGGCTTCAAACCATTGTATCGATACATTGTGCTTCGAAAGTGTCGATACTGCTTTGTGAAGCCTGCTTTGAGCGTAACATCACTAGTGATTAGGATACATCAGTTATTTTGTCCTATTTTTGGTTTCTGTATTTTTGTTTGTTTTTTCCTTCCACGGAGTGAACCTTTTGGCACGCCTCAGTAAAACTGCACCTGTGTTGCACTATATCTTGGTATTGGTCTGCCTCCTTATACAGCAAATAATAAAAACATATTTTAATTCTGGTCATATGTGTAAGGCGCCAAATACAAGCTAAAGAAAATAAACACATACACATTGTAAACGTGACAACATAACCAGGAACAGAACTGTGTGTGCCGACTCTTCAATAACCTGGACACCTCTAAGGTGGAATGAGGGGATTTTTTTTTTTTTTTGGGAAGGCATTTCATTTCAGTTTCTGAACGCTGAGGTACACAGCTGCTACATTAATCCTGAAAAGGCTTCAATGTGATGGTTTTAAATGAAGACAGTCATAGGACAGATTAAAAGAAGGCCTCTGGTCTGTGTTGATCACCTATAAGAATGCGTTTACTGAATTATGAACAACCCCTGGTAATGCCACTAGAGGACCATTCTGCTTGGAGAGGGATCTCAGACGCAGATTAATAATTGTGTTGAATGTCTCAGTACTGTGCACTGTCATGTGTTCATTGATCTGAAGTGTATTGTGCTAGGTGTGTCTCAGCACTGTGCTGTAATCCCTGGAGTGTCCAGACAGTCCTGGAGAGTTGATCAGCCTTTTATTGATGAGGCAATAAAAACAATCACAAGACAGGGTGAGGGGTAAAACTTTTTAATATGTGGTTTCCACCAGCTCTGGGTTTGCCTTTTCTGCAAAGTTTCACTGATGCAGGAAGACCTCATTCAGTGTCATCTCCCACAAGGCCAACGGTGGGCCAAAGAAATATAGGAAGGCCACCTCCAGCTCATCCTCCTCGTCAGATTCTTGCTGGTCCTCGTCATCCTCCTCCATTATAGTAGGGAGGAAAGGCTTGCACTGCTTCCGCCAAGCCTGGCTGTAGGCAGCAGGGGGATACTGGAGACCCTGGCAGTAACGGGTGAAGAGGTTGAGCAGGGGAGCCACAATGAGACAGTCGCTACCTTTTAGATGATGACGATCTATTTCATCTTTAAATGATACCTGGTTACATTGTACAGGAGAACCCTATGACATTGTCCTTATAATTATCCTAAGCAATGTAATGCGCTCAGTGACTCACGGTGCTGCTGTCATCCCCATGCTTCTCCAGGGCCCTGCAGCTCACGCTGTCCACCAAGGTCTTACGGGCCGGGCGACAGGTCTGAGGCTGGACGGGCTCCTGAATACTCTCCTCAACATTGCTGCTACTGCATCCTGGAATCACAGAGCATTTTCATTTACAAATCGTTATTGTTAGTGTCGTACATTACAATAAACAATACAATCTGATTGTGAAATGGCAGGTTATTATACCTCTTAAGAATTGTAATATATGTATGGACACATTCATAACTAGAGAAACTCACTCACCGGTGAAGGAAGGAGAATTTCTCTTACCTGGATTTCTGCCAGTGCAGCCAGAGAAGAGGTTTATGAAGGCCAGTAGGCCTGCTGCCCTGCTCTTCCTCTCCTTCTCTCCCATCATGACCGCATAATCACCAAAACCCAGCTGGGTGTTCTTTGCTGGCGGCGGCTTCTCATCCAGAGCTTTCTGGGTGTTTGATTTAAACTAGGCACTGGTTTTCTGACCCATTGCAGATGTCGATGAACAGAAATTGTTCAATAAAAGATTAATAGTAAGATAATTAGTAAGTAATAATTCAGTAAATAGTCAATTTAATCCGTAAATAATTAGTAAGTAAATAATTAGTAAGTAAATAATTCAGTAAGCAGGAAATTCAGTAAATAGTTAAGAAGTAAATGATTCAATAAGTAGTAAATTCTATCAGCAAATAATTAGGAATTAAATGATTCAATAAGTAGTAAATAATTAGGAAGTAAATGATTCAACAAGTTGTAAATTCTATGAGTAAATAATTAGGAAGTAAATGATTCAAGAAGTAGTAAATTCTATCAGTAAATAATTAGGAAGTAAATGATTCAAGAAGTAGTAAATTCTATCAGTAAATAATTAGGAAGTAAATTATTCAATAAGTAGTAAATAATTAAGAAGTAAATTATTCAATAAGTAGTAAATAATTAAGAAGTAAATTATTCAATAAGTAGTAAATTCTATCAGTAAATAATTAGGAAGTAAATTATTAACTAAGTAGTAAATAATTAGGAAGTAAATAATTATGTAAATAGTAAATAATTAGTTTGTAAATAATTCAGTAAGTAGTAAATTCTGTCTGTAAATTGCTGTAGTAGTAGTAAGTGCGTAAGTCGATAGCTGATGCCAGTGCAACTGTGGGCTTCTTACAGGCTGCACACAGTGACATCATAACACCTCAGTATTTTATTCTGACATCACAGCACATCATGTAATGTACATACACACATACATTTGAGTTTCATATGAGAAGTCAATTTAGTCAATATTATTATGTTCATTTGACCTTTCTCTGCAGGAATAGCAACAATATATGTGTAAAACTACAGCAATATCTGACATGAACATTTAAACAATTATTTTCGAAGCGATTGGGGGGAAAAATGCATTTTTAAATTGCACACATACTTTTTTTCCTGTTTCTCTGCCTGCCCTAGAGAATGGTAGTGGAAATTGCTGATTTGCGTTTTGCAAACATGGCAAAAATAATATGCTTGTGCACGTTATAGCATCAAATCTCGATTTTGCGATTCAGGCATTTTGCACATCGTGCAAGAACATACATTTGTATTAATCAAATCAATTAAATGAATCGCCCAGCCCTAGCACAAACCAACGAGTATTTTGATAATCAATGAATAGGATAAAAAAGGTTTATAAACAAAATCTAAAGTTTTGAGTTTTTCCTCATTTTGTATAATGCTCTCTTTAAAACAACTTGAGATGGCAGTTACTAAACCATTAGAGAACATATGTGCAAAAACTGAAGGGGTTTTATTGTATATCATGCATATAGCAGCAGGTGTTTTTACATTGTTCTCAAACCACAAAGCTTTTTACTCCAGTTTGAAAAGTGCTAAATAGTTTTGATAAATTAAAAATAATATTACATTCAGTTTTTCTAGGCATTTCTACATCAAATAGCTTCAATGGCTATGGAGGTAGATTATTTTTGCAACAACAAATAGTTTGATTTTAATATTACTGCAGCACACATAGGTCTCAGAGACTGAACACACACACACACACACACACAATATTAACCTACTACTCTGCTAAGAACTGCATAACAGACTCTGTATGATGTGAATGATTTAAACTGGAGACACACTCTAATAAGCGAGGTGAGCGTTGTGATTTGGAAATCCCAGCATAGGTATTTTGTGTCTGTAGATGGATATCTTATTTGCATTTTAAAATTAAGTATAGCAGGAGTAAATTGGCAGACAAATCAAAAGCAGTTATCTGAAACTGTCAATAGAACAGATGCAGAGGGAAATTACTACTCCCCAGAACACGTACACCTTCAATCAGAGGATCAAGTTTTCAAGTTGTGTCTGATGCATTTTTCTGCAGGGATTTCGATAATGACTGTTGTTTTATTGATGTCGGCTAGCAAATTCATTATGCACACCCAGCTCCATTTTGAAACAATATTTATATAGCAATGTACAGAATGGAGCTTCATTTTTTAGACACATCACACAACCCAAAGCAATGGATGTCTGCTGCAATCAAAATAGCACTATTAGTGAGCAAAGGCCAGGCAGGTTTAATTTCATGGGTGTTACTGCACGTTTCACAAAATGTATTTATTCAAATGTGTTTCATCAAAGCTCAACAGAAAGGACTCGACTCTGTTTAGCGATGATCGCTCTGTGCCAAAGCTAACTGGATGCTACCCTACACCACAGTTCGAGAATATCTAACCAGGCAGGAGTAACGTGCAGTACAATTTACAGGAGCTAAATGTATGTATTTGTAGGCAGAGCAATATTACACCCTGCTCCTCATACAAGCTTGGGACATAATTCAGGTAGAAGAGAAATAAGTAGAGGTTATGATTCAGTTGGAAGTCCCAGTAGATCTTCACATGGAAAGACTGCTATGCTTCAGGATAACAGGCAAGCAAAGCTGAGTAAGACATTTGTCAGAGAAAAAGAGGAGTCATTTTGACTTTGTGTTGTTGGGTGGTTTATTGCTATTTAGGTAAAGTGAATGGAATGCAGTTGATTTTTTTTTCCACCCAAACCTTAGATGAAGGAATGAAAATACGACAGGCATACCATCGCTATCAGTTCTGTACAACTTACTTTGATGTGAAACTCAAATGTAGGCATTTTTTCACTCTCTCTCTCTTCACTCACAGTCTGAAATGCCTATTAAATGACCATCAATTATATGTTAGCGTAGTATGGCAGAGAAAACATTTTTTGCTCCTTCCACAAGATATCGAAAAAAAGTTGAAGGTATTTTGGAGCCGAGATGCAATCACAAGATTGTAATCAAAAGGTAGAATTACTGGGGATGCTGCTTTTCAAAGCACAAGCTTTTACTTGAAGAGCTCAAGGACTTTGATGTCTGCATGAAAGAATGCATTACACAGTGTCTCAGGAGGGAGACACATATGGCTTGACAACTGTAGTGTTTAGTGCTTGTATGCCATCTGCCCACTAAAACATCCTCCAGGATTTCCTACCTCTGCAGTCTGTCCATGTCTAAACATAACCCTGGGTCTTATTTGATTGAATCCATAAGCCCATCTGGATCCCTAAACTGACCTAAATACAATTAGTGTGAACACAAATATTTGTATGTGCCTGAAGACATCTTAAGAGTGTGTATCAGTCACCTGCAGATTTGTTGTTCCATGGCCACTTAGTCTAATAATAATAATAATAATAATAATAATAATAATACTGTGTTTACATGGTAGAACTACTGAGCATAAACAGTACATAAACAAATACAACATTTTCACAAAATTAGCTTATCTCTTGTCTTCATGTCTCTGTTTTGAAGCCATGCAAAATGTGCACCCTTGGGATTTTAATGTCAGATTTTGGGCTAGACCAAACTTCGACCTACCTGTGAAACAGGCCTTATTGTTTTTTTATTTATAAGTAGTAGAGTGTAAGTGGCTTCTGACAATAAATTAAACCACAATTTTCATATTAATATATTTAGCAATTTGAGGGTTTATCCCTCTAACTTGAATAGTTTTCTTCAACTTTTTCTACATCTCTAAAACTGTTAAAAACGTTGATCCAGAAATGCCAATCACAACCAAGGCAATATTATGAGTCCATTATACAGTAAGCTTTTTTTCAAACCTTTTAATGTAATTCCTTCAATTCTTTAGAAAAGTAAAAACAGGAAAATCAATGTGTGAGTTAAACTTTCCATTAGATTTGTTTTTAAATCAGAGTGATTTGGTTTTCTTGATACAGTGCCAATTACAGCTGTAAAATTGATATTTTCCTAAACTACATTTTGCATCTAAGTGAAAAAAACACCAGTGTTATACAACAGCAATCAGTATATGTGTATGAGAAGTACAAATATATTAATTTTCATGGTTAAGCAGCAATGTTATAAGGGCTATTATGAGCTATTATGTAGCATCGATGGTAGTGGTAGCCTTCATAGGAATATTTGTGGTAGATGTACTATGTGTATTACAACTGTACCAGTTTGTATTCTTTAAACCGTCTATGAAATAGAAAGCAAGCATCCTTAATCATGCTGTCTGTCAGTGAAGTAATTTGGCTTTAATTGTAAAGCAAAAACAAATGAAGATCTCAGAAGATGGCAGTAATCAGGGAAAAGGTTTCAGGTTGTGCAACTTTATCCTTCCTTTGGCTCCAAGCATGTTAAAAAAGGAAGCTTGTATTTTTTAAAACCTAATCTCTTTTATTCAATAGGGAAACCTAATATGTGTGCAATAAGCGATGTTCCTTTTCGACTAAAAGCTGAAAACATAAAAGATCCTTTTCAAAGACAGGTGCTTTTTTTCTATATCATACCCATATTAGAGAAGGAAATGCATTAACTAGGTTATAAAAAAGCAAACAAAGCACTAAACCATGTACAGATGTTCCTTTCCTGGTTTCTTGTTCATTTGTCAGAAAGCATGTAAAGGAACCCTAAAACAACTTTTATAAAAGTACATATTTAAATAAACCATTGGAAATTGATTTAACTTGCACAGCTTTCATTTTAAATAAATCAATAAACATAAAGGAAGAATTCAAGTATTCAAAAGTTCATGATCGCAATCTGTTGCACAGGGAAGGCAAAAATACTAAGGTACAGCAACGACAGTAATAATGAAAATTGAAAATACATTTAACTTAAATGGGGAACATGTACTAAGACTAAGAAGTACATTAAAGTTGGTCTGATGGTAGCAGTTTAAAATCTGTCCAAGCTAAGAGATGGACCAGAACATTGGAAAAATTGAATACAAAAAATTAATAATACATTTTTAAATGAGAATTGTCCAATTTTCTAAACTGTCAGTAACTTTGCTTGACCCCTAAACAATAAGAGAAGGAGCAACTTATGCACACAAGTCAAGTTAGCACAAAAACAAGTCTTCTCATACATCTTCAGGTATATGTTCAGGCTGATACACAAGGCATGACTCTTCTATACTCTGCCAATTTATTTCTGATACTTTTTACTTGAGACACAATCTCTTTTTGCCATTCAAGTTTACCATTTTATCCACAAAGACAAATCTGGAGTTCACAACAAGCCCCAGTGGTTTCCCAACTTTTAGGGTTATTCCTTGCCATTCTGTTCTGAGGTAATAAAAGAAGACAAAACCAAACCAACCTCTGACACAAAGAATAAGCCATTCATATAGATAATGCTAGTGTGACACTTACATAAAAGGTTATTTTAATCTGCCCCCGAAAAATCCAACCCCACCATCCACTTTACTACTGAGAGAACTACTCTTCTTTAAAGAAAGACAAAAATTATGCGAATGCAACCCTGGTTATCTGAAAAAAGAAGCACTGCTCAAGGGGGAGGGGTTTCTGTGCACTTCCGTAGGAACCCGATCGAAAATGTCACTCTATCAAAGCTGCCATTGGCCCCTGCACACGTCACTCAGAACAGGTCCCTTCCCACTTCCTGTTCTATAAAACGTGATGTCTGCACAGTCTTTTCCCGGGAGCTAGGACTCCCACATGACCTTGTGACCCTTGGGCAGTGCTTCCTTTTTCAGATAGCCAGGGTTGCAATCGCAACCTATTGTTATCTTTCAAGTCGGAAGCACTGCCCAAGGGGGAGGGGTTACTGTATAACAAAACCGTCGCAAGGGCAGTGAGCTGATGAGGGGGCACTGTTCTGTCATAACAACTATACACATCGCAGGGTGCAGGAAGCAGATCATGCACCCACCACGTAACATGAGAGCAGTTGTCACCTATTAGCGCAGCTAATGCAGTACAACAGCAGGCTCCGTCATGACCATCAAACCATAAATGTTGCGGTGTGCAGGAAAACCATTCATGCACTCTTCACATAACATGGGAGCATCGGCCGCTTGCTCCACTAGCCCAGTTAGGAGCGAGGCCACACTAGCTCTACAATGTTGTACAAAATAACTATATAGACCACAGGGAGCAGGAACCAACTCATGCGCCACCCGCGGAACATAGGAGCAGTTGAAACCTGCTGATTAGACCAGCTAACGCAGGGCAATATTAGCTCTACTGTGCTGACAAATTAACTATATACACAGCGGAACACAAGAGCCTGCTCATGTGCTTACCGCTGAGGACAGCAGCAGCAGTCTCCTGCTCTATAGCACACAGCCAGAGAAGGCCACAGACCTGCTGACCAAGGAACTATATACACAGTGAGGCAGCGAGAACAACTCGAGTGCCATCAGCTGGGAACAGTGCCAGTGAGCTCCAGTCTATACAAGCTAGAACGGAGCCACAGTCCTGCTGTTTACACGTTATATATACATAGCGGGGTACAAGCCAGACACATGCACCACCGCAACAAAATGCAATAACGAATTAACTATATACACGATGGCCTCATAAGGCAACGTAGCTGTAGTCCGCATGACAGACCCTGGGAACACATTGACAGGCTGTCAGCAAAACCAGGAGCAGCTTGCGTGTATAACCGAATTTGTGTTTATTTACAGCTCCACATAAAATAGACACAAAAATGGCATTTATTATTTTAGTTATTTAGTATTACCTTGTTGATATGGTTCTAGTTTAATTAATAAAATAAGGGGGGAAAACAAAGATTTGAGGAGTTCAGACATACGTTTGATGTGTCTAACTGTGTGACAGGGTAAGGTGTGCGCCTACAAGGTGCCGTGGCACACACGCTGTGCTGAAAACGTTGTATAATGACATTTGAGAGAGAGAGAGAGAGAGAGAGAGGCACAATCGTTTAGAGTGAGCTTAGTGTTTTTTATTTATTTCATTTTGTTTCCATATTGATAATTTTTTCCATTTTTATGCCTATTAAATAATTTGGCTTCAAGCCCGGGTGCCCAAAAACCCAGGCCTGGAATTTTCTCCCGGTTTTGGAAACCCTACCTGGAACCATCTCCCAAAAAAAAGGACACACAATGGGTGCACGGACAGGGCATGTAACTCGCTCACACATTTTGCAGAGGTGATCACCTGCAAAAACGCAGTCTTAAGTGAAACGAGCTTCAGCTCAGCTGAGTTCAGTGGCTCAAATGGCACTTGAGAAAGTGCATCCAGTACTACATCAAGGCGCCATGCGGGCAGTGAAGGGGTGCGAGGAGGCCGTAGCCATCAAGCTCCCTTCAGAAACTGCTCAGCCAGGAAATGAGACCCAGGGGGCTCACCATCAATCCGGACATGACATGCAGAGATGGCCGCCAGACACACTTTGAGCATGGACGGGGACTTGACCTGGTCCAATAGCTCTTGTAAAAATTGTAATATGGGGTCTTGACTGCCGTCTTGGCACCAGGTGCTAAACGTCCACCAGCGTTAGGAATACTGCGATCTCAGAGAGGGAACTCTCGCCGACTGAATAGTGGCTACTACTGCGTCTGACAGACCCCAGGCAATCAATCACTCCCGCTCAGGGGCCAGGCCCAGAGCTGGAGGAGGCCCGGATTGGGGTGCCAAAGCATGCCCTGCACCTGGGACAACAAGTCCGCTCTCACTGGGAGCTGCCAAGGCTCTCCATGGAGGAGGGCCATCAGGTCTGCAAACCTGAATCTGCGAGGCCACCGTGGGGCTATCACCAGAACTGTCACTCATTCTCTCCTGACCTTCTCCAGGACCACCGGGACAAGGGGGAACAGTGGGAATTCGTATAGGAGACAGCTCGGCCACGCTTGGGCTAGTGCGTCGATCCCTAGGGTTCCTGAGAGGTCTAGGACAGAGAACCATAGTTGGCAGTGTGTGGACTCTGCCGAGGTAAGAGATCCACTTCTGCTCTGCCGAACCGGCTGAACAGTTCCAAAACTGGGGGAGCTCCCCAAGAGAGGACGTCCGCCGCCGTGTTGGATAGATTGGGGGGGTGAACTGCTCTGATGGAGCTGAGCCCTAGCTGCATCCACAGAAGCCGACAGCTTGCTAGATAGTACAGTCTGTGGGAGCAGAGACCTCCTTGCCTGTTAATATAAGCAACCACCGCTGTGTTGTCCGTCCGTTTTTTTCCCGTAGGACTGGCAGGAAATGACACAGTCTGAGGAGCACTGCTTTAACTCCAGGACATTGATATGGAGGGCCCATGCAGGCTCCATCCACCTGCCTCAGACACCCCGTCCATCGCAGACTGCTCCCCAACCTTGTTTGGAGGTGTCTGTCATCATCACCACTCGGTGGCAGTAAGGTGGTGTAAGGTCTCGTCCATCAACGGAGCACCTTCCAGCACGCCGGAGTGACTGTGACTCTGCGTGTTTGATCGTGGCGAGGATGCATCTGTAAAGACCCGAACCACCACTGCAGCATCCTCAATCTCATCGCTGAGCACACACGCGCTTGACCAGGGAAATGTGCACTGGGGCGCTGATCAGTGTTTGCACCAGGCGGCACACAACAACTGAAACACCACCGCAACAAGTGTAGCACGTAGCGGCAGTTGAGTGCATCTCCACTCAACGTTTATGGACACGGGGGCACTGCAACACCAACCAGACGCAACCTTGTTGTTGCTGGACAGAAAACTGTATATTCAAAACACTAGGTGTAGGATACAAGTGCCACATAGGCACTTAGGCTTAACCACACCGTGCGGGGTCCGGAGTCCGGGGGGGGTGAGGGTAGTAGGCCACCAGTCGAAGCGGGGCTTATATCTGAGTCCACAGCCATGGACGGTAGAGCGCAGCAGAGCTCGATCCCAACAAGCTGAGAGAACGAGATCTCCTACAGCCTCAGCCGCGGGCTGTAGTGTGGGCACAAGCTGGCAGAGGAGCACCTAGGAGATCTCTTATGACACACCGAGGCATAGGCTGGGTGGCTAGGCCTCGGATTTTACTTCTGCTGCTAGCGCTCCTGCTGTGGAGGAAAAAGCCCTGTGGACAAAAAACCAACACAGCAAGCATTTGGATAATATATGGCACTATAGTAACACTATTATTTTGAAATGCTGTATTTGTGAACCGAAACTGAAACCAAAAGCTCAGCCAGAGCTCCGGTACACAGACAGACAGGATCGAAATTAACTATAAATATAACTAATAAGACACGCAATAGAGACAGATGTAGCGAAACAGTGGTGAACAACACTATTAGTGAATGAAGACAGCCAAAATACACAGTTTTTAAGGTCTAATGCAAGACACAGATACAAGAAAGCTCATGTTCTCGGGTCCAGCAAAATGGCAAGAGAGGACGAACCTGTGCAGATGTCATGTTTTATAGAACAGGAAGTGGGAAGGGACCTGTTCTGAGTGACGTGCGCAGGGGCCAATGGCAGCTTTGATAGAGTGACGTTTTCGATCAGGTTCCTACAGAAGTGCGCAGAAACCGCTCCCCCTTGGGCAGTGCTTCAGACTTGAAAGATAAATCTTGGACGGCATTCTGCAATACTGCTACAGAAATACCAAACCAAAACAAGAGCAAAATGAAACACAGATATAAATCAGGAAAACAGTAAACCCTGGAGAGTCTTCACTGAGCTTTAGGGAACATTTGTCCTGATGAGTAGTACAAGACATGTTTTCATTTTTTATTTTCTTATGTTTCTTTGGATTAGGCGATGCTTTCAAATGAAATCTTCCATTTCAAATGTACTTTCCCATTAAATGAAGCAATAAAAACATTCTGTTTTATTGGGTCACGAGCCTACCCACAAAGTTTTATGCCAGTATTAAGGCAAGGAATCATTAACATCAAAACTAAGAGTCTGATTTATGGCAGCTCTGCAGATGTGCAAAATGTGTTTGATCATAGATTACGTCATCATTATGGTGGGAACAGAGGAGCAGTCCAACACGTGATACATATTGTATATATCTCAAGTAAGAAGATCTGCAAGCATGAGAGTTTTAAAATTGAAGTATGTGAATTGAATCTAGGGGGAAATTGTTTTATTTCACTGTCTTTTTATCTATTGCAATGGAAGACACCTGTTTGTTAATAAAAAACAGAAATAACAATAAGTGAAAATCATGTAGGCTAAGTAGTGATTCCACTTCTTTTTCATTTCAATTTATATTGTAAGTAAAATTAACATTTTAATAGCACTTCCAAAGTGTGCCATTATAAATCAAATTAAATTGTATATATACTCTGTGAAATCAAACCAAAAGATAAGTCTTCTAATTTTTTAATTGTAATTTTATTTTAGTTCAATCATTTTTAAACGGTTTGCATTAGTAATTTAAAGTGCCTTGATCTGAAAAGCTTGCAATGGGTTGAAATATCTATTCAGGAACTCTTTGTTTTTATATCCAATCAGATGTATTAAAAATTATACACTACAATTTCATGAGTAAGGGCCCTGGAGAAATATCCTGATTGACTTTTTGTCTCAAGTGAATAACTGCATTGTGATCTGAATGGCCTGTTCAAACAATCGCACAGTTCACAACAGCAGCTTCCTTGACATGTTTCTCCTGTCAAGTGTGATAAACAAAGCAGAAACCCCAAATTAATACATAAAGCTTCAGCCAAACCACACTGCACAAAGTCATTACTTTTTGCCTTTTCATCACAAATCCTGTATGGATTTCCAACAACCCTGAAACAACTTTTTTCCCTTTTCTTTTTCATAACTTTCTGCTCGTCAAAACCGCAGTCTAAACTGAGCCCTCCATAGAATGCGCTTCAATTACTCAATAGACCTACAACAAACAGTGAATATATTGGTTTTTAAATTAAAGTAGATCTCAAGATAATGAATCCACTTTCTCAAAGCCTTCTTTGCACAAATATGGATACATTCAATAAAAGTATATCTGATAAGTGTAGAAAGTAATAACAGAGAAAAGGCGAGTTAAAAGTGATAACCTGGCGTAAAATGTTAACACTTAAACATAACTTTGATATATGTGCCTTATAATTAGTTTCTAACATAATATGGCGGTCAGGAATTGAATTAAGTGGCCTTAACATGATTTGAAAACTCTTAATTGAAGCTGAAAATCAGATTTCCAATCAATGATGTGAACAGAAAGCTGGTTTGGCAACATAAAGGCTTAAATCTAATCAAACCTTTAATTCACTGTTGGCAAAGAACACATGTCTATTTTTCATCTCAATTAGCAGGCCTAAAAAGCTACACTGTGATGAGAGCAAAGGAACCCAGCCAATGCCTATTTTAAAATGTTCATCAGATTAAATCTCTTACTTGGTTGTTTTCTTTGTTGCATGTCTTCCATTTACTGCTTGTTATTTTATTCAATAGCTACCTTTGCTCTTAGAGTTGCCAACTGTGTCATTGCATTTTGACTCATCAAGGTAGCAAAAACCCATCAAAAGATTGACATGTAAAATTAACAAATTGACAAAAACCCTTAGGAACAGATGCCAAGCATATCAAATACCAGAGTGTAACATGGCGTTAATGTCTATGCAAGATTATATGGTAAAACGTGTTTGAATGTCAGCCAACACTCAGCAGGAACCAACAGTTGTGGTAAGAGCACCCTTACACTAATGACTGCATTCTCAAGTCTGCTACTAAACAATGCACTGTTGAAAAACATTAACGAGTCATTCATATGTTTTATGACTGGTTTGTTAGAGTACTGATAGATTATGGGGTCTGTACATGTTGGTACTTGGAAACTCCAGAAAGGTTAATTTTTTTGTTGATTACATTCCAAATCAAAAGTGATTTAAACAAATATAAATCCTACTTTCCAAATCTGGCACAGATCAGTTGTTACCACTGGGCTATTTTACTTCAGTTATTTACAAGATATAAACTTCATAAAAGCCCTTTTTCCAGCTGCGCATTTAATCCAATTGTTATTATAGAGACTTGTGAGTTCCAATCTTTTAAGCATTGAGAAACAAAATGTGTACCTGGTAACATTTCGCTTGCTTGTTTTGGAATATCTAGATTTAATGCAACTATTTGTATGTTTTCTGTTGTTTTCCATTGATGAAGTTTAAATAAAAAAATCTAAATAAAAGTGACTTTGCTTCTAAAACATGAAACATTAGTCTGTATTGAAGTTAATGACAGGATTTGGTCCACAGACAGACACTAATGTTGCAGGCTTAGCAGTATATCATTTTGATAATATTCCTCATTTAGAATGATCAAACATGTATTAATTACAGTGCAATCTTCATCTATCAACACAGCTTGTATCAGATATAGAAGTGGATAGCCAGGTCTATATGACTGTATACTCGTCAAGCATCTCATTTACTCTTGTGGGTTTCCCTAACAAAGAAACTCCCAAAAAGTTGAAGTTGTACTTTATCTCAACTGGCTTGACGTTTCAATGCATTTCTGTTTGATTCAGAGCTGATTACCAGGTATTTCAGCAATTCACATTCCAAACGGCCCCCACAGACACAGAACATGAGACTTCCACCCTGAATGACTGGGGAATCCACCAATTAGAAAAGGGGAACCATGAAATTGACCTCTGTAACCATATTCCATTAACATCCAGTTGCATTACATACATAGGAACATTGGCCTGCTTTAACTTAAACCTAGGATGTCAGTATGGCAATGCTCTTCAATTACTCAATTCAAACCATCTGTATAGGCTGGGAGAAGCTTTAAATTGATTTATTTGGGGGATTTCTGGAAGAAGCACATCATTCTGATGAAAAAGCACCTAGTTTCTTGCAACAAATGTCCTTGGATTGGAGTAATGGAGTACTTATCCAATCGGCAGTGAGATAAGGGTTTGTGTTGAATAATTTAAACTTGAGAGAGAGAGAGTGAGAGAGAGACAGAGTTCCACTTTATGGATGTTCTGTTTTTCATCCTTTTTGTATGGTCTTGAACGACGCACTGAAACCCTATCTGGAATTGATTTGTCAAGAGATTTGATGACTGTAACGTTTTTATAAATGTGGGCTCTAATGTTGTTATTGTCAGCACAGAAGTCAATATTTTGTATATTATAGTTAAGTGTAAAAATGTTTGGGTTAGGATTAGAAAACTACATGAAATGGGCCCATTTCAACTCCATGAGCTGTGCGATCAGTGCATTCAAAATGCATTATAAGTGATTGAACAATACATCTACTTAAGATCAAAAAGGAAAAGCACTGAATGGCATGTGTTGCTCTAGGAAGGGTTAGAGACACCCTTTAATTCACTTTGATCACTATAATTTTGCATTGGAGCATACAGTATGTTATTTTTCTAGACAAATTAAAAGACATGTTGACTTTATTATCCACAGAGAGATGTTGTGTAGGTAGGACCATCCCAGTTTGGGAATGTGGCAAACAACATTGACTTACGTAGTCATGCACTGAACAAAAATATAAACGCAACATCAGACTGAAATAAATTAATTATGCCCTGATCTATGGATTCCAGGTCTCGTGTTTTGAGGGAGCATGCGATTGGCCTGCTGACTGCAGGAATGTCCACCAGACCCTGGTGAGGATGATGAGCCGCAGATGAGATTCCCTGGTTTCAAAATTAATCTCTATAAAACTGTGAGCAAGAACATTCATCCTAAATCAATGGCTTTAGAAAGCATAAGTCCACTATCTGATTATGATACTGTGTAAAATAAACATCCAGAGAAACACACTCTTTACAAGCGCTCACATTATAGCTCAGCTTATGGTCCACATTGTTTTCTTGCTCAAATTCAATCATGTAGGAGGGAGCCATTCTCCTGCCAGAATTAAATGAGAAACTCCTGATCTCCCTGCCATTCCAACAATTTTTTTACTGGGATCAGCTGTTTGTGGTTAAATGTGGAAAACAACGACCATCCTTAACCCTGTGTAGTGCATTGCCTCTATATATTCTGCATCAATAAAAGCTCTGTTGGAGTGTCTTCACCTCCCAAGCAGATGCCACACAATGCAAGTTCTCCCACCTTTTTAATTTTTAAATGAAGCCTCACCTAACTTTAAGTATCATGTGTGCACAGGTATACAAAGCTAGTAAGCCATTTTAAACTAAAATCATGCAAGAAGAAAAAGCGGCTGAAGCAACTGGCACCGAGGAGGTTAAAATCACTTTCAAGGTTATGTATTGTTTGCAATTTAAATTTCCTTATTCATGATGCGTATTTTGACGTTCTTTATGCACCTTGTGATGAAAATAAAGGATGGTAAATTTACTTTATATAAAAAAATATATAATGATGGACCAAGTAGCATACAAATGTTATGAGAGCCTTTAAATTCATATGCTACAAAACAAAGGAATATCGTACGCAAAATTCAAAGCAAAACATTTGCCAACAAATTCAACAAAACGCTTCTTAAGCTGATACACAGCTAGGAATGCAACCACTTTAAAAACAAATCAACAACAAATATGGCTAACCATATGTTGATTCTCAGAGGAGACAGACACATGGTGCATTTGGGGGAAAAAGACCCGAGCATAACTAGCATAATGGTAGAAAACACAGAAAAACTCTTCAGATGTGTCAATATGGATCAATGTTGGCAGCGTTAGTTCTTTCTAAATAAAGGGCAGATGTCTTTGGATGTTTGCCCAGTGTTCCCATAAGAATTTATTCCTGGGCTCATTATTGACAGAACATCTTGTCTTTTCAATGCATTTCTCATCTTTCCACCTCGGATTTGCTGCTTGAGTAATGCAATTTGTATGGCCATAATATTTTTGTATGCAATCATTCCTCTGGTGAGAGAGTCTGCAACCCAACTTGGACAGAGGTCAACGACAATTCATCCCCAGCAATTCATGGCAACACATTATTTTCCCTGGCCATAAAAACTCCCCACAGACTTTTGTTTTGTATTATATGATGAACAACAAAAGAGATGATAAACATTTTGTGCAAATAATTGACTAAACTCTATATACTATATAATGTCATCTGTCTGAGGCAGAATGATAACAGGGATACTACAAGTTATTTTGCACTGAAAAGAAACAATCATTGCATAGAAGATATTTCTTTGCAGTTTAAGATTTTCATGATCATTACTTGATTTTGTTGGACATGTCTCTCTGGAGACCTAAAAGCTATGCGAGATTGAGGGGAGAGTGCATGCCTATGGGGTTAAGAAATAAAATTCTGACACGAAAGGGTCAGAGGTAGCGCAACTATAGTAAGGATGGTCAAAGTCATTTGTATGAAGTGGGAAGAGCTTCAGGATTTTTATACATAATTGTCATGCCCAGTCAAAGAGGGAAAGAATAATCAATTAATGATGATGTTGACACTGGGAACTGGTACTGTTTGAAAGACAAGCAGAACTTACATAATAGGAACAGAAGATTAATTCACAGTAAACTGATTAATGAGTCCTCAGCGGATACTGGTAAGAACGCGTGCTCTAAGGCAAATTCAACATTTGTGAGAAAATAAGGGGACATCTGTCTTCCTTCAGAGAGTAAAGTGTTTAAAATAATGTGCTCCTGGGAAGAGTAATGGGTTATGGCTGAGTGCAATGTGGTGCGTGGAGTTACTGGGATCCTGCAGGATGCCCATCTGCATTCGAACACCGGGGTCCTGTCAACACACCTGCAGAACATCCAGGCAGAATCAGACGCATTGTCTTGCCCAATGGGATGATCTCCATTTCCTTTCCTGTAAGCGCATGTTCCTTGCTTATCTGCCCAACTCCATATAATACACATGTTAGAGTTAATTAGAGGGGATGTTTCTAACCTCAGGCCTAGCTGTTCATCACCGCATCGCAGAAACATGGCATCCCCCAGTGCCCATGGCCTTCTTGCATGTATGTATCTGAAATGTAACAGGGAAATTTTAGTACAGGTCATAAACCAAGTTTAATGTATCTGACATAATTAAATATATGACTTCTGTCAGTCCTTAGCAGGTTGAAAATACCTGGCATATCTTTCCTGGTCTTAAAACTTGAGGCATTCAAATTAATTGGCACAGCAGGAACAATGAGCTGTGGGGTTCGCTTTGTTTTTACACATTACAAATGCTTTTAACTCCTTGGCTTTTTAAGTGAAGTAATTGAAGATGATGTAAGATTTTACCACACTAAAATTAGAAGTAGATTTTAAACTCTCAGCAGCTACTGTAACATATAGGGTCACGATTAGCCAGATTAATTCCATTCAATAATTCCATTCAATGATTAAAGAAAGATTCTAGGAGACCATTTGAAAGGTCCAAATAAATTGCACTAAGAATATAATGAAAATATAACCTTTCTTAATCAGTGCTAAATATATTTTAAAGTAAGGTGTGGGCAAAAATGACTAGAACAAGAGAAAAAGCTGAAAATGTGTCACAAGATATGCAACATTTAAGAAATGAAATTAGAGGGAACCAAGACAATCACGACTACTCATTTAGAAAGCCAAGTGTAGAGTACAGTTTAACCACTGAAAACTGAGAAATTAAAAGAGCCAAGAGTAAGAGAAAGCTTATTAGACACTTACAAAATAAAGATATGTATATAAGTTTTACACACACACACACACACACACACACACACACACACACATATATATATATATATATATATATGCATACCAAGAATGCTATAACCATACTAATAACACATTGCATCAGATTATTTCACATTGTGGTACATAGCTAATGCTTCAACAAATGTTGTTTGTCAAGAACACTTAAGAGGATATTCATTCCATATGTTCCACTGTATATCTAAAAAACTTTGGAGGAATTCCATTTTATTCTGCAAACAATAAAAAAGGCATATGAGACATATTATGGCAGTGAGAGACCTAATGTTGCATGCCTATGTTTTATCAAGAGAAATCTCCACTGTATTACAAGGAAATTAAAGTTAGGATCAGATATAAATATAGAGAAATAGATAAGAAATATACTTTAAATGGTTTTGCTTTAACTTGACTGCAGTCAAGAACAGTGGGTGGCATAAAACAATTATACTTCCATTGGAAAAAAAAAAGACATTATCTTAGACTTTAGAGAAAGAGAAGGAGACAGATTTTGGGGGAGAGTCAAGTAAATTCATTCTCCTGCAAGGCCAAGGTGCATTTTTATATCTGTGAATGCAATAATTTAACATGACTGTTGTCATCCCTAAGAACTCCTCTATTTAAGAATATCAATTAAAACGTAAACAAATATGCATTTCCCCTTCCACCTGTCTCATAGCTGCACAGTGTTATATACTGCAGTATGTGTACTGTGGTTTGTTTTTGTTATTTTAATGATTTGTAAACATTTTTGTTTGGCTTATATACTTATTTTACCAGAAAAACGGACACCAATAACAGTATAATTCTGCAGAAAGCCATTTGAGTTCAACAGTTCTAGGGAATACTATTAATATAACTGGAGTCCACTGGGTTTTATTAACACTGGAGGCGTCTGAGCACTGTTGAGTCTATCAAATCTATCTATCTATTTTTTGTTTTGCTATACTACATTAACTGTTTCCAATACTATTTAGTGCTACACATTTAAGGTATGCCAACAAAAATGCCTCCAGTAAATATTAGAATGGATGTTTTTGTGTTGTTTCTCATGGATATGGTCTACAGTAGAAAGTATCATGGCTAATTATTTTTGCCCAGCCACCCTCAAAAAACACATTGGAGAAGGTGTCTTGGGAAGAAATACTCTCTCTTTTAGATGTTACACCAATTTTTTCATCTGTCACTCCATTTCTAGACTTCTGAGCAGATATTTTTCAAGTTACTCAGGAAGAAAAAAAAAATTTGCTTCTTAATACTATTTGCACTAAGATAAGCTCTTTAATTGAACTGAATTTAAACTGCTCAGTGGTGTTGAACCTGGGTTTGAGCTGCCATCTCAGTGTGTGTGTGCATTTCAACAATGTTAATCTGTATTGTAGCTGTAAATTCCCATATTGGACTTGCAAATGTGCTCCATTGTTCCACTTAGTACGGTACTAAAATTAGTCCTTAGTCTATTGAAAGAGTTAGACTAAGGGACAGACCAAACCATTATTTTGACCTACCCACAAACCTGCATGAAGTACAAACCTACATCCTATTGTCAGAAGTTATTGCCAGAAGCCACTTTATGCTTCTTATAAATGAAAACAGGATACACGTTTACAATGTGTGATTCGCGTGTAGCCTCAAAGTTAGCCCTAAGTTAGTAACATGCTTTATTCTCTAGATGGCAGCAGCTGTTGCTTTGGGTTCAATTGAGGAATTTATTATGAAGCTGGGGTCCAAGTTCATTGCAACTGGTACATAGATAGTGTACTAGTTAACTATGGAGCTCCATACTTATTATGGACACAAGTGTGGAAACTGGTTTCTTAGGGAGCATGTCAATTTGTCATTGGGATGAATTGTCGCCGGGGCAAATTGTTCGGGGATGTCAGGGACCCGGTTTCTTATATTGTTCTTGTTTTATATGCTTCAATGTTTTTCATTATCCACTTGTGTTCCATAGCATGACTTTCAGACATAGTTCCGAAGAAGGCGATAGCCAAGCTATGAATCATGTGCAGTTATAGAAAATATTATGAAAGCAGATTACCTACAGAATGCTTTTGATTTTGCAATTAGGGCCTGAAATAAATGGCTTTGAAAATGGCTGAAAAAAAAAATGGAATTCAAATAATCACATTATACATTAAGATTACAACGAATGCCTTAACTCAATCAATTAATTGGATCACAACCATTTATTATTAGGCAGAACATTTAAAGGAAAATGTGCATGATAACCAATACATATACTTATTCTGGAAGAGTGATCTGGAAGAGTGCTATGCATATTACCTATACACTATAACAAAACATGAAAATGCATAAAACCATGTGTGGTGGGGTGGCCAGGAATGGAGGCTCAGAGAGTCTGCAGGTAACGAAAACAATAGGTTGCGTATGCAACCCTGGTTATCTGAAAAAGGAAGCACTGCCCAAGGGGGAGGGGTTTCTGCACACTGCTGTAGGAACATGATCGAAACGTCACTCTATCAAAGCTGCCATTGGCCCCTGCACACGTCACTCAGAACAGGTCCCTTCCCACATCCTGTTCCATAAAACGTGACATCAGCGCAGGTTCGTCCTCTTTTGCCGGGAGCCAGGACTCCCACGCGACCTTGCAGTGCTTCCTTTTTCAGATAACCGGGTTTGCATACGCAACCTATCGTTATCTTTCAAGTTGGAAGCACTGCCCAAGGGGGAGGGGTTACTGTATAACCAAGCCGTCGCAAGGGAGGAGGCAGTGAGCTGATAAGGGAGCCTGCCCCGAGGTATACCGCTAGGGGCCTCAGCAGCACAACTATAGACAGTAACCTCATAGGCCTTGTAGGGCCGCACCTGAGCCACCCAGGAGAGAGGACCGTAGTCACACTCTTACCGGGAACTGTCTAGAATCAGCATATAGATGGTGGGGCTACAGAGGTCAACTCTTATGCCGTCTGTTCACAATAGCAAGGCCGGCTGCTCTACTAGTGTGGCTAGTAGCGAGGCCGAATCTATATGCACAATATCTGGCGCGTGCAATCAAGCAACTTTTGCAGCCTCTGCGCATTATCATGGCAATGGGCCCCTGATCCAATAGGAGCGGGGCCACAGACCCAATGAAAAAACAGCAGAATACATAGCTGGTTAGTCAACAGAGTAGCCGAGCTGAACAAGAATATACAATATGTACATATCGCGTGACAGCAAGACCTTCATGCTGTCAGCATGCAACACCGGAGCATCCAACTCAACATGTGGATGGAGTGGAAGAGCTCTATTGTGCTGACAATTAGATTTCGTACAAACGAACTATATACACCACGGGGTGCAGGAGCCTGCTCATGTGCCACATGTGGGACACAGGAGCAGTTGACACCTGCCGAATAGTGCAGCTAGCGCAGGGCAACTACAGTTTTTAACGTATGAATTAATGAACTATGTACACAGAAACTCAAGTGCCCTCCACTGGAGGACAAAAGCAGTGGTCCCCTCACTCCATGGCATACATAGCCAGAGTGGGCCACAGACCTGCTGACCAAGGAACTATACACACAGCGAGGCAGTGAAACACGGGCGCCATCAGCTGGGAACAGCGGCAGTGAGCTCTGTGCTGCACAGGTCAGGCGAGCCCCGTAGGCTACTGGGGCTCAACTGCAGCCAACAGCAGGTTCCCAATGTAAGGGACCAGTCTCATCACGTCCAACCTGTAGAACCAGGCAAATGTAAGCGGCGAGGCCCAAGCTGCAGCCGCACAAATGTCTGCCAAGGGGGCGCCTTGAAAAAGGGCCCAAGATGTGGCAACCCTCGAGTTGAGTGGGCCACCAGGTGTTCAGGCACCGGGGTCCCGGTGGACTCGTAGGCCATGGTAATGGTGTCCACAATCCAATACGAGAGGCGGTGCTTTGAAAGCACCTGGCCCTGTGTCCGCACTCCATAAGACACAAACAGTTGGTCTGAGCGCCGAATGTCCTTAGTGCATTCCAAATAGCACCTGAGGGCCTGCACAGGGCAGAGCAGGTGAAGCCGACTCTCTTGCTCTGGAGCGAAGGGAGGAGGATGAAAAACCATCAACTCAAAAGGCCTGTTGACATGGAAGACAGGGAGTAAAGCAGGGTTAGGCCGTAGCATGACCCTGGAGCCATCTCCTACAAGACAGACACTCGAGGTGATTGCTAGCAAAAATGCAGTCTTAAGTGACACCAGCTTCAGCTCAGCTGAGTTCAGTGGCTCAAATGGGGCTTGGGAAAGTGCGTCCAGCACTACATCAAGGCGCCATGTGGGCAGTGAAGGGGTGTGAGGAGCTGCAGCCATTGAGCTCCCTTTAGAAACTGCACAGCCAGGAAATGAGACCCATGGGGCTCGCCATTAATCCGGACATGACATGCAGAGATGGCCGCCAGATACACTTTGAGCATGGACAGGGACATGCCCTGGTCCAACAGCTCCTGTAGAAATTGCAATATGACCCCGATAGGGCAATTAATTGGGTCTTGACCGCTGTCTTAGCACCATGTGCTAAACGTCCGCCAGTGGTAGGAATACTGCGACCTCGTAGAGGGAGCTCTCGCTAGCTGAATAGTGGCTACTACCGCATCTGACAGACCCCAGGCAATCAATCACTCCCGCTCAGGGGCCAGGCCCAGAGCTGGAGGAGGCCTGGATTGGGGTGCCAAAGCGTGCCCTGCACCGGGGACAACAAGTCCACTCTCACTGGGAGCTGCCAAGGCTCTCCGTGGAGGCGGGCAATCAGGTCTGCGAACCAGAATCTGTGAGGACACCGAGGGGCTATCAGCAGAACTGTTGCTTGTTCTCTCCTGACCTTCTCCAGGAACGATGGGAACGTATAAATGAGCAATCTTGGATGGTGAACCATAATGGACAGTGTGTGGACTCTGCCGAGGCAAAGAGATCCACATCCACCCTGCCGAACCGCCGTGTTGGCCAGGCCTGGGAGGTGAATTGCTCTGATAGAGTGGAACCGTGGCTGTGCCCACAGAAGCAGATGGCACGCTAGACAGACCTCCTTGCCTGTTGATATAGGTGACCACTGCTCGTCATAACTGCTCGGTGGTAGATTGGCCCCAGGGGCACACCGAGAGTCATATTGTGAGGGCTCCGCCACCAACGGAGCGCCTTCCAGCAGTAACTGTGACTCGGCGTGCACGATCGCGGTGAGGATGTATCCTCAGAGACCTGAACCACCACTGTAGCGGCCTCAGTTGGAGGAGGCCAAGGGGGAGGGTCTGTGATGCAGCCGCTAGGAGGCCCAGCAGCCTCTGGCAAAGGGACACCCTGACACGAGCTCTCAGTCGGAAGAGGGAGAGACACGTGCGTATGGAGGCAACTCTCTCTGACACCAGCGTGGCGAGCATGGCAACGGAGTTGAGGCGCAGTCTGAGGAACTGTGCCTGCTGAATTGGCATCAGGCGGCTCTTCTCTCGTTTGACCCGAAGGCCCAATTCAGAGATGCGGCCTAAAATCTGGTTTGTGTGTTCCTGAACCTGCTCCCTCGAGTGAGAACAAACCAGCCAGTCTAATAACTAAACATTACAAATAGACACAGAAGTAAACTGTGGTGACAGCATAGCCATGAACCCAACCGAACTGAATAAAGCTCACGTTCTCAGGTCCAGGTGAAGTGGCAAAGGAGGACGAACCTGCGCTGACGTCACATTTTATGGAACAGGATGTGGGAAGGGACCTGTTCTGAGTGACGAGAGCAGGGGCCAATGGCAGCTTTGATAGAGTGACGTTTCGATCATGTTCCTACAGCAGTGTGCAGAAACCCCCCTCCCCCTTGGGCAATGCTTCTGACTTGAAAGATAACAATACTTGTATTTAATAAATACACAAATTAAATGGGCACGAGGGCCAACCAAAAAGATACAAAAAAAAAAAAAAAAAAAGACTTCACTGTGTTCTAACTCTCTAACTCTCTCGGGAGGCTGAGGCCTCCTTATATAGCAGGTGGCTGGGGTTGATTGATCAATTGAAGTCAATCACCCCAACCGCCTGCAGTTCAGGGATAATTAACCCCCTCCCTGGCGCACCGTGATTTTAGCAACCGTATGTTTTGCACATTAATGGCAATATAAAAATTACTACATTTGATGTGGTGCAGCACAGTTGCATATTCAATGTCATAGTTTCCAGATTATCTGTTTTTTGCTTTTCCAAGTCACTGTAACAAACTGTCACTTCAGATGTATATGAAGTGGTTTAAAATAGTGGCTCATAGTACAAAACAATGCTGACTGATCAAATTCACTCTGGGTCTGGACACATAACAAGAAGATGGACAAGGAGAAGACCACCAAGAAGAATGCAAGAGGAAGTAGCCATGTTTATAGGAGCAAATTGGATGAGTACAACTATACATGTTAGAGAGTGCATTGAAAATCACTGAATATGGTGATGAGGATGTGCAACATGTATGTTTTTAATTGTACAAACTAAGCCTACAAATGCCCAGAAACCCCTAAATAGGTCACCTGTATTGTTAGATTGGAGCTTGGAGTGTTTCCGTATTCGTGTTTCTGAAGACAATAGTTGGACCCAAGAATAATAAAAACTTTTTAAAATCACTCTGCATTTATAAGCGTGCACATTTTTTTAATAATAAGTGCTCCAGCAAACAATAAATTAATCTTTATTACTCCAAATCTGAAGCAGCGGTCCTGTTGCAGAATTAATCTTTTGGAAACATTTTTGGAATATTATGTAATTAATTGTGAGCATATGGCTTGCAGGGTAAGGAGTACCTCTTTCACGTTCAGTTGGTGTGAACCTAAAATGAATATTTACACAGAGAGGTTGTACACAGATATGCAAATCACATGCATTCATAAACATATTATGCGTATTACACACAAACCTAAATTTCTGTTCTGCACAGTAACATCGTAAAGTAAATAATTGCTTGCAAAGTAAAGCAATTTCACTGGCATTGTAATAAAGACAGTGGCTGGGAACTGAGGCGATTTGGCAATAAATTGGACATGCCATTAATATATCCTATAATTTAGGGGTTATAAGGGGTTCCAAAAAAGTAAATGAAGCAGTATCACAGTCAGCACTATACATGTATATGTATCAAGTAAATGCTGGCTGGGTAAATATTAAATGGCTTTTCTTTAAATCAAGATCACTTTTGCCATGATATAACTAATAAGGGAAGACACTTGGAAAGACAAATGATAGGGTATTTGGGTTGGATAGGACTCGCGATTCCTGTTCTCTGATCTTTGTGGGAAGTTTCCACACTTCACATTGATAATGGCACATAAACATCACGCAGACAAAGAACAACCACTTAGATAAGTGCTAAGATATTCAGCTGCATACTTTTGAGGCAGTGGTCTTCTATTCCATTCCTTGAGGGCTGCAATCCAACAAGTTAAATAGGTCTCTATTAACCATCACCTGCATTCGACCCAAGAAAGATTGGTTCAATGAAGATTAAGTAACCAATTAAATGGAATGAAAATCAAAAATATTCCAGCTCTTAGGGCCCGGGTTTGAGAAACACTACAGTTGGGACATTATACACAGAAGTCTGTCCTGAAGATCCAGTTTTGTGGTTTTCCCTGCATCCATTCAAAACGGAATGGTCAGAGTTTTTTTGTAATTTGTTTTTTAAGGTTAAAAAAATAACAGGCCATTAAGGTGGTTTATAAGTAGAACTCATACTTCAAAAATTGAATTTCAACATCAACATTAAATCTACATAAATGTAATCCAACCGTGACACTTTCTGGAGAATGAAAAAAATCCCATAAAAATATATATAAACTAAAGTAATTTTGCTCACAAAATGTATTACAAAATGTGGAAACATGTATCACATGTTTAAAGGTTATAAGCTAAACAAGAGATATCCCTTGGTTGCATTAAACCTACATCTGTTTTAGCCTGGAGTTGCCTGTAAAATCTGCACCCACCAGAGATGATTTCTGTCATTTGTTCAAATAACATCCAGTGGTATCTTACCTCAGACTAATTAAATCAAGCCCTAAAATATATGATAATGTATTGGCTTCAAACTGGGTGGTTTGGGCTCTTCCTGTTGCAGGGAAAGCTTTCCACAAATAGAACAACTTAGTTTTCCAATGCCATGTGCTCCATCTCCTTCATTGTTATTGAAATCAAAAATAAATCTATTCCGGACTCCTCACTTGCCATATATGAGCACACATTTAGACATTAACTGGGACCTGCTGTGAACAATTTGGCCAATTACAACACTCACTTGTGCCAGCCATTCTAGGATACACACATTTGTTATCAAATTATTGAAACACTGAGGCAAACATTTGAATGGTGATTATTATATCTACATATAAAATGTACAACATATTATGTAAATTGCAGTGCCTTGAGGTCCCTTGCCTCTAGGATTGAATTCCATTAAAATCCTGGGGCTCACTATCAATCTCCCCATTCATAGACAAATGTGAGGTAGTCAGAACTAGAGACAGATTTTTTTTTTTTACAAAGCCACATTCCCACCTGGAGTCTTTCAGTCAACTGCTAATGCTCCTAATTATCTGAATGACCTTTAATAACAGATCAGTTTCTAATAATCCTTAACATTTGTGCCTGAATTCATCAAACATCTCATGACAAGATATTATAAGCATTTCCCCCTTATTCCTTCATTACTAGGACATTAGATACCTGGAATTAAAAGGCTAGATTAATTTCTCATTCATAATCACAATCATAAAATATACATACAACATCTTAAAATTGTACACTATTTATCCTTCTGTTGTACATAGGAAATTGTCCACAGGTGGAAACACTGGGGTATATTCATCAAGGGTTTTATTATTAATACAATTTGCTATTTCCAACACTATTAAATATTTCTGTATTGAATAAAATATAACAAACTAAGAACACCTGTTAGTTTATTTTGCTTCTTTTCCTTGTCATCTCACACTTGGGTACCAGAACATCTGTCAATTTGTTTTAATATCTTAAGCAGTCCCAGGTTGAATTTGACTAAATGTTACAAAATAGACTTACAAGTTTTTTCAGACATTTTGTATTTATTTAACAAAACATTATCAGCACCAACGGGTAAAGGATTGTATTAATGTATTCAATAATCTATTCAGGTTGCCTCTAATCCTAAATCACACTGGGATAAGATGCATTTCTAAAGTTGGCCCCTAACTCAAACATGAATGCTTAGAGTGAGTGTTCATAGTTGCTCATTACCACAATGCAGTGTACAGATATAATCTCATTATATTTATTAATAAGTTCCTTAACCACAGCTAATTCAAAAGATATGTTAAGACCTAGCCAAAAAAGGAGTTGGGATCTTAATCTTGTGGGAGAGAGATGGTCCAAAAAAACAACAAAACAAAAAACAGTGACTTATCAATTGAATTTTCCAAAAGATGATTACGTTATAATTCTGCCTCAGACTAAACAAGCAACAGTATCAGTTTTGAAATATGTTAATGCTTGGTCTTTACATTCATTTGTTTAAGTTTAGAGGCAGTTTTTACTGTCCTGTCTCTACTTGTCCTATGGGTGTGGGGCCACTCATAATAGAATAATGCAAGGACCTGCAGACTGTGGTCCTGGAGAGTCAGAGTCCTGCAATTGAGCACGTAATTGGTCAAAGAGCTAAATAACACCAGAAGAAGACACTACAGCTCTCCAGGAGAAGAGTTACAGAATGACAAAATATACTGGACAGTTCATTCACTTCAATTGTGGGTTCTGCTGTAATTAACTTCAATGCAACTACAGGAAGAATCCTGGAAGAATAAGATAAATTAATGTGTTGGTTAAGTTCCAGGTCATTTCCAACAGTAATTTTGGAAGCACTGATTTCCCATATTAGCTAATTTCCTTTCAGATAGTCCCTTCTATTCATTGCCTGTTGCTTCTCAGATAAAATATCCTTGTGCTCAATAGATCATTCTTCTATGAGACAAAAAGTGGTAGCCTTATTCATAAATCCACATTCACAACAAAATAGAAAGAAAGTGTTGACATTCAATAAAGTCCTTTATTGAATACTTTTTTCCTAAAACAGAAGTAAAAAAAAACAAAAGGCACAGGAAACATTTTAAGCTTTGTGTACATAAATGTTCATAACACAACTGAAAATAGTGTTCAGAAAATAAACATTTTTAAAAAGTTGTATTTAAGAAGATGTACTATGAAAAAAAAAAACATACAAAAACAAAAAATAAAAGAAAATGCATATAGTAAGAATGAACCACTGGGAGAATACAAAACTAGATTGAAAAAAAATCGGGCCAACTGTCAAGTTACATAATTTACAGAGTGACATCCATTAGAACCTGACAATAGCAAAGCGTTACTTTATTTCTTAAAAAAAAAAAAAAAAAAAAAAAAAAAACATTCTTAAATTCGAATGCAAGCACCATTTTGATCATACAGAGGTGGCCCTTTTTTGTTATGTGTTCCCCCCCAAATCACCAGCTTAATGGCCTGACAAGAAAAGTGTTCAAATTATTTTCTATGACTTGCCGGAAGTTTCTTTAACACATTTAAATACTTGTCCTATATTCTGAAATCTGCTACCTCCCCACTCCCACACCACATTTTGCCATAGTTCATAGTTCCCACATATATATGTACAATTATTTATATATGAGGCACACTAAATATCTCTTTGGAATGGAAGGTTTTCCTATAGCTAGAAAGGTGATTATTTGGTGTAGGGATCACAGAACCAATTTACATTTTTCACAGGTTTCAGGTTGAGTTATTCTAGAACCGTTTTCCTGTCTCGTGTGGTGACTGGTCTTTTGACATTGGTCCTGTTTGTTTTTGATTTTGTAGTTTTGTGTGTTTTGTTGCTGTCGTTCACTTGTTGTTCACAAACTCTCGTCGTATTAGTTTCGAGTAATTCGGATCACGGATTCACTGCTGACGTCTGACGTGGTGACGGACCAGCCTCGTCCTTCTCCTGCCTGCTGCTCCTGAAAGAAATCATCAGCGACTTCAACAAGACGTATCTCACCACTTCACTTCACAGCACAAAAAATAAGTCATCACTCCATTAAACTGCCTCATAAAACACCGCTACCACACCTGATCTATAGGCCACAAAAGTGCGCACAAACTTTCGCAAATGAAAAATGGTTGTTTGTCAGATACACTATGACTATGATACATTGTGTTTTTTTGCTGGTTTTAACAGTGTGTAATCTGAAAAAATCACCTAATGTTTCATGGCCCGAAGAAGTGGTATCGGGCACCAGAGGAACAAAACCAACAATAAAGTTGCTTCTCACAATATGTCACTTCCCACCTATAGATTCCCCACCCCCTTCTGTAGATTAAATTAATTTTCTACCTGGAATTCTTTTAAGTGGAGTCTTTCTCACTTGTCCTTCTGCAAAAGAAGACGAAAAAAAAGCAAAATGTTTACGAGAAAGTTTCAATTTGAAAATGACCTCAAAATACAATTGCAAAATATGTAGAAAAGACTTAAAACTGGGCTCGTCAAACCTTGAATGACTTTCGTGACTCTCTCAGACTCGGAACCAATGAGCTGAGGTTCCCCTTCAATGCTCGCAAACTGCGAATAGCTGGGTCCTTCGGGGGGGGAAATGACACAGCTGTTAAACTGTTCTTATCACCTAGGGAGGTTAGTACATCGCTTGCCAAATTTAGGCCATGGAGAACAACACTAGCAATTCTATCTGACCATGGCAACCCCATCGTTGTGTTTCTCGAAAGATCTCATATGGTAGAGGTATGGCACTGTTTTAATTGATAACCGTTGCTGCCATTATTCCACTCTCTTAGTGTTGTTTCTAGTACAGTGAGAGGGGTCATTCCTGGTTTCCTTCATATTCTAATTCTTATTCATCCCAGGGGATTTGTATGGGATTGAACATGTTCTCAGAAGTATTCCACCTGAATCAGTGTGCTAAAACCCTTGTCTGGGACATGGTGTATGCTCACCATTTAATCTATAACCAGTGGTGACAGAATACTGTTTTCCAAAGTAAAAATATTTCAAATGGTTACAGTCATAAAAAAATATTACAATTATTTACTATCAATGAGAGGTTTCTGTTAGTACTTTTGGTAATATGTCGTACATCAGCTACACAGTCTACACAACATGAATAACACTCAAAACTTATTGGCGGCCATGTTTCAACTAGAGAAAAGTTAAAACATGGCAAAGAATGGTGGGAATTGGTTGGCATGAAACAGATAATAGATCCACCACATCGGTTAGTTAGCATTCAAAAAAGAAAAGAAAAACATACCATGGAATGTAATTGTTGAAGGCATTAGTTTATACAGTTGTGTTCATCTAACCTTTCACAGTTCAAAGAAAACAAAAAAATACCACTGAGACACCATGTTTACACCAGAAGAGAATACAAATACCTTCAATGATTTGTGGCTCGCCCTGAATCACTTTGGTGACTTTGGTGTACCCTGTTCCTGCTTTAGTTTCCAAAAAAGAAAAACATATTTCACTTTTATCATATTAGCTGCACAGGGTTGATAGACTATCCCTTGGTGAATAAAAATGTAAACATATTGTTTTATATATATATTATTATTATTATTTTTTTTTTTTTTAAATAACATGATTAATACCAAAATTGTTGCTGCCAGTTGACAGTGAGAATATATTTTTCTAAATTATGAAGGGACCAGTAATCTCTCATGATTAACATGACAGATGATACATTAAATATATATTTTTTCACCAGACAGGTATATACTGTTTATTGACCAAATTGGCTTCATGAAGATTTGAATTTAAAAAAAAACATCTCCCACAAGGAAGCTATATTGTTAAACAAAATATCTTATCACATTTGTATACTTTCAAGATTTAAGTAGTAAAATACATGTTTTCTGAAAACATTACAATTATTTTCAAAATCTACTGAGAAAAAACTTTTTTTTTAAAGAATGTTAAAACAATATCCAACAACCATTAGTTTTCCTACAACTCCTTGCATGATTGATTGGCGCTTTCATCCCCCTGTGCTAGTGAAGTCACTGTGCCATATACTGAGCCATGTGTCTTACACAAGCAAGCCAAGTACAATTATATTGGATTAACATGACAATGTCATATTTGTGTGTGCATTGTTTTTTTATTGTTGGAGTACAACATTCATGTCTAGTTGAGGTAATTTAGTTGGTTAAGAAGCAATTCAATATGTTTATATAATGTATTTGTCTAGGCAATTTATTGTATTAACAGTTGCAAGATCAGATTATTTATTCATTCTTGTTTCAATTAAGTATATTTAATTGAAATTGACCACTAAATTGCACAGATCCATCAAGGAAACATCAATGAGATTGAAACATTGATGAGACAAATGAAAAGGCACAGGCTTTCTTCTCCTGTTACTTAGAAATTTTCCTAGGTTTTTGCAGATCTTGCCTTAAAAACTCTCCATTGATTATGAAACTCTTCTTACATTTGGCACACACATATTGTTCTGTAGATACATTTTTTTTTGTGGTTAAATAGTTTTACACCAGATACACCCCTACTTCTGATCAATCCGTGTTCATTCTGATTAAATTGGCATGCAAAATGTCAATTTGAAAGGAGCATGATATTGGTATCAGCAATGTAGTTTGCAATCAATGACCCCGGCATCAGGACAGGGGTGAATCTGGAAAGTTATCATTCTATTATGCATGCACAGTGTATCAGAACCGATCGTGCAATAAATATCATTTCCAGAAACATATTTCATTCACTTTAACTGATTTCAAAAGTCACCATTTCATTATCTTTAATCTGTGATTTTGTTTCAAAATTCAATCCCAAGCTTATAAATGATATTTAGTGCACTTCTGCATTTTGAGGGCTGAAATATAACCTTTCTATTACAGGAGCCTTATTTGCTTCATTTATTTGATTTGTTCAGTTTGTAAATTTAAACAAGGCTATGATTAACAGCCCTCAAAGTAACATGGAAACAATATATTGTTAATACATCAGACAAAGATTGGATGCTTGTTAAAAAATAAAATAACTACAAAACTAAAAAGTTATATTTCTAAGTTCTAATTTAGTATTTCAGTGGTCATTCTAAGTTCTAATTTAGTATTTCAGTGGTCAAGCCCATAGGGATTAGTCTTCCTGGACCAACTAACCTCCCTGAAGGAGTCTTTTGATATCTTCATCTTCAAGTAAGTGTGCATCACTTTCAAGAAGCTTCGTAACCTTGGAAATGTCTGACAGGATACATGGCAAAAACACCTATTTCACAAATCTGTCCCTTATCATAATAAAGCATGACTCATAGACTTTGGACAACATCAAAACATGTCTCAAGAAAAAAAAAAATACACTATATTAATTAATGAATTGATTAATTAAAAAAGTAATCTAGAATGTTTTTTTTTTCCAATTTAACACTAGCTCTGTGGAAATACTGAATATAATAAATATATATATATATTTTCTTTTACACACAAAATAGATTCCATCAAACCAATTCAAGATGAAAAGGTGTTGGATTAGGTATCAACAATACAGTACCTTTTACTGTAAGGCAGTGGTTCCAATCGTGGTCCTTGGGACTCAATTTCCTGTTAGTATTTGTTCTCTCAATTCCTTAATTGAACTAATAATTGGCCTAATTACAGTGTGTTAATAATTTTAACCCATCGGAGACATCAGGTTGAATATTAAAGTATATAAGGCACCCAAGTTAGGTTTCAGTTAATTAATTCAGGGTGCAATTGGATACAAAAAGGAACTGGATATTGGGTGCCCAGGACCAGGACCGGAAAACCCTGCTTTAAATACATTGGAAGGAAAGCTGTTTTGCTCCCAATAACTTCAATATTGACAGACTTGTTCTCCCAATGGGAAGTCACTTGCTATGAAATCACCAAGGAAACCGCCACCAGGTTGAAACTCCTCACTGACCTTCTTCAAGAAGCTTCTTAATCTCGGCATCCGCGTCGAAGTGCCCATCAGAGGAGACACGTGTCACTGTGTACTGAGGACCTGGATTGTTAAACAACAGCTAACTGAGTATTTTGAGATGCTGAAGTTTTCAAGGGCTCCAAAACAGAAGTGCTGCTGCCATTTCAGCACTGAGACTCAGGGCACATTTGAGGTGGAATCTCATAAAGTAAGGTTTGTCCAATGCTGGTCCTGGAGAGCATCAATCCAGGAATTGGTAGGGGTTAAATCAATTCTAAATTAATTCAGAGTGGACCCTGAAGGGTATCCAAGTGTATGTTCCAGAAGAAAATGTGTGACTTTACCCAAACACCTGATTAACTGATCCTAAAGTTTATAGACTGGCAAGTTAAAGGTTGGGCTCTCCAAGACCAGAGCTAGACATCCCTGTAACAAAGCATGTTAATACACAGTATGTGGTCTGCTCTGTGACTCAGGACAAACCTTCAATGACTCTTGTGACCTTGGTCAGGCTGGGCTCTCCCTCGATGACGCGGGTCACTTTAGTCAGGCTGGGCTCTCCCTCGATGACGCGGGTCACTTTAGTCAGGCTGGGCTCTCCCTCGATGACACGGGTCACTTTAGTCAGGCTGGGCTCTCCCTCGATGACGCGGGTCACTTTAGTCAGGCTGGGCTCTCCCTCAATGACGCGGGTCACTTTGGTAATAGTGGGTTCTCCTTGGATGATGCGGGTCACTTTGGTAATAGTGGAACTGGAATCTGGAACTGCAATGTCAGAAGGTAAGATTTCCAAAAATCAAGTCATGACATAACAGTGTTACAATACAGTCTGACCAGTGTATTGATGAGAATAGGTAAAGTTCAATTTGACAATGTCTTACAAAGGTACTCTGGAGCTCAGGGTGCCTATAAAAAAAGATATTGCTAATACGGAGAAGGTGACAAAAATATAAAAGTAAGTAAATGTATGTTTCTATAAAGTTATTGAATTTATAGTTTGGTAGGAATGCAACAGTATGTCAGGTTTAGAAATGATATTTAAAAACTGCAGAAAGTACTGCTACGTAACAATCAAACAAACAAGCAGGACGTTTATCACATGTTAATGAATTGTGGTAAAAAATGTCAAAATACCCCCAAAATATTTGTTTTAATAAAAATATATAATTATTAAATACATGCATACACACACAAAATTAATATTGTCTATTCTTCCTGCCATTACTGTAATTTTTTTGTTTGTCTCTTCAACCAAGTCTCGGCTACAGTATACATTTTTTTTTTTAATTACTTTGGTGAGAAATAGTATTGCCAGAACATCTAAATGGTTCTCCTCAGAGGATTGTAATACACTGGGCAGGTTGTACAGTATCAATCTCCAAAAAATGTCTTCCATATCCATGCACATGCGACCTGAGGGTTTTGTCACAAAACAGTGATCGTGCACAAGTCTTCCTGCGGTGGCTGTTCTTCCAAACAAGCTACCGGGTTTTCAAAAGGCTGAAAACTCGGATGAAACTGAGACACTGTTTTTAGGATCCGTGAGGGCCTGTGTTTGATCTGTGCCTGCTGCTCAGTTTCTGTCACTCACCAGCTAGGAATAGTGGGAGTAAGAATCCAGCATCTCGTGGCAAACTAAATATTATGAAACCACACTCAGAGCCTGATTTGCAAATCTCATCCAAGTTCCTTTTGGTTAATGTTCATCTTAAATGGCTGACCTTTGCTGATGAAAGACATGCCATTTTCTGACTATAATTCTATACTTCCAAATATGCTTTGATATGATTAAGAACAGATATACCTTATAAATGCAGACATTGTTGTCTGGCGTCTGAAGTTTCTCTGCATGCTAGATGGGAATGTTATTCAAGACCTCTATCAGTTCACTTTCTTTTACTTTTTATGTGATTTAATATTTTATTAAATTAAATATATATTTTTAAATTTAAAATCCCAATTTTTTATTTTTTTGTAACTATCCATCATGGGACTGTATGATTTGGAAAAACAGGCTCTTGGTTTGTTTAGTATTACTGAAATGGTGAAACTGGTGTACAGATCAAAGCAGGAGCCAGTGGGAGCCTGTTGATGAGTCTTTTCTTTGCAGGAGTTGACCCAAGACAGGCCTTTGCATTGAGTGTCTTCCGTAATAGTGAGCATAAACCTTATTAGCCAATGGAAGGAGTGTAGCTCAGGACATGCTCAACTGTTGACTTGTTCCTTGATACCTTTCAAGGCATGGGAACTGGTGTTCCCTGTTGCTGCTTGATACCTGTATTCTTGATCGTTGAGCATGGAATCTGAATATACAAAGTCATGTACAGCAGAACAGCTTTAGCATGCAAACACAGTAATCATGAAATGGAAACAAACTGAAAAGTTATACAGCTTTGAGTGGGGAAAGCTCTTGTCAAAAACATCAATGGCAGCATTACTTTTAGTAGTCCTGTGGATTTCATGTATTTTACTGCCTTTTGTCTTTTACTGAATGTCTCAAAAAAGGCAAAAGTTTCAAAGAGCCTTCTCTATCTACAATGTGATTTTAACTGGTCAGTTATCTTTACATACAAAAAAGCAAAAGTTTATGGTTTCTTATTTTAACTTCTCATTAGGCCTGCAGAGTATAAAGAGAACTGTACTGTTTGTTTAGACTTAGATCTTCTCCTGAGGAAGAAATAAACATATTATAATTCACAAGTGTAGTGGAAAGGCAAATCTGGGTAGCACGGACAATAAAAAAAAACACGTTTTTAGAAATGTGAAAATGAAAGGCATTTACTTAATCAGCAACATATGTCAGAGGACCAATTGTTTAAAATTTTCAATAAATACAGTATATAATTATCTATAATGATGGACATTTATTTTCTTTATAATTAGAGGCCTAACAATGAGCAGATTACCCTACTTTGAACAAAAACAGACATTGTATGCATCACGTGAGAGAGCTACCAAATTAACATGACAGAAAACCGCATTTACCAATTTTCCAAATGTCAATGTATTACATAATATCTATGAATAATAGTCTTCTAATTATGAAGGTAATATAAAATGTAATATTTCTAAAAGCCTAGTGTTAAGTATTAATTAATCAAGATTGCTTTCACAAGAAAACAAAAAAAGGAATTCTGGAATGTTCCAGACACATACACTTCTGACATAAATATGTAAATTTCAGTTTCTTTCATAGTCTGACATTTGCATTGCATGAAAGCACTATACTGGGAATATATCTTTTAAGGCTTTAAATGTAGGCAACATTCCTGTAATATCCTCTAGTGTAACCTGTAGTGTTGTATATAAATTGCTCATCATTTAACTATGGGTCTATTGTATTTCAGGGCCAGCTCTTCTATTGTGATTTGGTATAAACTCAATTGATTGATTGATTGATTGGATTGTACTTGCCATTTTACCATGCAAACCAAAGTTTTTACTCAACCTTGTATCATTACACTTGATGAACCCCCCACCAACCCACATAAACAAACATGAAAAAGTGCCTTTTATAAGTTACCTCCTTGGATTACTTTGGTGGACCCTGATCCAATTATTGTAATCTCTGGTTTTGTCTCTGTGATAATCGTCCGTCCTAGACATTAGAAAAACAGTGGTAAAATGCAGTTAATTGCCTGGAAGAAAGTCAAGAAAATGTACTTAGGAAAAAAAAAACATATTTGGTCAAAACAAGACTGAAGGCTATTCGATAGTTGGCTTTCTAGTTTTGGACAGGTTCCTGAAATTTGCAATTAATAAGGTGTGTCAAAACTATTTAGCCTGTTTCTGAAATGATCAAATTAAAACACCAACATACTATTCACACCCAATTCTTTAGTTCTCAAATGTGAAATCTCTGTAACTTATTAGTGAAATAGAAGATGATCTAGTAAAATATTTCGTAAAATGGAGCAATATTGATGTACATACTCAGGAAGGTGAGAGGAATCTCCTTGTATCTGAATCCTTGAATGTACTGAAAGAAACAATACATCAAATATTAGAGATATTCACATACAGAGCTATGGTACACCAAGGGTTGTTTAAAATGAGGGGTGAGTGTTGGGCATTCTTAGATTTCTATACTCTACTACACTATACTCTTCTGTTCAATACATTCAATACAATACTACCACTATCTTCTGATATTTTAATCTGGGCTCCTGGCACTTTTGACATTATGCTGGATTTGACTATGCAATAATTATCTTTCTATTCTGCACACAAAACTATATAAATATATTATTTAGATTTTTGAAGTACAAGCAGATACTATCACACACTCAAACCTTGAACACATACTGTAACCTCTAATCAGTTTTAATGCCATACTCTACTATAACAGCAATTTAATTTTAGCCCATGTCTGATCAACAACAATAATACAAACACTGATAAGAGTTTCCACACAGAGAGATCAGTCATACCTTGATCTGGATGTATTTGATCAGTCTCTTCAGGATGGTAAGGAGCTGTTGGTCTCCAACAGGAACATCTGCAAAATTAAATACCAAGTATACATTATATGTCCTTATAAAATCTGCTTTGTTCGCCTTACAAGTTATTGCTCGAATGTTGTTATTTTGGTAGGTCAAATTATCATCTTGGTCAGTAGAGTCTGTTATTACTCTCACGACTCCTGCTGCTATTAATGTCACATTCTTGAATGTTGAACTTTTAAACTGTTAAAAACATGCAGAAAAGTCAAGAAAATGTTTTTAGGGGTTTCATGTTATTGAAAATTTAGAGTGCCGGTCCATTAATCAAAAGACACTGTTAATCTGAATTAATTTTCCTATAGGTTAGCGTTACAATACTGCTTGTTAATCCCACTACCGCCACCACTACTACAGCATTTAATAACAATATCATAACTGTTACCTCCTGGATACAGCAGAGATTTGACAACGTGAACCACACCATTGGTCGCCATGACATCACTATCAGCTGCTTTCACTTCATTCACCAGAATAGAGTCGTTAACCTGGATTTGAGTATAAAAAAATTATCTTATTTTTACAATAACCCATTTATTTTATTGTTATTCTTCTTCTTCTTCTTCTTCTTCTTCTTCTTCTTCTTCTTATTATTATTATTATTATTTAGGTGCCGTACATTGTGATGAGATCAGTTATGCCACCAGCTGCAGTGAGCGTGTCCCTAGGTCTGTTACTGTAAATCAGTTGTCGAGACTCCGTCACAGTAAGAAAATATTCTGCAACTCAGCTGCTACAAATGTTTCAATGGGCCTTGTACAAGGACATTGGTAGACAACGTAATTCATCAATTTTTCTGTAGTTCTGAATAAATCCTCTGGCAATTTGTTTAGAAACAATTTCAACAAATTTTAGGCAGTTTCACAGTTATTTCCCCATCTGTAATCCACAAAATTAAACATGGTAGTCTGATCCTGAACTGGAAAAGGAAAAGATGGTAATCTGAAAGATGTTTTTTTGGGGGGATAAGTCAGATAATATCAGTTTTCTAAATTCCACAGTCCATTGCCTCTAAGCCTAGAATTAGCAACATTTTTAATGAGAGTGAAAAGAACTTTCAGACAGATAAATAAGTGGAGAGTGACAAGACAAAACTAAAATATTAACAGTAGAAAAGTGAAAGTGAAAACATTTTACATTCAAATAAATTGGAGGCATGAAATTGTTTGTTTCTACATGCATGGCAATGTTAAAAATATGCCTTTGAATTATTCACCATCTCCAAAAAAATTAAACAAACAAAAACTAAACAAAGACATAAAACGCAGGAGGGAGCAGGGTGGAAAGGACTCCCTTTTTTGAAAACCCAGAAAACTGTTATGCTGTCATTTAGTCAATTGAAGTATATCTGTACACCTTATTATATAGATAGAACGGAAGAAGGATTAACAGTCCCAAGTTCACTGGATTGTCTGGAAGTAAACTGGAAGTCTGGAAGTCAACTCAAGCAAGATAAATCAGAATGACCTATTGACAGAATGTGGTTTGTAGTTAATGTAAGGGTAAAATAAGGGACCTAATTTACCCTTTCAAAATAATCAATTCCATATGGAATATCCTATTGTAAAAGCAGTACTCTCTTTGTAACAAAAATCAAAACACAAAAATCTTAAGTCTTAACAGGTGACGTCCTTTCACAATGATTTCAGGGATTGTTGTCATATCACATGACTGGACACTCACAGCTTTCACCCTGAGGTTGTAGCCTGGAATGGATTTCAGAAGGTTGGTGACACCACCCTCCATTCCGCCAGCGATGAAGACTCCATTGCTGAAGTGGTACAGGAGAATGGTCCTGAGAGCATTGGGGTCACCTGTCCAACAGGAAAGGAAAACACCTCAGACATCCTTGCCCAACTCTCACTCTTCACATACATACAAATATAAATACATACATTCAGGGATGTAAGCTTAAGCATTTACATAAAAATGTGTAAATAAACCTCACACTTGCTCACATTACTATCCCTCAACAGTGCTGGACACTTACTTGAAAGAAGACGAATGTCCTGCTCACTCAGACCTTGGAAGGCATCATCAGTCGGCGCAAAGAGAGTCCAGTCTCCTTCCTGACGGAGCAGATCAGTCAGGCCAGCCACCTCCAAAAGCTGCAAGAACACGCTGCAATGGAGAATTGCCACAAGGACTCATCTTACTGGTGCTACACAATGTCAGCCAAATGGCGTCAAATGGCACTGCTGTCAGCACGTGATGGCTGTGTTGTAATTGAACTATTTATGTTTGAAACAGTTTCATGGCTATGAGAACCCATTAAACAAAGAAACAACAAACAAAAACAAAACTACAAAACATATTCATATACATTAGGTTAAAACCTGTTTGTTTCATATAAATATATTAATGTCTATTTGCAAAGATTGTGGACAATTCCTTGTGATCTTCAAATGTACCCTACACTTCGAAATCTCAGCTTCTCCTTTCCTATGCACTATAGGCAGCAAATCTTGTTTTGTTTTCTTGGCCTTAACAGAAGCATTTGCCCTATTCCTACTTGCAATGAATCTGTGCGTATTAGTTACCTGAATCGGCCATCCTTTGTCAGGATTTCAAACATTGAATTCTCGGCTGGTTTGATGATGTTTCTGAAGAGGTGGAGGGCGCCGTTTCTTCCTTCCTTGCTCCCTCTCACCATACAGGAATTCTCAATGCAGACAGCCTGTAAGGCACAACCCCACTGATTAGCACAGAGATGCTCAATAACCAAGTAATTCCCTAAATATCAAGTGTAATGACTTTTTAAAATTGATAAAATAACTTTAGTAAGTTTAGTAAGTTTTTTTTACTTGGAATAAAAATGTACATACAATAATAAAGAAACAACTGTAATATACTGTCACCAGTATAAATAAATTAACAAACAAACAAATAAATAAATAGTTAGTTATATGATTCTGGGAGAAAGACACAGGAAAAATGTTTCCATTCTTGTTTTCCATCAAGTTACTGTGTGCATGACTGAAACATCTAAACCTCGGGGAAGCAGGGTGAGGTAGCGGACTTACTGTGCGGTAGATGAAGACTCTGAGGAACTTCCCTCCCAGTGTCTCCAGGCGCTGGCCGTTGTACAGCTGGCTAAGGACAACTTTCAGCTTCAGGATGTGATTCTCTATAATGAACCTCAGGCGGCGCTGGTCCATGCGCATGACTTCATCTGTTGATTAAAAGACAAACTCTTAAATTGGGTGCTTATGATACCCTTATATTTTTTTCCAAGATGCTAAAACCTACAGATAAAGTCACTATGAACATTTTAGTCTGTGAAGCAACAGCCCAGGACAGAAATGCTTACAAATGGCAGATAATATGTTTGATTTAGTTACATATTTGTTTGACAGCCATAGGAATGTTTTACCAAAGCCATCACTGGTTCTCCTCTACATAATTTCCCCCAAAACCACTGATCTGTTTGAAAGGAATATTATTCAGCTCCTGTGGGGGAATACTTAAAAACCAATTGCTGATTTCAAGTATCTTGAATATTACAGATATTAGAACATGACTTATGAAGTCATGAGGTCTATAGACATCACACTGTGCAGTGATAAAGACATAAAAGGCTGGTTCCAATTAAGGTTTGTATAACAATACTGAACAACTCCTGCTGATTTTAGAAATGGCTGGTCTGTTATGTCTTTACCTACTTGTCAACATCAAATACATAGACACTTGTTAGTGCATTATATGTCAATGATTTATTAATGGAATGCAATTATTTGATTTGTTATCTGAAGATCCTGTTTACATGGATGCACGTGCATATAGGAAGAAAGACATAAAGAAAGAAAGAAAGAAAGACGTAAAACAGATCATTGCTGTTGACTTCTGGTCCATTTTGAATATTTCCAAGCGTACAAGTCTGAAACATCTATATTGCCTTTGTAGACAGATCATACTGTGATACAAGAGAATGTGTTAAATTTAATGAAAAATGATGATCGTTCTGGTGATGTTTTCTCCACCAGACTCAGAACATTTCCAAGCCCACTCCAATGTTTTCAAAGACCATTTGAAGGGATGACAATTTGGAGTTTTGAGGTTGAGCATCCTGATATATAGGTCTCCCTTCCAAATGGCTATAGTAAGTATCTGTACAAGTTTTTAAGGAGAAATACGCACCAGTGAAAGCTGCATTCAGTGGGGCCAACAAGGTGTACTCCCCATCTGCTCTAAACTCAGATGCCAGGCCCAGCTGAGCCACCATGTCAGTGAAGGAGGACTGAGAAGGTCCAGCCAGCTCCATAACCTGCTTAGCTTAATGATAAAAACAAACACCAATTTGATTATTACAATTCTGTATGCATTTAATTTCTGTCACACAATCATTCAAAGCTGTCTATCATTGCTTATCTTACACATCAGGTGAGCAGATACCGGTGTCAGTTTTTTTTTTTTTTTTGTTCAAATATAAAGAGATGAGCCTTATCATAGATTCTCACTTTTTAATACCCTGGGGTAAAAACTTCTACTTTTCAACATTTACATTTTAACTGGAGAGAATCCTCTGTTACAGAACTAAAAGATTAAAATTAGCAAACAACATGGTAAGACATTTACCACAGAGCCACCTAAAAGTACAGACAAACTCACCTGAATCGGGGATAAGAACCTGGTCGATTAAGTGGATGACACCGTTGGAGGTGACGATATCCTTGCGCTTCACCATCTTGATCCCGTTCACTGTTAGGCTGTCACCATCACAGCCAATCTCAATATTGTTGCCCTCCAGGGTCTCATAGGAGCTGCCAGCCATGATGGCCTCAGAGCACTGCACAGAGTCCAGGATATGGAATTTCAGCAGCGCTGGAGAAGAGTATTAGAGTATTCTAAGGGAACAACCCATAGCATAGATAGCACTCCTGTTTTTCTGCCCTGAATGGGTCAGAAATACAACAGTTTATTGCTAATGGACATATAAAGAGGCTTAACATAACAAGTTCAATCTCATTAGCTCATATGCAGTGTCATTGAGTAGCCCTACAATTGGATACTCCCTTGAGATCCTATGAGGCCAAACCAAATCTCTGTGTACTCAAGCAAAGCACCTTCTTGGCAATGTTTCTTGTAGAGAGATTGGGGGGCGGCGATTAAATTACTGCCAGACCCTGCAGGTTTAAATAGATTTTTGGATAAGTTGCCTCTAAATGCCCCCCTTAGGTGTTGGCACTACAGGAAATATACTGTAAAATAATGTTATGATCTTGGATCTGGTATAGATTACACAGACCATATATAATCCACTTCAAGACCAGCATATACTATTTTTGGTGGTTAATTTGACAGCTCTTATTATTGTCACCTCTTGTAAGGATGTGTTAAATACTTTTCTGGCACTGGGAAACATTAGAATGTATTAGGTATGATTTTGTCTTGCATATCCTGGGCTTTGTTTCCAAAGCAGTCCAATTATATTGCGCAGATTAAAAATTGTGCCATTGCTCATATGGCATATTTAGAAAGTTTTGTAAATATTTAAGTATCTTATTACAAGAATGTCTGTACAGCCAACACAATATAATATATTTCACCATGGGCTATGAAGAAGCCTAAGTAGATTAAATAAACATGGATTAAGTTATTGTTTGTGGTCTTTCATTCTCTAAGCTTTCACTTTAGAAACATTAACAAAATGTAATTTTCCTTAAACAGTGGATAGTCTCATAACTGTGGTTTGAAATGCATTGGTCGGCTGTCTGAGACTGTGAAGTACACACAGCAGACTTAAACAACTCTGATGGCTTAAAATAGAAGAGTAGTCAACAAACAGTTATGACTAAGCATTGGCTCAGGTTGATGAGTTAGGTAAAAAAGAGAAAGTAGACCACCAGCAGAAAGACACGGCTCAGCATTTTGTTTAAACTCATTAAAAGAGATATAGTTCTAAAATATGAACTTTGAGTCATAGGTCAAGAAACAATAATGGATAATACATAATGAAAGAGAAGTATATATAAACATGTACTATAGTTATTGATTGATAATTTTCCAAATAGTTAAATTACAGTACATAAATCTTCCAGACCACTAAACCCAAGGACAAGGTTAATCGTGTACCTTTGAGGGCCACCTTGTCTCTCATGATCCTTTCCAGCACAGATCTGGGGAGCTTCTCGAAGGCCTCATTAGTGGGAGCGAAGACAGTGTAGTGTCCAGGTTGGCCCAGTTGCTCCAGCAGCCCTGACTCCATAGCAGCAGCCTAGAATAAAAGTAACATTTTTCTGTAAAAAAAATATTCTGTTTCTATCGTTCAAAATGTTGTTTCTATTTTACCTAAACAGGCACTCAAGGATTATTATGAATTATGAATTATGAATCATTACACTCAGGGAAGTCAGGTCATCTTCAACATCAATCACGTCCTGAATGGTGTTTCCGACTCCAGTGATGACTCTGTCAATCATGTGAACAACCCCATTAGTGGCTATCTGATTTCCATGGATGATCCTAGCGCAGTTGACAGTCACAACCTGGGCACAAAAAAGAAAACAAATGGTATTTATATTCATTTTAAACTCTACAAGAGTAGCTTCAGCCTAAATTCTATTTTGAATCTGAGCAGTTGCAGCTGTTTTATAAATGACTTTGACTCAGTCCCTGAGGATTAATCTAACCTTGTTACAACTACAAGAAATTCTAAACATGCTCTCCAGATACAGTACACAAACTACCATTTATCTGCTTGTGCAGAGATTAAATGAATATACATAAAACAAAGATTTCCCATCTTCTGCTAGGTATGCAAGCAAGAAAACAACATGACCTATTTGAAGAAACTTACCCCATTGGAGTAATGGTTGATTAACAGACCCATGTCATTGTACATGGACTGCACGTTCATGCCGTTCTTCAGATCTTTGGTCAGAAGACGTTTGTTGACCATGTGATAATGCAGAGCGTTGTACAGTTCAATGTTCACGTTGCTCACCAGCCCAGCCCTCACCTCCTGTGAGTCAGAGAAACAAAGTGTTTAGCTTCAAACCCTACAAGTAGATTGTTTGACTCACTTTATAAATTAACCTGGTCACAGAAATCAGAAACACGCCAGCATACACACACAGTCTTTTACAGTTTTGAGTTTGTCACCAAACCAAATTAAGAAGTCATAATGAATCTATGACTATCTCCACATGTAGTTGGAGGAAGTCAATTTTCTGATCAAGCATTAGGTTGATAAGTGCTCTGGATTGTCTGGTATTTTTGTCAGAGATGATCTTTCTAAAGCACTGTCATCTGGAATGTGGTTTGAGCCATTTCCTTCTGATCTCATGGAACTGTTATTTTTTGTGCTGGGCTCATTGTGTGCATTGGGCAATTATTTAATGTTAATATGGTATGGATGGAACAGTGACTCACAGGGTCTAGCATGTCCCAAGCCTCATTGCTGGGAGCAAAGAAGGTGTAGGATCCCTGTCCTTCAATCTCCTCCCTCAGCTTTGAGATATCAGAGTAATCTTGAGTTGTACTGGCCTGAATAATCCCAAGAGTTCCATATACATTGTCAATAGGAGCCACTTAAAAGGTGGAAAAAATCAAACATACAATTAATTAATTGGGTACATTCATCTGCAATTACAAAAACAACACAAGAACATAAATAGCCATACTATTTACTTTGACCTTCTTTCCACTGTAGCCAAGATAGATTTAAGGAGGGAAAGTCAAAAGCAAGGTGTCATTATCTGACTGGTGAAATGTTTCTTGGCATTCAATTATAATTGGCTAATTTAACTGTATCATCAGCAGTCATTTCCTATGGCAAGCCAAATTATAATTTAGAGATATCTGTAATTCATTTAAAGATATCTTCAAATATTTAGAGATATCTCTAAATCATTTCAAGATATCTTCAAATAATTCCAGATATCTTCAAATATTTCAAGATCTTTAAATCATTTAAAGATATCTCATTTAAAAGTACATTTAGACATATCTTTAAATCATTTAAAGATATCTCTAAATGATTTGCAGATATCTCTAAATGACTTGAAGATATCTCTAAAAGATTTATGTGTAATTTTAAGTCATTTATGTTTGGCATACAGTTTGGCAGATTAGGTTTGCCAAATTAACATTTAGAGATATCTTTAAATGATTTAGAGATATCTGCAAATCATTTAGAGGTATCTTTAAAAAGCACCTTATTAAGATCTCTAGATGGTTTGCAGATATCTTTAAATGATTTAAATATATCTTTAAATGATTTAAAGATATCTTGAAATGATTTAAAGATATCTTGAAATGATTTAAAGATATCTTGAAATGATTTAAAGATATCTTGAAATGATTTAAAGATATCTAAATGATCATTTGGTTTGCCATAATTTCCATCATAACGTGATTACTAAGTATCTACAGGTAAGATAAAATACATAACACATGTACTAGATAAATAAAATCAAACCTAGTCATCTTTATGAAAGACATATTACAATAGGAAAACACTAACATATACTTCATGAAAGGTATATACTGGTTACAATGAGTAGTTTTAACTTATTTGCTTAATTGTGCTTAATTAAGATCCATCTTGGGAAGTTATATCACAGTAGGCAATATGCACATATCACATGATCTCTCATGATGCAAGCTTATTGGCTGTCCTGAAGTCAATTAAAACCTGTATCTGGTGTGCACTCACCTGCAGGGCAGCCTCTTATCCCATCCAATTTCATGTATCCTGGGCAGCATTCGTACAGCACTGTGCTGTTGGGGGAAAATAAACGCTACATATGAAAACGCATCAACAATATAATTCTGGTTCCTTGCACAACTGCATGCCTCCTATCTTAAGACCTTTATCTATCTATTTACTAATTCATTTCCAAGGCTGATGTACTGATGCCCATTTTTAATATTCATATCAAAAGTGATATATGACTTTTCTCCGGTTTGGATCACATGTCTTATAAATGAGGTTTATTGGTCAGAAAGTGTGGCAAGTAAATGGATTTACCGCATGTCCATTACACATGCAGTTGGATCACTGGGATTTAGTCCAGAAGTATGAAAACCGATTTGGACAAATTAAGGAGCTAATCATGATTGCCAGCCATAGCAGGATTATAAAACCTGGATTCATTTTCCCAATATTTAGAACAAACACCTGACATAGTGGCTTTAATGCTGTGAATAATAAACAGGCTCAAAAACATGTTTAAGCCCATAACTGCTTAAGATGAAAATTAGTGGAGTAAGGGAAGAGCTACCTTTTTACTCATTACAGAACCAAGTCCAATGTTTTCCTCTTTTAACTGCCACAGTTCTAAATTGTTTTTCATGAACAAATAAAACAGATCCTTGATGTTTCTAACTCTCCACACCCCCCTGATACTTTTCACACAAAAAAACAAAGGATGGAGGCACTCCTTTTGATGGTGTCAAAAGCTTTGTGCTCAATGCATATAATTTTCTCCCACCAATCCAGGACCCCAAGAGAGCTTAACACACAGAAGCAGCGATTCTCAGATATGTATATTTAGAGGGAATGTTGGCCAAAAGAGAACTGATAATGTATGTATTCCATTCTTAATTATTTTACTAAATGGAAAGGGAGGGAATGTGATCCTTAGCCTCAAAGAACAGACTGGAAAGATAAGATCACCTAGTAATATGATGAAATCAAACATATATAAAGAAGTACAGCAGGTGAGTGACTAAAGCAAAAACAGACTGTGGCAGTTAACTCTTTCCATCATGCTTCTCCTTTTGTTTCTCTCTCCAGAGGCACATACTTGCTTTGATCTAATCGTCAGAAGGAAGTGTGACTCACTTTTATCTCTGTCTATCTGGCTGTGCCCTGATCTTCAAAGTGTTTGGCTAGCCAAGGTGCTCCTGGGAGTCCCTGCTCATGACAGGGAAAAGATGAATGTCTGTACTTCGGCAGCAGCGCAGGGGAAAGACATTTGATGCTGGCATACATTGAGCAAACAGGCATTAGCCTTTGCCATTCAAGAATCCTCCCAAACTAATGAAAACCCATGCTGAATTGAGAGGAGAAATCCTTTGCATTTTCCATAGGTCACTAGTGGCAAATTACAAAGAAGAGCTTATTTCCAGATGCCCCTATGGAACCAATTCAGCTTCGTACTGAAATAGCTTTTGGAGTTTTACTTGACAGCACAGACAGATTAAAGAGCATACACTTTTTGTAGGCCTGATATCATAGTTAGATCAGGACAAATGCAATGCAAAGGCAGCATATTCCAATTATCTTGGAAAAAAATCTTGGTCACCTTAAACAAGGTGTTTACATCATCTGCTATTACCTAATTAAGTAATCATCTTCTCCTGCAGAGAGGGCTCTTGGTTGTTTGATTTTGTTGGCTCTGCTGGGAATGTTATTTCCAAGACAAACTATTTGAAAACAGTGATTACATCAGTCTGAATGTGGTGAGATGAACTGAGGAGGTTGCATAGGGCGTAGAGTAGAGGAACTGGCAAACTTCAGAGACTTCCTTTGAAGTATGCACTCAGAGAATACGAAAGCATTTGCTGGGATAGACTTTACTGGTGAATATTCTCTGCATAAAAGGACAGCAAAAGAGAAGTGTGTAGATCTTAAAGTTGTGGGCTAATCAACAAGGAATGGAATAGCTGAAAAATTGTCAACTTCAGTCTAAGTAATGCCAGAAAGGACTTTCGTACTCTTCCTTCAGCTGTCATCAGCATTTATTTTCAAAATATGCAAATAAAGAATGCATATTACAGGCAAAAGTTGTAATTGACAGTTTTGTTATTCACTCCAACAAGTGAATTGGATCACAGCAGCCTGTAGAGAATTTCTCATTTAGCACTGGGCAGAGAAAATCAGCTTAGCCACACAAAAGTACAGAAGTCTCTGATTATGAAATTAAGTCTAACATGATTAATTCTCCAGGCAAGTCCCCTGGGAAGAAGAGGAACATAACCTTTCACGCTTTTTACATTATTGGATACCAAACAAGACGCACACATGGTTTCCTCACACTATCAATCACGGAAGCAATGTGAAACAGGATTATGGAGGGGCACTTCAGGGTAATGCATGCACAACATGCTCCCAGCACCTTCGAGGCACCAAGAAAACAGAGACGCAGCAGAGGACAGCAAACTTCCAACACCCCAGCCAGCTAATTTCCAAAATTTCCTTGGAAAAAAAACGTGTCTCAGCTCAGACCCAGGGGATGTCATACTCAGTTTTGAACAGTGCAGCGGGTTTCCTCATACAGAGACCTTTGGGAACGTATCCTGGCCCAGCTTCCATGTGAGCAACCAATTCCATATGTTCCCCTTTGGTGATTTTCAACTGAAGTGGCCTGGTGCCAGAGAGAGAGCGCAAGGGAGGCTATTATAGAGAAAAGCGGCAGACCTGTCTCCCAGAAGGACGGGCTGGAAGGCATCCAAGAACTGTCAGTTCCAGCTCTGCTTTCAAAAGGCAGCACAACTGAGTGGAAAAGCTGGGGGCTTGCCCTCAGTGATGAGGCTAAGGAGACCTGGCTGTGTGCCATGCTTTCTCATTACAATGTATTTTCTTTTAATCTCCTTTAAAATAAAAAATCATGCTATATAGTATCAGAGGTCAAGAGTAGTGCTTTGAAATCCAAGAGGTGAGCGATAATAAAGCAAACATTTTACCTCTTCTATTGCCACAGAGACACTTTTAACACCTTCTGGCACAAAGCTGATAGTAAAGCTTTTCAATTTTTTTACATTTTCACTTGGAAGATGCTGTACTGCCATACTACCTTTGTTAACTTCCCTCCTTACTGTGATTTCACTCTTCTCCCCCTCACAATTTCCTGAGTTAGAAAAGTTATATGCATTTTTTAATACCCTAAACTATTACGGGTGTCTGTTTGGTAAACCAAACTTCAAGTTATATAAATTCATAAAACTGCTGCCGTACTTTGTGTTTTAACTTTGTAATACAGAAAGCAGAATTTTTGGTACCATTTTTGTACCATTTGCAAGCATAGCATTGTGTTTAGCTAATGCAATCCACAGTGAAGACTTCTGCTTCTCCAATATTTTGTAATATATTAAAGACACACACAAACAGCAGATTAATTGAAGATTACCATCATCAGCTGCATATAATAGAATGCAAAGAGATCTCATTTTCATATATATACATTAATAAAGAAACAGTACATGTTTTATTTGGAAAGAACTCTAAAGTAAAATAAGGAATCCTTCTGGTCAGCAAATCTTTGTTGATATGAGCTGTTTAACCAAGAAACCCAGACACTGTTTCCTTCCACGTCAAAGAGGATACATTCACCTTAGAACCCACATGCTAGTGCTAATGGGAAAATTAAACATGGCTTTACTTAATGTTTGAACAGGGTGCCAAAGAGAAACCAGAGACAATGAAAGACATATGTTCATCTTTGACTTTGCTGTCCAGAAGACAGGGACCCTAAAATTAAAATGGCATTGAAACCTCTTTGTTGTAAATCGTAAAGCTTCACAGACCACGTTAAATGTGCTTGAAGCCCCAGACTTTACGACCACAAAATATTCCAACCGCTGGTTTTGCCACAGCCCCTGTTTAAATTGCATGCACAGCAGACAGTTTTTCCCCCTCAGTAATTATTTCCTGGTTTATTCCTCTAGGGCTTCTGGTCTCTGGTTAATGTTATTGGCTTTCGATTTAACACTTCTAATCTTATATAGAACAGAATTCTCCAAATCCAGGTGCAAAACTATATAAAAAAAACCTTCACCTAGTCTGGGGCCCACTTCCACAAGTTTCACCTTGTTCCTGCCATTGGAAATTCTGAGCCTTGTCTGAAGCAAGTCATACATATATTTACTTTACGTGCTAGATTTTCAAATAACTGTGTGCTTAACACTTTTTTGTAAGCATTTTTTTTTTTGAATGGAAAATGTCTTGACAGGCAGTGAAGGGTGTGTCCATCAATGTCTATTCTGAATGGTCTTGTGATTATATATTTGATCCTGTATAAACTTGAATATTTGAAGATCTGGCATGTTACGCCTTTATGTTCAGTTGCAGTGGCTTTCACCTCAATCTCAAGGCAGAAATTACTCTCAGATTTGGAAAACTAAAAAAAAAAATTTAAGCCATGCACGTTAATATGCAAAGCCCTTATTTACTAAGACATCACTGCCTATTAAATAATAATAATAATAATAATAATAATAATAATAATAATAATAATAATACCAGCAAACATGTTGTATGAATAAAATGTATTCGATTTATGGATGTAGGCTCGCCACAAAGCAATGTGACTATTGCAAATTGCACCCTTGTAGACAATCAAGTTTTCCTTTATTTTCACTACTTTTACTAATAACAAAAATGGAATAGGGTATAGGTTTGCAATTTGCACACGTTTCTTTAGTGTGAAGACAAGCACAAAACATGATCCTTTCTCAAAGATATTTAAGACCTAATTTTTGACAATTAACATACCATACATATAAACCCTGCTGATTGCCTTTCAAACTGCACAGGGCTCCAACTGTGATGAAATACAATAGCTCAAAACCACAATAGACAGCATTAACAATTGGATGGCTCACTGCAAAAATATCTACTCGATAACGCTACTTGATTAAGAAGCAGCCAAAAAAAACAAAAACACCAAAAAACCTGTTTTAGTAGCAAAACGTATCTCTCTATACAACAGATGCGTATTTTCTTACACAGAAATCAATACGTGTTGTGATTGCTGTTGATTCAATTAATTCATTAACCCCCACAGTTTGAAGCTCAGAGAAACACATTTCTGTGTGAGGATGGGAATTAAGACAGAAATCTAGATGGAAGGATACAATACAATTCAAATCGAAATCCAGCTAAAAAAGCTAATATAAGGTATGCTACTGGGCAGTCTGAAACAGACCCTTGGGCAGTTAACGTGCCATACACACTCCTATTCATCTGGATGAGGTCATCCATGTGGATCAGAAACATGCTAGAGGCAGAGGTAAGGCAATCTACTGAAACAAAGCTGGCTGTGGAGCTCTTTCCTGGCGGCTACAAAATAGACTTCCCCTCTCAGCTACAATACAGTACCAGCCTGGCTCTTTCAGTGACCTCAGAGGAAGACTAGCACCATGCACTCAGACAAATGTCTTGCCAACACAAACACTTACGCCTTTTTGCCACAGATTGTTCCCTGGTACCAGTTCCTGCAGGTGCTGAAGTATTTCTTTTTGGTTCCCATAACTTGTTGAAGGGCGCACACATTCGGACTGTTGGGGGAGAAGAATAAGTTAGTTTAAAGGGAAAAATGTTCATTTCAAAAAGGAAAAGAAAAAAAGATATGCTATTCATATGTGAAAGATTTTAGAGAAGTGTAAATGTAGATATTATTAACCCCCCACCAAGCCCTTCAGTAGTTTAGCATCCAGACAGTGTATCAAATTCCGTGACAGGCCGGGGGCAAATATTTTTATAAACACATCTGTCCTTTAATTCTCTCTAAAACATGTGCAGATGTAATGCAGATTTTCCATTATTCACTTAACCACCTGGATACATTTCATGAACATTGTACACCCAAAAGTATGTAGAAGAAGACAAATGCTATGTTGAAGACAAATGTTACATTTCCTTTAGGTTTACAAATTAAACACTTATGGTAAACTATTTTAAGGTGGTCACAAAGTTAAATATACCTACCAAAACAAAGTGTCATATTATATTGTTTAAATTAATTACATTTATTGTGTTTTATTCAAAATGTACTGTCCAGTTTGTCCATACTTTAAATTTGAATTTAACTTTAAAAAGACCACAACAGAGAAAACAATACCAGCAATAGAACTAGTTAGTATTTACAACTGTTAACAATTGAATTGATAAAAAGATACAATCTATTAAAAAAAATGCTTTTTTGCCATTATTGATACAGAATGCTAACTTCAGAGATACTTGGCAGGGAAAAGCTCCCCAATTTTTTGCTTTTTTCTTTTGATTTTATTATTATTATTTTTTTAATGATTATTTATTTGTTTGGAAGAATGTTCTTATTGCATTTTCTCTTACCCTTCATTCTTGGCCCTAATTCGACTGTGGGTTACAATCTTGTCATAAGCAGAAGAATCTGCCTGGTCAAAGGCAGAGAGGACAAAAACAGTGAAGGCGGCCACAAAGAGGAGCTTCATCCTTATTCACCCTGCAGGCTGGACAAAAAAGGAGAAATGGTACATGGACTGTGAGAGGGAGTTTATATACTAGGACTTTACACAGTGGGAGGAGGGCAGAATGTCGACCTGACATAGTGCACCACCCTCCCCAGAACCCCACCAGCCCTCACCTCCTCAGCGCTCAACTCATTAGGACAGAGAAGGGGAGGGTTGTCTTCTTCCACCCCACAACCTTGACTGACACAATGGGTCTCATGCCTGTGCTGAAAACCACCCTCAAAATGTGACAATATCTTTATAGCCATTGGACAACAACAACAACAACAACAACAACCACACTCATACAATTATTATATTAATGCTACTAATAGTGTAATTGTACTTTCAAATATTTTTGGGACCTTTCATATTTGTCATACTTTTTTATTCAATTCATTTATTAATGCATTATCACAGATTTACCTTTGTCAATGTGCTGCTGCCTATACCAGTAAATAATATATTTTTTGAATAGTATAGTAGTATTTATAAGAAATAAATAACCAAAAATAGTAATAACAATTTTTTAGCTAAAGGTTATTTGTCATTATTATTATGATTATTATTATTTTACTTTGATTAATTCTGATTTGAAAGCATATGCATACATCTGTGTTGCTTGTAAGTTGGAAAATTAAAAGTTCTTGTGCAAAAATTTGATAAAACAAATAAGGTCTCATGTCTCTCTACATCACAGGGTGCTTTATTCTGTTTTTTGTAGATAATAATAATAATAATTTATATATATATATATATATATATATATATATGCATAACAGTATTTCAAGAGAAATAGCAGTGCACACAATACTACGTAAGGTGCTCCCTCTGGTGGTAGAAAAAGCATAATTTAATAAATGTGAGATGCAACAATATGTAGGGCAGGCAGTTGCATGCAAATATTCTGTTACATACTGGTACTATTCTTTGAATTACACTTTAATATTGGAAAACAACCATGGATTTTAATATAAATAATGCAATCACAGAAATGATTACAATGCTAAACCACATTGTAACATACTGTTAGATAATTTTCTCAACCAACTGGGATATATATGCAAGGCTGATGTATTTAAAATGTTAATACAAGTTTTGGGAGATTACAGGAGAGACAGCGAGATCTCTGAAATAATGTTTTTATTCTTTAGATTGTTTTTCTCCAGAAACTGAAAAAGGATAATTAACAAGATGTTAGACCTAGAAGCCACAGTGCTGGTGTGTGACTATGATGTTGTAGGAGTGACAGAAACATGACTTACAGAAAATGATGGGGATGAATACAAGTTGAGAGGATACACACAGTTAAGGAGAGACATGCAAAATCGAAGAGGGGGTTGGGTAGCATTAAATGTCAAAAATGACACTGAGGCAGAAGAACTCAAATTAGATCCTAGTAAGGAAACATAATCATTGTGAATTCAACTTTTGAATAAAAGATCCGGAGGATTAGTGGTAGGAGTGTTACAGACCACCCAACTCAGATATTCAGAAAGATGTTGCATTGTACAGTGTAATCAGGACTGCATGTAGCAAGGATGTGGATGTTATAATGGGGGATTTAAATTTCCCAAACATAGACTAGGAAAGCCCAGTTGGGACTACAGAAGCAGAAATAAAAATGGTTGAGATGGTAAATGACTGTTTTCTAACTTAATTTGTCAGGGAACCAACCAGAGAGAGCGCATGCATTAACTTGATATTTTCAAATGACCAAGATAGTCAGAGGGACACTAGTTAGAGAACCAATGGCAAATTGTGGTCACAATATGGTTAGCTGTGAGGCATTCTTTCAAAAAACAAGGTCCAAGTCTAAAACAATGTTCTAGAATGTTCTAGAAAAGCAAACCTTTTTAAGAATAATGAACCTGAGGCTGAGGAGAACTTTGTACCAAAACTTAGCAAACCGAGGACCAAAAAACATTGGCCAAAATGGTTTAATAGAAGTATGCAAAAAAATATCAAGAGAAAGAAAGTGTTTTACAGCACATACAAAAGGGATATAGACTAAACAAAATACACATAATATTTTGAACTGCAATGAGATCTTAAGAAAGGGATCAGGAAAGCAAGGAGGGAAATAGAAAGAAACATAGGTGTTGGAGCTAAAACTAATGCAAAGACCTTTTTTCAATACTAAAACAGCAAGAGGTCAATAAAGGAGGAAGTGAAACAGATAAAGGGCAAAAATGGAAGTATCTTGGAAAACAAACAAGATGTGGCAAGTGTTCTAAATGAGTATTTCACAGAGGTTTTTACAAAAGAAAAAACATATAACATGCCACAGGTTAACAACCTGTCCAGTCAATCCCTAAGAGAGATCAGGATAAATGAGGAGGAGGTACTAAAGGGACTAGCAGAATTAAAAACAAACAAATCACCTGGGCCAGATGGGATATTTCCAACAGTACTTAAAGAAATGAGGGAAATTTATGGGCGGCTAACTGAAATATTCCAATTGACACTTAGAACAGGGGATGTGCCAACTGACTGAAAGACAGCAAATGACATACCAATCCACAAGAAAGGGGACAAAACTGAGCCAGGAAATTACAGACCAATCAGTCTCACCTGCATTACTTATAAAATGTTTATTAGAATTTTTTGAACATGCAACTGCAGCTGTAGATCATGTGAAAGCATATGATATGATATACTTAGATTTTAAAAAGCTTTTGATAAGGTTCCACACCAAAGACTGATCCTCAAATTGGAAGCTGTAGGCATTCAGGGTAATGTAAGTAGATGGATTATGAACTGGTTGATGTATAGGAAACAGAGGGTGTCGATTAGAGGAGTTGCTTCTAACTGGAGTGAGGTTGTTAGTGGAGTTCCACAGGGATCAGTACTAGGGCCTTTGCTTTTTCTAATCTATATTAATGATCTGGACTCTGGGATAGTTAGCAAATTTGTCAAATTTGCAGATGATACTAAAATAGGTGGCTTAGCAGATACAATCTCAGCAGCACAGGCTATTCTAAGGGACTTAGATAATATTCAGTTGTGGGCCGACACCTGGCAGATGAAATTCAATGTGGACAAGTGCAAGGTATTACATGCAGGTAACAAAAATGTCCACTATGATTACACTATGGGAGGAATAGAACTAGAAGAAGTAAAGCTTAAGAAAGACCTAGGAGTCTACGTGGACTCCTCACTTTCTCCATCCAAACAATGTGGGGAAGCAATTAAAAAGGCAAACAAAATGCTATGGTATATTGTCAAAAGTGTAGAATTGAGAACAAGGGCAGTGATGTTCAGAATGTACAATGCACTAGTTAGAGCTCATCTGGATACTGTGTACAGTTCTGGGCTCCACACTTCAAGAAAGATATCGCTGCTCTAGAGGCAGTTCAGAGGAGAGCAACCAGACTTATTCCAGGTCTGAAGGGAATGTCCTACTGAGAGACTGAGGGAACTGAACCTTTTCACCCTGGAACAGAGGAGACTACGTGGGGACTTGATTCAAGTCTTCAAAATCATGAAAGGCATCGACCACATCAAACCAGAGGAGCTTTTCCAGATCAGCAGGGACACACGCACCCGAGGACACAAATAGAAATTGGGCTTCAAGGCATTCAAGTTGGAAAACAGGAGACACTTCTTCACACAGAGAGTTGTCACAATCTGGAACAAACTCCCCAGCGATGTGGTTGAAGCTGAACATTTGGGAACATTTAAAAATAGAGTGGATAGTATCCTTGGATCACTTAGTTATTAATGGACACCAGACGAGCATGATGGGTTGAATGGCCTCCTCTCGTTTGTAAACTTTCTTATGTTCTTATCTGTGAAGCATGTTATGGCATGGGCATGTATGGCTGCCAAGGGAACTGGTTCCCTTGTATTTATTGATGATGAATTCTGAAGTGTTCAGGGCTATATTATCTGCTCAGATTCAGCCAAATGCTTAAAAACTCATTGGATGGTGCTTCACAGTGCAGATGGACAATGACCCGAAGGATACTGCGAAAGCAACCCAAGACTTTTTTAGGGCAAAGAAGTGGAATGTTATGCAATGGCCAAGTCAATCACCTGACCTGAATCCAATTGAGCAGCATATCACTTGCTGAAGGCAAAACTGAAGGCAAAACACCCAGAGAACAAGCAAGAACTAAAGACAGCTGCAGTACAGGCCTGGCAGAGCATCACCAGGGAAGAAACCCAGCATCTGGTGATGTCTATGGGTTCCAAACTTCAGGCAGTCATTGACTGCAAAGGATTTGCAACCAAATATTGAATCTCACAATTTAATTAATGATTATGTTAGTATGTCCCAAATACTTTTGAGACCCTAAAATTGGGCGGACCACATATAAAAATGGGTGTAATTCCTACACCATTCACCCAATTTGGATGTAACTACCCTCCAATTTAAGATGGAAGTCTTAAATCTTGATTGTTTCCTTTGTGGTGGCATACAGAGCCAAAATGATGACAATTGTGTAACTGTCCAAATATTTATGGACCTAACTATATATGGGAAACAATTCAATTACATGGAGGCAGAATTTAATGTAACTGGAAGCTAACTAATGAAAGAGGGAAACACAAGAGACATGTAATTTAGCTAAATGAATATCAAGGTAGGCTCAAATGTTACAATCATAGCATTGCTGGTCTACAGCTGGAGATAAATGTTGGTTGAAATCAACTTGCAAACATTTCAGAGGTGTTTATTTTGTTCAGTTTTTCTTTCTGTGTAAATACAACTTTGTATTTGTGTGTATCAGTTTTGTAGATGTATTCATTTATTAGACTTTTATTAAACTCCCTAACAATTAAGTTAGGGATTCTATAATTCTATAACTGGAAAACTTGGCAGCTGAGCTGTGAGAGATATACCTTGAAAACATAATATCTGTAAAGTAAAAATTAATGGATTTTAGATTAATCTTATACACGCACACATAAATATTAGAAGATGACCATATAAAAGATGGGAAGATGAGATCATAAACTTTGCAGGCATGACACAGAACAGAGAAGCTTTATCGAACCAAGTGGAAACATTCTGGGGAACCTTCATCCAGCAGTGGATTGATAAGGGCTGATGGTGATGATATATTAGGAAAACAAAACTAAACCAAAGGCAATTCAAATCTTAACACTTCCAAAAAGGGAAATAACTCTGTGAAATTCTAACAGTACCATTTAAATGACTCATAAATGAATAATGCTTTATTTATTATATCGCACACAAGGCTTGAGAAGTGCACGGTATTTCTTAATTTGGGATTCAATTGCTTGCTTTTCTTTGAAGCTCAAGCAAAACCACTTGCTTCCAACATACATCATTTTATTACTCAGAGTCTATCATTTCAACACATGTTGCACATATGAAAACAGGAACAATTCAGTGACAGTGACATCGCCATATAAATGGGTCACCCTGAAAACAAATGTCCATGCTCTTACTCTTTGTCGGACTGTAAAATCTCCTTTAATAATATCCTGATATATTCTGGGAATCCATCCCTCCCTTTCATTCTTTTTGTTTAACTTTTGCATCAAATATACCACTGTTCTAAAAGTGTACAAGAGGTTAAATTTGATTTAATCCAATCAGTTCCTCTGTAAAGTCCTTTGTATGTTTCTGGGCAAATTCAGGCCTCTGCTGTTATGCACACAGACCAGTGGTATAAATTGGCACACAAACTTGACATGATTATGTCATGAAGAATGTCAAACACACTGCGACGCAGAGAGATGTTTGCTTTGGCGCAGTTTTACATCTTCTGGTCCTGGTGCCCTTGTTGGAGTCAAGAGAAGGATGGGATTCCAAACCATACCAGAATATTACTGTGACATTCACCTCATAAACACTTCTGAGTTCTGCCTCCCGATGTCTCCCTTGCCATTCTGAAGCCATGTCCAGATCCCCGCTGCTCATCATTCACTCCTTCTGTCTTAATTGATTAATTATCTCCACCTGTTCCTTATTGCCCTAGTTCACCCACCACAGTATATATAGCCCTTTGATCCATTCCCTCCTTGCGAAGTATTGTCTGCCGTTTAGCTGCATTACCAAGCCATAGTCTTTATTGTATCCTTCCTACTCGTGTTTTCACCTAAGCCTGCCTCCATCCTCTGGTTTTGTTTACCTGGATCCACCTCCTAGAGTCTCCTTTCAAGGATCCCGTGTCCGCATCTGAATCCCCATCCCAGCTGTAATCCCCGGTACACCTCAGTTACAATTACAGCCTGTCAAGGGGCTCACATTTAGTCACAAATTGACTTTTCCAGTGCAATAGCTATACACCGATCAGCCATAACATTATGACCACTGACAGGTGAAGTGAATAAGTGACCTGTCAGTGGGTGGGATATATTAGACAGCAAGTGAACATTTTGTCCTCAAAGTTGATGTGTTAGAAGCAGGAAAAATGGGCAAGTTGTAAGGATCTGAATGACTTTGACAAGGGCCACATCGTGATGGCTAGATGACTGGGTCAGAGCATCTCCAAAACTGCAGCTCTTGTGGGGTGTTCCCGGTCTGCAGTGATCAGTACCTATCAAAAGTGGTCCAAGGAAGGAAAAGCGGTGAACCGGTGACAGGGTCATGGGCAGCCAAGGCTCACTGATGCACGTGGGGAGCGAAGGCTGGCCCGAGTGGTGCGATCCAACAGATTAGCTACTGTAGCTCAAATTGCTGAAAAAGTTAATGCTGGTTCTGATAGAAAGGTGTCAGAACACACAGTGCATCGCAGTTTGTTGCGTATGGGGCTGCGTAGCCGCAGACCAGTCAGGGTGCCCATGCTGACCCCTGTCCACTGCCGAAAGCGCCTACAATGGGCACGTGAGCATCAGAACTGGACCACGGAGCAATGGAAGAAGGTGGCCTGGTCTGATGAATCACTTGGCCTCCAAATTCCCCAGATCTCAATCCAATCGAGCATCTGTGGGATGTGCTGGACAAACAAGTCCGATCCATGGAGGCCCCACCTCGCAACTTACAGGACTTACAGATACCACAGCACACCTTCAGAGGTCTAGTGGAGTCCATGCCTCAATGGGTCAGGGCTGTTTTGGCGGCAAAAGGCGGACCTACACAATATTAGGCAGGTGGTCATAATGTTATGGCTGATCTGTGTATATTTTAGTTAGAGGGTGCTCCAAGTTTTTTTTTTTTTAAGTGTAATTAAAGCATCTTAATTCTTTATGGCAGCAGTCAAGGTCAGTAGGCAGTTCACTGAGCAATATCTTCCTGTTGCCCTTTGGGGATTTGTTGCCCTAGTCTCAATGAGATTTTATAGTCTGTTTTGGATGGAATGTCAGGGTCTGTATTCTATTGCAGCCGTCTCTCAAGGGGTTGGAACAATAACTCCAGGAGCTGCACTAATAAATACCAGAAACAGTAAAGTACATCCAATTTATATATACAATATGTTTTGAAGGTCCATTTTGGCTTCAGGCAGTTAAAAGCAGGTAATGTACAGCACATACAGTAGTGAGGCACACTCTCTAGATCTTAAATTACTGGATTCTGCCAAGTGTGAACCAAATTTTTTTTACACACAAGCCCATTTACAGGCTTGTACAGTACAAGCATAATTTCAGCCCTGTTTGAATCAACACCCACCGCTGGCTTTTGGCCAACTCTTTCCATCTTGGAAGTAGATTCATTGGAATCTTAGGTTTATCTGCTTGAAACTGATACTGTTTAGCAGGATACTTCATACGCATATCAACTGCAATGTCAAAAGGCTGTAAGCTTAGAATGCTAGTGTTACGTCAGTTTGAGGTTTGGCTTTGAGTGAAAGCAGGGCTTGTTTCAGACTTCACCTTGTATGGTTTAAGTTCTGTCAAAACACTGTTCTACTCCACAGGTCCTGGGAACTAAATATTCACATTCTCACCCTCGGGTAAGGCATGGTTGAGTCATGGCTGTTCAATGGCCTGGCAATCTGTTGGGAGATGTAGAGATCACATTACAACCCTGTCGAACAAAGGCTGCTCCGAAACACAGATAATCATCACAGATTTTAAACAAATTGTCCAGGGGTGTAAAACTAGGTCGAGCAATGGTTAAGGTGAAGGGTTTGTTATCAGAAGGTTCCTGGTTTATACCTTGGTCTTTTCATTGAGTTTGACATTGACTTGACCTTAGAGTGCTTTACAGTGAGGGCTGAAAATCAGATGGTGGGGAAGAGAGCGGTCATCACCTCTGAGTGGAATGATATGGATTGTGTTCAAGTGAAGTAGAAAGGAAAATGCCACTCAACACATGAAGGTTGTACCTCAAAAGCTTCACTACAAGTAGTTATAGACCAGTAAAGGACTTCAGCCACTTGACAGAATGTTCTTTCACAGCAAAAACAAAAATGGAAAGATCAAACATGATTATTGGAGCAACTTTTCTAAATAGCTACACTGCATTAAAATGATTAAACATACATCCACAAAAAAAAAAACATCTGGAAATATTTGGCATTTTCATTCCTCAGCCTTCTCCCATCCACTAACACATGTATCCCCATATTTCAAATCTTCTGCCATCCTGTCTCCTGCCTTACACTCCATCTGCATTCAGAAGGCAAACATTACTCCCTCTTGGAGATGGTTACCACACAATACAAAAATCAATAGGATGGAAACCTCATTCATTATCCCCATGTGACTGAACCATAACCTTTGAATTACGTGGTAGCATGATCTTATTATTATAGATTTATTTGGTTTACATGCTCCAAGATAAGTCTTTATTTAATAGGGAAGCCACAGTCTCATTGCATGTATTACAGAACAATCTTACAGTTTACATTTCACATTGGAGAAAACCTTATTTGTATCGTAAACTGTGATAATTAATCGAGAGCTAATGATCACTGCTATAAATCAAAACTATGATTTCCATGAGAATAACTGCACATCTTGAATCCAGAAGAACAATTTAGGAACGTGATTTTCATACTAGATAAATCAACCTTGTGTAATTTATTGCCTGCTTCCTTCAGTTAAGATACAAGTCAAGAAAATATCAAGTCCAAATTTACTGTACTGGAGAAGGAAATAAGGGAGCTACTTACTGCATAATCTCAAGAGGGGTCAGTTATCTGTATAGGGAACACAGATATATTTGTATAATCTGAGTAGATAACCACATTTTAGCTTCCAAACCTTAGCCTGAAATGTGTGTACATACGTGTTATATATTTTATATATATATATATATATATATATATATATATATATATATATATATATATATATATATATATATATATATATATATATATATATAATATCTTTGTTTTACTATGTAATGTATTTGGAATTATATCAACTCAAGGGCATTTATATGGATTTTAATTTAAGGATTACTCCCATACTTTCTTGCTCCCACTTGACAAGACAAGTTGTTTAACATTGACCCAAAACTAAAACTAGAAAATGAATGGAATGCACGAAATAGGAGTGACAAAATCACAGAATCAGTTCAACTAGAATATATTTCAGACAAGGATAGACTGGAATAATCACAGAATCAACTAAACTCTGGTTAACAAAGTTGACAGCGTAGAGGGCCGACAGGCTCTGGATTTAGGTGGCATACTTCATTTGAGCCTAATGGACATTTTCAAGGCCCTCTCTCACACAACCTGCTAAACTAAACTGTTACCCGAACATATAATAAACAAGACAAACACTAAACATATAAGCCAAAGCATAATACACAATCAGTCCCAGTTCATATTCAATGGTTACTTACCATATTTATTGACTCCTATTCGCCATCAGATCTCAATCTTTCGTCTCACTCCATCTCTTATACCAAACTCAACCAGGAAGGTCCTGCTTCCTGCTTTTATGCAGTAACTTGACCAATGAGCAATGTTGTACAGGTCAGGTGACAGAACATAATATAAGAACATAAGAAAGTTTACAAATGAGAGGAGGCCATTCAACCCATTGTGCACATTTGGTGTCCATTAATAATTTAGTGATCCAAGGATCACGTCCAGTCTATTTGTGAATGTTCCCAAATTGTCGGCTTCAACCATATCGCTGGGGAGTTTGTTCCAGATTGATGGAAGTGTAACACCTCCCTAGGGCTTCTGGAAGATGTAGTGGCCATTATGTCCACCCACCCTGCACCACCACACTATGAAAAAACACTATTTTGGTGGCAGTTCATTAAGAATAGTTATTAATGTTGTACTGAAAACTGACACTGGCCTGTTGGATTTAAAAACCACAACATAATGCAATCAAGCTGTGAATTTCAATTGTGGCATCAGGGGGGAAAAAGCAGAAAATCCATTAGTCTTTTAAAAACACAAATACATTTAGTTGACAAGCTCCTTATGGACTTAAGCACTCTAGCCATTTTGTATTTCTTTGTTTGGGTACAATCTTTTGTGTTTGTTTAAATAATTCTAAATATGTTTCACATGCCTATTTTATATATCTGTTTCCGAATGTAAAAAAGGTAGATTAGACAAGATAAATCTTGGATGTGATTAGATTAAGGACATACATTTATAGTATTCTACACTAAAACCAAAACACTTGCTTTAAAGGAGTATCTACTGTGGAGAAAATCCTTGTATAAATGGATGCAATACAATTAATTTAAAACCTGTTACTAACTGCTGTAAATATAAAGACATACATTAATATCTATGTATTCAAGGTCCTGAAGCAACTGTGAACTGGATCAGCACTTATTTAACATGGAATCTTTAATTGGACCCCCCTATCTGCAAGCCCCATCCCTCACGCTTGCCTGAATACAGTTTGACATTTTTGCAAGTAATGCTTTTCTCTTTGATTCATTCAATTTAACGGAACAGCATGTCCCACACCAGTGCCAATGAAAAACAAAAACAGTATGGAGAGGGCCAAGGCAGTAATCAGCCACAGAGTAACTTTCCAGTTCAAAAACCAAGAAAGCGACTGCCAAGTCTGATCAAGGCTGGGAAAGTGAAAGAGAGAGAGTCCTGTCCTTTTAGAAGACTCAATGCTAATGTGGCCTAAATCACTGCCAGAGCAAGAATACTCAGCTCGTGGAGGGCCACAATGTCTTCTGTTTTTTGTTAACACAGTTACTTGATACATTAATTCAGTCACATATGCATAGTGTTTTAAGGTCTTTTACAGTTGATGGATTCAAATACATTTTTGATTCAAGGTGCACTACCTCAATAACATGGCTAGCACCTAGGAGAGAAGCTTTAACGTAATCCAGTTAATCACTTAATCATATGAATTACGTGACTGGGAGCTTGGTCAGAACAAAAGCCAGAACACATGGTGGCCATTCAGGAATTGTGTTTGAGAGCCTTGGCATCTTTCATGGAATACATTTTACAGGAAGAGGCATATTAAGAATATATGATATACATCACATATGAGAAACCAGCCAATCACAGAACAGCATTTCCAGACATGTCTCTTTTATTAATGTCATCCCATGCAGAGAATTATCCGTACTTACGATTAAACGTGCCTAGTAAAACCATTCCTACACCAAACCAGAGCAACTGTTTCAACTCTTCATTTAGAATAAATAGAAAGAAATACCTGCACACTTACTATAGCTCCAAAAAATAAAAAGTATTTATTTAGCCCATGCTTCACAGGTTTTTTAGCAACGTTTCTACCAGAGGTCTTCATCAGGATATGAAACACGTTTGCAAACCGTCTGGTCAAATACACACAGGTGATTAAAAACATGAATTATTCAGTCTCATTAATGAGAGTTAATACACATAATCTTGCTACAGTTCCAGCAAAATACCTGCTAGCATCATCTCTTTTATAATCATTTTATTTGATAAATATTATTTGTTTAAATAATTAAGTCATGGCACAAGAAATCACATATGAATAAATACACATAAGATACATGCAATTTCATATCAAACAAAAACCTGTTAAACATCAGCAAGGGTTATTTTCTTGTAAGTTTACAAATATATGTTCCCTCACCATTACAGAAAAGGTTTTAAGTCAAATTCTTCTCCTTTGGGAGACATTGTATTTAAATAGTAAATCTAAAATGTCTCTCTGTGTAACAACAATCGATTCATGTCCCCTCCTCTTCTTGATGTCTTAAGGCATTCAATCCCTATATACAGTATTTTAAGGATGCTATAAGAATGCTATAGGATGTTGTGCTTATATTGTACCTTCTACGGCACGTGTAAAAGAATTTACTGAATGGTTTTAGATTTCAATTAAAATATATAGGGATTGAATGCCTTAGACATCAAGAAGAGGATTGATGAATCAATTGCTGTTACGCTGAGAGACATTTTGGATTTACTATTTAAATATGATGTCTCCCAATGGATTTAATGAAGAATTTGACATAAAACCTTTTCTGTAATGGTGAGGGAAAATATATGTGTAAACTACAAGAAAATTACCCTTGCTGATGTTTAACAGGTTTTTTGATTTGTGTGATTTATTGTGCCATGACTTAATTATTTAACTTATTTGTGCTAAATAATCCACTAAGTAGCCAAGCCCCAAATCAATATAGATCTGACATAAAACTTAGATTACAATGGGATAATTTCTTCCTCAAAAGATCTTATTTTAACTGGCAACATTATAAAACAAAATTAATTCTGGGGGAATTCATATTCCTTACCTTGTGGGTGCTGGAAACTGTAATACATTGTTTTACATATAAGGTCCAGTTAGCTTTCATTGAGGAAGTGCATGTAGGTCTTTTGACAGATTTCCCACAAATCCTCTACAAACCAAAACTGAACATTGTGTGGCCTAACAGCACAGTAATGCAGCACTTAAACATGTCTCCGTAAAATTGAGGAAAAAGCAAAAACAAAACAAACAAAACACGTGCAGAAAGATCGTATCTGTATTATAGGTGGTTTGCCTCCAAGTGAAATGACTGGCTTCCTGTGTAGAGGTTTCCAAGCAGTATTTTAGTATGCAGTTAACTGTAACTGAAATGCAATTAGGTTTGTTATTATATAGAATATACCAATACCCTTGTTACCATCAGTATCTTTATTTAGTCAGATTGCTTGTTAAATGTATTGTTACTATATGCATAAAGGACATGCAAACATAACCAAAAACACTTTCTGTTTCAAGTGAAAGATCTTTTTCTAACAAATTAACAAGATTAGCATAGAGATCCCACTGCTTGAAACACTGATTGGGCATTTTCCCAAAACATGTACCACTGAGGGTGATCATTATAAACTGAATTTAAACTGATATTATAACTGATGAATTGATAATGAAATTAAATGTTTAGATTTTTATTTAAAAAATTCTCTCTACATCGAAACACTTGGTATCGTTATAGCACAAACAGTTGTTGCCCACTGCAGTATTGAATAGAAACTACAGAGTCGTGATACATTATCAGATGCATATAACTACACTACAATATAGTCGGTTTTCGTAAAAAATTTGATGAAATGTAATTTCTTGCACTTGGCATCCAATAAGAGCATTTATTCTGCATTTAGAACTTACTGTTGGTAGACAAATTACAATGATTTTTTTCATTTGTGATTCAGGTTATGACAGAGACTTCCGTCAGCAAAACAAAAACGACTTTAAGGTAAGGTAAATTTAAGGTAACTTAAGATGGTTTTCAGTAGGCATGAGTCTTGTCATATTGAGTCATGTCATATTGATTGAATATTTTATGTTTGTTGCAGGTCATGTTTGAGTTGCACAGGATTTCCACAGTTCTGCACAGAGCTGCGCAAATTCCACAGATGGTGTAGCTGTGCAGAACTGGGTAAGTCTGCGCTACATGAACGCAACCACAGATCTCAGACACTGTATTTACTTAATAAATTCACTGTGTTTCACTCTGACACATTTTTGTGGAAGTCTACAGCAGCCCAACATCAGAATTAAATTATAAATAACCCGAACAGGTAGCAAAATGTTATGCTGGGTGTGCCAGAGAATGATACACACACTCAAACATGGCAGCAGCATACACCTTTTTTAAATGTGACATCCACCCATTCAGACTCTCATGAACACCCACAGATGCATGCAGACATTGTTGATATGTTAAAATGAACATATGAGACAACCAAGAACACACATAATATTTGTTTATGTACTTTTTGTACACCTGTTTGGTGTCTTTGTTACAACCAAGACCCTAGGGGTGGTGGTAAAAACATGGCACTAGCACAAAATATAGCCGGGCTTCATACAGATGTCTTTAAACAAGGCATTGAATAATTAAAAAACACAAGAATATAATAGGTAATTACATTTTTTTTTAACTCTCGTGTAACAATATTGGTACATATTTTGGGAGAATGACCCTTATACATTTCCTCATTGTCTTTCATTTGTTACACAGAAGATTAATTTTCTTTAAATTTATTTAAGTGTGGACTTCCACTTCTGAAAGCAACTTGTAAAACATACTCTTAAAGAGCAATCCATTAGGCCCTGAACATAAGTACTCCGTATTCAGTGTAGCTATCTGCAAATATCAACATGACTTTCATAACATATGATTATCCAAAGTCAAGTGTAATGACAAATGCATTTCTTGAAAAGCATTCTATTTATGCACAGAACTGATTGAAGGTCTAGTACAGGGTAAAATTTATATAATCTTAATCTCTTATAACACAGTGTAGACATTTAGCTTTCCGTGATACATTGAAAGTAGCATTCAGCTAGATGTGATCCTTGATAGGGACCATAATACAAAATCCACTGGGGAGATCTTTCAAAAGCCACCATAGGATTGAGAATTTTGTTCTTACCTCAAGTTGTACTTTTTTACATTTCTGAAGCCTTCATAGGGCAGTACCCACAAGTGAGATTTTCACATATATATGGCCACGGTTAAATGGCCAAATTTTACCGACTGGAAGCTTCTCCCTCTGTATGCTGTGTTTTGTTGACAGATATAGACTACCCATGATTATTTCGAGCAGAGAAGTGTGACAGGATGTCAGAGAATACTGTAGCTGTCATGCTTCATCTGGTGCCGTTGCAGGCAGAAGATAGATTTTTATGTTCATTTCTTTCCAATAAATTAAATCGTGCTGAGACTGATGTATGAGAATCTCAAGGGGTGTAAAGAGGCTGGAAGTGATAGTGTTCTTTACTAAATGAAATGCATGGATTTTTCGTTGGAAAATACCCACTCGTAGCTCATGCAATGAAATATTACCTTGACGCAAGTGGCACAGGCATTTCTGCCTTCAGAAACCTGAACAGTCATGACATTTTCACTGAGATAACCATAAGAGCAACCCAAAATAAACACTAATCGCTACTTCAGTTGGCGTTGCATTATGAATATATTTATTCATAATTCACTGGCTGTGCTCTCATGTGAGTTTCATTTGTGGTGGAAGTCGGTCTTTAAGTGATAAATTTAAACAGGTAAGGCTGAATCACAACAGTGGTGAGACAAGTCCTCCCCATTTTGAATTTGTTTTGCCCAGCTGACAAATACACATGAAACAAAGCAGCACTTAACACATGCCCATGGACAGAGAAGGGAACAAACAAAACATTCTCGTATACTCGAATATAAGTGTTATTAGGTTTTCAAATATAATTATCATCCTTTGTCTCCTTTGTCAGCAAGCACCCCTAGACAAAAATGCTGCTGCTGTGATTTACCGATTGCTTACCGATTTAAATGTGGCATATAAAGCACCACATTCAGCACTAATGAAACTGGCATGAAAATGCAGCCATTGTTGTAAGCAAGTACAAATACGCATGCAGTTTTTAGCTCCTCCTCAATAAAGAAACAAACAATTAAATAAATAAAAACATACATAAAATAAAATAAGAGAGAAGAAAAACGAATGAGTAATACTAGGCAAAACCGATTATGTTCCGTCGTAAAGTGTTAAAATCCATCAGGTTTCAATCTAATCACAGTGCAATAAAGTCATTAGGCGTGAACATTTTATTACAAAAAATAAAAATAAGACACAATAAATATGATATTGTTTTATTGATTTTTATAGTGCATTGTTGTGGTGAGCTAAATGGAATGGAATGCAGTATATTATGTGATTTAAAACGGTTTCAAGTGGCAGTTTTTTTTGTGGAAACTCTATTACTGTTCTATATTTTATGCAAAGGTAGCTTTACCAGTGCAAAAAAAAATCAATATATTTACTTTCCTTTTTGCATGAGCAGGTACAAGGCTCACATGCCTAGTATTTTATAGCATCATGTATCATAAAAAAAGGAAAACTGACAGACTGCCAAGTAATAAATCTAGCAAGCATACTGTATAGTGTCTAATCTCACATTTTTATAGCTTTCATTCGCGACCATACCCACGTCAAAACAGGAGGTTAAAAATAAATAAATGTATAATTAAATAAATAACGGCATGTCAACGGCTAAATACTAAATATGAAGCTCGGTTGAATGTGATTAAAAATTTCCTGAAGTCGTAGGAAAAATTAAAAAGTTACAATTGCAGTTTAGGAATTGAAAAGGTTTGCATAGAAAAATTATTAAAGATACATTGCTTTGCATCAAAATCATAGAAATCCCTTCTTCATACATAACTCTATAAACTTAGCGTAAAGTGCTCAAATACACTGGATATGCTATGACAGGCTGCAGAACACCTGTGGTAGATATTGCTCTTACTTTACCGTGGGCTGTGACAAATTATATTGAAAGGACAACGTGCAGTTATTGAACTGTGTCAACTAAATGTATTTTTATGAATATACATTTTTGTTAAAAAAAACAAAAAAAACAACAACCTGGCATAGGAAATAAACATGTTAGCCATGCCAAAAGATAATAGTCAGATTATACACTGAACCTCATTTGCATTCGGTTAATGATGTTAAAGAAACTTTAGACCAAATCAAAACTTTGACCAACTTGCAAATTGCAAATTACAAATTCGTACCCTATCATGTTTTGCTTTATAAGCAGTAGAAAGTAGCTTCTGAGAATAAACGTAATTGTGATGGGGTACAGGTTTGTACTATGCAAATTCACAGACCGGTCAAAGTTTGGTCTACCCATTATCAGTGTGTTCAAATCAGCTAGTTCCAGCACACCATTCCCTGAGTCTTCAGGTTCCTTAAAAATCCACTTTCTCCTTCAGGAAAGATGTATTGAAATTCAAGCAGAAGTGTGACATCCTTTCCTGGGTTACGTTAGTGGCCTAATAACCTCAAATAAAGAGGCATCTCATGGTAATTCTCAATGCATAACCTCCAAACTGGACCACTACAAGACTTCATCTTTGCCTCTTCTAGACCAGACCAGGGTATGTTTCCTGTAATAGCAGCTCAAGGAGTCTGTCTATCTTGCTACAAATGACCACTGTGTCCATAAAACTCAGACCTGATTGTCACAATTTACTCTCACGGTCATCCTCTTCAACCACCTGATTATCTGCTGTGTCATTGTCCTTTTTGTCAGAATTTTCTAGTGAGTTCTTAGCATTCTCAAACGATGCTTCACATGGCTCATTGTCAGCAGAATGTCCATGGGAAAAAAACTCATCGTTCGGCCCATCAACGTATTCTATCAAATCCTTTTCGAACTGCTCATTGAGGGCTGATCTAGCACTTTCTCTTTCCTTCGTAACACGTGCTACATCCTCCAGCTCACCTTCATTGACCTCCTCGGAAACAGAGTAGATCATATTGGAAACAGACACAGGGTTGATTTTCGTCCGCCTTTGGAATAATCCAAAATTTGAAATGTCCTTCGGGAAGTCTTTCCTCTGTGACTTTTCCTTTGACATTTCAGTAACTAAACCCGCCGCCCCATTGACCAAGCCATTGTAATTTTCAGCAGAAGCTTTTGATGCCGAACTTTGCTGTAGAAAAGAAGTCATAGGGGAATATTTGAATGGATCCTCTGAGTATGTAAGGTTGCAGGCGCCTGTGTTAAGTTTACCTCCCTGTAAAGTGCTCTTACTCCCCTTCATTAACCCGAGAACCTCGTATCGGAAACTTGATATATCTTGCTTCAACTCCTAAGCAGAAAAAAAGAGAAGAAAATCATTACATATTAATTTTTATTTTAACATTTCAACAATTAAATGATTCTTTCCCCTCAGTCACCACATTGATGATTTATAAATATGGCCATTCAGACGCAGTTGAAACATATTCCCCACATATTTACATACTTGGCCTGAGTAGGAATACAAAATCTCAGAAAATATTGACAATTTTGACATATTCTGGAACCAGACAGTCTACTGATCAAAACAAGACTATCCATGTTTTGGTAGAAGCAACACACACCTGTAGAGAGCTCAAAATGGAAAGATGGAAAACTCTGTTTACAGTGTACTAATACACAATGATTTTACATAATTGGATCTAAACTTCTATGTGTTTGAAAGAACATTAAATAATATATACTGGATTAATCGTTAGGTTGTTCTGAACAAATCAAGCCTATTTGCAAAGAAATCCAATCGAAACTGAGTGATATGTAACACCGCATATAACATATACGTATAATGTACATTATTTTACCTCTTTACCGCTTACCTTTGTACCATATCATGTTATTCACTGGACTTGAACTGCTTAAATTTCAATGAAAACTGGAAAAATGGGGGCATTCTAAAACTTTTGACAGGTAGTGTCAACTGGAGAAGAACATACATGCTGATGTGGTACTGAGAATCAGAAGGAAGAATACAGCATCCAAACATGTCTCCTTCTCTCTTTAGTTTGCTAACTTTTGTCATGCTTTACAATTACAAACCTAAGAGTCTTCCTCAGCATTGCACCCTCAATTTGGACTTCTCTTCCAGCTCCGGTGCAGATGGCCCTTTCCAGTTTCTTTATTAGAATCAATATTTTTGATATATTTTGGCTATTCATGCCACATAACAGTGCCACAACAGTGCTTTGGCAACAGAAGTGTGTCATGCCAATAAGGCCAATTTAAACTGAATTGAATTGACAAATACATTTCTTAAATACATACATTAAATATTATTTAATGGGGTTTACTCACATGCAATACCTGAGCTGTATTTTCTGTATCATTCCTGAATGCTTTTACAGATTACAGAAGTTATGTGGTATTGCACATTCATCCGTAAAAAAATCAGAACACACAGAGCATTCTATGAAACCTTAAAAATCCACAACACTGCTAAACAAATTATCCCCTTTACACAAGCATCTGTGACCACCAATGACTTTACCTTGAAATTTTCCTCTGTGAGGCCTTCCTCTGTTTTTGCATCTCTGATCATAGCTGCAACATATCTTTTGACCAAATTTTTCATCACCTCCTGAAATCAAAGCAAAACCAAATGTATCATTCTTAAATACCTGCAGTAAATCAGAGCTAATGATACAAGAACCCTATTTATGCATATTAGACTATCATTGCAAAAACTACTTATGCTGGGGTCACACTACCCGATTTTAAGCCCAATTTGAGGCCGATCTGGCCCTCATGACAGATCGGCACTCATCGTCACGACAAGCAGCCTGGTCGGGGTGCTTCCCCGCTACCGATGGTTGTGTAGTGAGAGACGGACTGCAATGCAATTGCTTGCCCTCCGATCCAATCATAAGCTTGTCGGAGCCGATTTTATTAAACATGTTTCATATTTACGACTCGATCTGCACCGATCATGGAGGGTGACGTAATCAGCAGCCAATGAGAGCTGATCTGATTGAAGAAGAAAAAAGAAACAGGAAAAATAAACATGACAGGAGAATAAGACTTTCATAAGTATTTATTAAAATACTTCAACTACCAATGGTTGTTTTGGGCCAGGTTATTTTAAAATACTATAATAGAGGGGAAATTATATTTTCAAATACAAATACCAATTAGTATCTGTAATTGACCCAGGTCTGTGCAAAATATCGATCCCACAATGCGATGATCATACTGTGGGATGGATATAGCCTGTGTGTTGCTCACCTCCAGCTCTCATACAGAGTAGACAGGCTATTGCCCTCGACTCCCCAGCCATGTCTTCACACACATCCTCTTTTCTCTCCACTTTTTGTGTTTGTCCGCACAGATGAACACAAACAGCAACAGTGGCTTGTGGTTGCATTCTTTCCACAGTTTTGCACAGATCTGCAGAAATCCACTGATCCCATTGGTGGAACAGAGCAGATCTGCGCTACACAAGCTGTGACGCAGATTGCCACGACAAGGATTTCAGATCAGTCGTGTGTGTTTCCCTGTACTTAAGCGGTTGTGTAGTGTGCACTCCTTCATGATGCAAAATACATAAATATGGTGCAAAATAGTCGTTAAGTGTGAGCTGCCCACTTTTCACAAAATTGTGTCAGATTGTAGAAATCGTGTAGTGTGACCCCAGCATAAAGCATCTTTAACAAAGGACCAGAAAAATATAGTCAGATATTGCAGGGCTCATGTTGACATAAATGCAGTCTACTATACTTCCAAAAATTGTGTATTTATCTTTATTACAAGCTGTTGTTTTTGGTTCTTAGGTGTTGTCTGCTTAAAGTATATATATTTTATACTCAGTCTAAGACTCAGAAATACAAAAGTGTAAACTCATGTTTAGTTCACAGCACTCACAACAAAATTATAAGGGTGTAGGAGGAGGGAGGAAACACAAAGCATGAAAAGATTCATGAATCAAAATAACAAAATCCAAGTCAAAATGATTGTAATCTTTGCAATGATGATTCCAAGAGTAACTTTGGTGTTTTAGTACTAGGGTTTGAAATAGTAACAATTCTATTGTTGAATTTAGACTCACTGTTACCTGATACTGGTGACTTGTTCTTAGGTTTTCAGCCGCTCGTCTCTGTTAAATAAGAAGGATGTATATTAAAAAACAGCATGTTTTTTAAAATCAATCATAAAAGTGTGTTATATAATGCAAGCTCTGTAAACGAGCAGACCAATATACACTTAAGGGGAAGTTAATATGCTTATAATTAATTGAAATGTTAGTTTTGAATACATGTAATGTATATGGTTTTAAAACTTCTGATAAAACCAATGAGGGAGATACAAAAAATATTTGTGCATTATTCTTTTACATTAAAACAAAAAATAAATACATAACAACCACAGTATCAGCTCATCTCTGACTATTTAAATAACTTGTTTTACAATGTGCATGGTGAAATACAACTAAAACATGTTAAATCTGTATACACACACACACACACACACACACACACACACACACACACACACACATATATATATATATGTGTGTGTGTGTGTGTGTGTGTGTGTGTGTATATATATATATATATATATATATATATATATATAGAGAGAGAGAGAGAGAGAGAGAGAGAGAGTAACACATTGTGGGGTGTGATACAGGACGGGAGGTTCAGAAGCATGCACCCTCTTATTCCACTGCCCATCATTGACATTCCATTAAAAAAATCACAGTTTTCAGTCTTTACACCCAGGCCGCCATTTTGGTATTTTCAAAGGCTGATGTCGAACAGACACTTCTGATTGGCTGACGAGCAAATCACATTCGATTATACCGAAAATCGCTGCATCCGTCACCAACCCCACACCCACGCTCACAGGAATGTTTGCGCTTACAGAAAATCCTGGGGAAGATTATGATCTGGAAGCCATACCACCACATGGCATCCAAAGACATCACTTAAGAGCTTTTCCTGTACTTGGGGTGTGGGCATTGCTAAATAAATGTCCACAATAATGAAGGATCTATGCTGTCTCCTAAACGTCCAGCAAATTCACACATCCATCTATCATCCACAAACAGACTGACTTAATAAAACACTGCCGTGGAAGCTGACAGGGGAACTGGGAACAGCTAGTGCTCTATTAACTCTTCCCTATCTGAGAGGTTCTCCAAGCCTCTACCGACTTCACCCCATTCATGTTGCTATATGGCCGGAGACCGTGGGGGCTACTGGACAACTTGGGAAGAACAACCATGCCCACACCAATGCTAAATTAAGTATGTACATGAAATGAAAGAGAGGATAGATCACACAATGCCTATGGTCCGGCCTCATCCTCGTTTTGAAACCAGATGTCTCCCTGAGATTTTGCAATGATTACAGGAAGCTCAATGAGATCTCAGATTTTGACTCCTATCCCATGCCCCGTGTTGATGAATTAATCGGCCGTCTGGGGAAAGTCCAATTCATTAGTCCCCTGGACTGGGCATACTGGCAAGTCCCTCACAAACCCAGAGCAAGAGAGAAGACAGACCTATTTCCTATGGAGACTGGGGTATATCAATATTGCATGCTACCGCTTGGTGAACACGATGACCCCCGCACCATCCAGAGACTCATTAACATTGTCCTCCGACCCAAATAGAAATATGCAGCTGCTTACCTAGATGATGTCGTTATCCATAGTGAAGACCGTCACACCTACAAAGAGTACAAGCAGTACTGAGCTCACTAGGAGAAGCAGGCTTAAATGGTGAATCAAAAATATGCAAATTGGGGCTAACAGAAACCAAATACCTGGGCTTTACCATAGGCAGAGGCCTGATCAAGCCACAAGAAAAAAGTAGTGGTGATTCACTCCTGGCATCGACCGGACAAAAAAACCCACGTTAGAGCATTCCAAGGGTTGACGAGCTATTACTGCTGTTTCATTGCCAACTTCGCCCCCATAGCACATCCCCTTACCGAAATGACCAAGAATAAGCAGTCTTCCATGGTGATCTAGACAAAGGAAGCTTAAGCTGCCTTCCTTGCCTTCAAAGAAGCCCTCTGCCAACAGCCTGTATTGGCAAACCCTGGCTTCCACAGACCCCTGCTTGTACAGAAGGATGTGTCCAAGATGGGTCTATGAACCGTACTTTCACAGGAGATTTAGGGCGAAGAGCGCCCCATTATTTATCTAAGCCACAGTCATTACCCCAGTACTCCACAATAGAGAAGGAGTGATGCCATTAAATGGTCACTGAACTCACTCATATACAGTATTATATACTAGGACAACACTTCATGCTAATAACCAATCATACCCTCCTCACCTCCTGCCTCGCTGACCTTGGAATCTCTGGGACTGCTCTCACCTAGTTCTCCTCCTACCTCAATGACCAGACCTACCATGTGACATGGCGAGGTTCCTCATTCACCACCCAACCTCTCCTCACAGGCTCTGTCCTGGACCCCCTTCTGTTCTCTCTCTACACTCGCTCCCTGGGCCCCCTCATCACATCCCATGGTTTCTCTTACCATTTGTATGCAGGTGATGCCCAGATCATCCTGCCTTTTCTCCTCTGACACTCTCATCCCTTCTCGCACCTTTTCCTTGTTTGTCTGCTTTCTCCACTTGGATGCACTCGCACCACCTCAAGCTCAACCTCTGATCTCCTCTTTTTTCCCCACTCTTCCTCACCTTCTGCTGATCTCTCTATCTCTATCCCCTTGGAATCTATGACACATTCTCCCTCTTCTTCCGCTAAGAACCTAGGCATCACCCTTGATCCTGCACTCTCCTACACTCAGCACATCACCACGCTGACACGCACCTGCAGATTCTTCCTGAGCAACATACGGCGAATCTGACCCTTCCTCACCGACTACTCAACACAGCTGCTCATCCAGTCACTGGTCCTCTCCCGCCTGGACTACTGCAACTCCCTCCTGCCCGGTCTGCCTGCAACTACTACTGCTCCCTCCACTGGCTGCCGATTCTGGCACGCATTCAGTTCAAGACACTGACCCTCACCTACCCCTGTCTCAATCAGACTGCACCGAGTTACCTTCAGACCCTCATCTCTCCATACATCCCCTCCAGACTGCTGTGGCCTTCCGGTGCCAGAAAACTAAATCTGCCTCCTCTCCACTCCTCCTCCTCCAGAGCCCACTCCTTTTCATCCCTGGCCCATAAGTGGTGGAACGACTTTCCCACTGACGTCAAAACAGCAGAGTCCCTGACCTCCTTCTGGAGATTACTTATGACACATCTTTTAATCTTTTCAGTACTTGTAATTTAGTCATTTACTTTCCTGTAAGATTTGCACTTATACAACATTTTGTCATACTTCTTGCTTACTTATACAATTTTGATTTGCCCTATGCTCCCTTTCCCTTGGCCCTTGACTGTGACTTAACAACTTGTCTGCACTTATCAGTTTTTACAATCTAGGATGTAAGACCTTATATATTGTTTACTGTATATCTCCTATACACTTGTGTAAATTTGAATTTGTAAAATGTATTATGCCTTGAACTGCACTGTATTATTGCACTTTGTATTGCCCTTATATTTTGTAAGTCGCCCTGGACAAGGGCGTCTGCTAATAAATAAATAAATAAATAAATAAATAATAATGGAACTGAGAAGAGAGGGTGTAACAGTGAGTGGGGTGTGGTACAGGATGGGAGGTATGTGGGGAGCCGGCCCAAAAACCTAATTTATTGACAGCCTGCAGAGCAAAAACACACACACAGATGAGAGCTGTGCTCACACCTGTACTGGGCACACTGCTGCAGGGCGAAAGATGCAGCCACCTGTCTACAATAATTGCCAGCAATGATAGCCTAATAGCCGAATGTATTGCCCATGGGTTTGTCCGAATGTATCGTCCATGGGTTTGTCCGTTTGTGGATTTCCTGTTTGTCCTCTCAAAGCTAAAGATGTTACCTCATTGTTAAGAAAACCACAAGATCGTACAGTTTGTATGCTGTAACAGGACCAGACATCTGCCTCCATGATGGCCTCCTCCCTCGGGAAGGGCAGCTTACAAACTTTGCAGAGCTTGCACCTTTTGAAGCTTTTGAAGCTTTTGATTGCAGGCTTGATTAAAGTTCTATTTGCTTTATCTCAACAACTTTTCCAGTTATTTCCGAGACGGGTTCTACACTAAGACATCAAATTAATCACCCAACGTGGACTGGAAAACCGATACGGCTTATAACCCACACATTTCCCCACATGAGATTGCCTAATCCTCTCAAACCGACACCTGAACTGAACCACCAAGTAGTGGCCTGATACTAGTTTACCTTACAAGTTTAGTTAGCGCCCCAATCTGGGCTAGGATTTATTTTGTGTTGATAGCCCACTTTTCCCTGAGTCTTTCAACCCTGATACCCAGACTGTGTCACAGTGGTTGAGAATGCGTGCTGGGCACTGAAAGACCACTCCACCATGAGTTTTACAATGGAGGACATGATCTGCCAGTTGGTGGAGTCCAATATAGCCCAGATGGTGAGCACGGTGAGCACAGCACAGCTGTGTGGCAAGTTTCATAATGTCTCTCATAAACTGGCTCCAGCAGACACTTGGAGCACAGTGGTCTTAACCAAAATGACCAAGCAAGATGACATTGAGGCTTGTCTGACCTCGTTTGAGCGAATTGCTCAAAGAGAAGCCTGGCCACAAAAGGATTGGGCCAGTATACTAGGACTGTCCTGACGTGAATGCCGCAACAAGCCTAGCAAGACCTAGATGATGTGAAGGTAGACTGAAATCCTCAATTGGTTATGGGAAACAACCAACACTAAGGTACAGTGGTTCCATAACTGGACATTTAACCCAGCTGTACCAACATGCCAGCAAATGTTTGAATTAATATGACTCACATGTAAATGGCTACAGCAGGGGGGTACCCGGGGGTACTTTTGCTATAATAGTATTTGTACCTACCCCGTGGTAAAAGTACAATAGTAATTTTAAATAGGAATACCTGCGGCGGTAAAGCTGCAGGGGTAGACGAGATTCGTCCGAAGATGTTGAAAGCGCTGGACAATGTTGGGGTGACGTGACTAACGTGCCTCTTCAATGTTGCGTGGCAGGCGGGTACAGTTCCTTTGGATTGGCAAACTGGGGTGGTGGTCCCCATCTTTAAGAAAGGAGACCAGAGTGTGTGTTCCAACTACAGAGAGATCACACTCCTCAGCCTCCCTGGTAAAGCCTATGCCAGAGTGCTGGAGAGGAGACTTCATCCTATAGTTGAACCTCGGATTCAGGAGGAACAATGTGGATTCCGTCCGGGCCGTGGAGCAACGGACCTGCTCTTTGTCCTTTCACAGATATTTGAGGGGGCATGGGAGTATGCTAATCCAGTCTACATGTGTTTTATGGACTTGGAGAAGGCATACGACCGTGTTCCCCGGGATGTCTTGTGGGAGGTGTTTAGGGAGTATGGGGTGCCAGGGCTGCTTATGTGTGCCATCCGGTCCTTTTATTCCCAAAGCGAGAGCTGTGTCCGTATTCTTGGTGTTAATTCGAAAACGTTAAATGTGGGTGTGGACTCCGCCGTCTTGTCCCCACTCCTGTTTGTTATTTTCATGGACAGGATATCAAGGCGCAGCCGAGGTAGAGAGAGTATCCAGTTTGGGTGCTTGGAGGTGGCATCGCTGCTGTTGCAGATGATGTTGTGCTTCTTACCCCATCCGACTGTGATCTCCGACACGCACTGGAGCATTTTGCTGCTGAGTTTGAAGCGGTTGGGATGAAAATCAGCACCTCCAAGTCTGTGGCTATGGTTCCCTCTTGGAAAAGAGTGGATTGCCCGCTCCAGGTTACGGGGAGCAGCTGCCTTTAGTGGAGGAGTTTAAGTACCTCGGGGTTTTGTTCACGAGTGATGGAAAGGGGGAGTGTGAGATTGACAGGTGGATCGCTGCAGCATCTGCAGTATTGCGGGCGCTGTATCAGTCCGTGGTGGTGAAGCGGGAGCTGAGTCTTCAGACAAGGCTCACGGTTTACACGTCAATTTACCTCCCCATCCTCACCTATGGTCATGAACGTTGGTTAATGACCAAAAGGACGAGATCGCGGGTGCAAGCGGCAGAAATTAGGTTTTACCGCAGGGTTGCCTCGGAGTAGAGTCGCTACTTCTCCGGATCGAGAGGAGCCAGTTGAGGTGGTTCAGGCATCTGGTAAGGATGCCCCACAGGAGGCTGCCTGTGCAACTCTACCAGGCACACCCACTGGGAGGAGACCCCGAGGCCGACCCAGGACACACTGGAGGGATTATATCTCCCGGCTAGCCTGGGAACGCTTGGGAATCCCCCAGGAGGAGCTGGAATCTGTCGCTGGGGAAAGGGAGGTCTGGTCTGCCCTGCTTAGTATGCTGCCACCGCGACCCTCACCAGGACAAGCGGTGTAGAAAATGTATGTATGGATGGATGGATACACAGTCTCATAACTCAATAGAAACAGTATCAACATTAGTTATGAATTCAAATAAAAACTACTAAATCTAGTAATTTTGCCATTTTTAATTTATCGTCAATTAAATAATCAGAAATATAAATACTATAAATCATCACTAAAATGTAACAAATTTGATTAATAATTGTATTATGTAAAAATAACACATGGTAGGTAGGATTACTATAATAGGATCTCTACCCCCTGGTAGATTTACTGAAAGGCTAGTGATGGATCGATATCTCTGCGCACTGCCTTATGAGATGAAGAAAACAGTCTGTCAAGGTGATCCCCAGAGTGCTGATGAGCTTCTGGACTTGATCGAGTGACACCAAGCAATGACAGAACTGTTACGAAGTGGCAGGATCCATAAGCCCACACCCAAGCTGATATGAAGAAGCCCAGAGTCTGAGAAAGGAGACTGGGCTCCCACCTCCTGGCAGTACCATCTCACTGATGAGCCCATGCCCAACGAACTATCCAGTTGATCCCGTATCCTGGTATCCCGGACAATTTTCTAGTCCCGAAATACCGGGATTGAAAACATGAAATACCCAGGATCACTGGACTGCGGCTAATGAAAAATGTGACTGCAGTAATTCTTGTACTCCGTGCTGTAAGCTATTTATAAAAGAAAATGTGAAGAATTAATACAGAGGTTTGTCTGTTCAAAATGTGAATCTGAAGTACAACCACCCACAGAGTTCAGCCGATCAGCAGAAGAAGGCACTGCTGAGGTCTCGCGGACTTCAACTTTAAAGGTGCAGCTTAAGTTAATGTGCTGCGTGAGAGACATAGCAGTAGCATTGTGTGATTAACTGCATCAAAACAGAATTGTTCCTCTTTGGAAGTGCAGGGAGATGGGGGCTCAACCTGCAATTAACATTAACTGTCTGATGTCAACTCTACCAAACCAGTGTGGAGTCCGAAATCTCATTTTAGCCACATGTGTTCTGTACACAATATACGCAATGCTCTAAAAGAGACAACAGACTTTAGCTTTCTTCGTTATTTTTTCTTGCTGTATTAAGAAACAGATAATAAACAAAATCTAAAAACCATAGGGCTATCGTATATAATGTTTAACTGCTCAGTGTATGTTTAAGTGTAGTAGTAGTAGTAGTCTAGTGCTTGTGGCTGTTTTGTGCGCAAATGTGCATTTGTTTAAATTCATGCCTTAATTTTCTTGATAGTTACATGGCTTTTTTATATATTAGTGTAGTGTCACGGTTGCCTCATGGGAGGACTGTAAAGCTTAGGAGAAAGGACCCAAGTGCAGAGCTAGGGCAATGAGCTGACAGAAACCAAGGAGAATCCAAAGGTCGAGGTCACTGGCTAAGGTCGAAATCCAGGAGGTCAAGAGAAACAGATACAGAATAGAGAGAGAGAGATAGAGACAAAGACAGGACTGAGAGTGAAAGAGGGAGGACAGGGAACGAGAGAGAGAGAGAGAGAGAGAGAGAGAGAGAGAGAGAGAGAGAGAGAGAGAGAGAGAGAGAGAGAGAGAGAGAGAGAGTTACAGGACAAGGCGCTAAGGAGAACAAGGCTTGGTGATGCAGGGAGAGCTGACAACACTTCACCCAGAGTGAGGGCAGTGAGGGGTTTATAAAGGAGAGCAGAAACTAGAAAGGGAGGAGCAGAACCAATGAGAACAGAGAACAGGAGCAGGAGTGCACAAGGGTGAGGAGGAATGTTAATTGACAGAGAAAAAAGGAAAGCAGTGAAGGGAGCAGGAAAAGGCGAGGGGACATTGGTGGCCTCTAGTGGGGAAAGAGGGTCAGGGCTAGGGAACTGTGACATGTAGTATATAGCCTACATTATAGTTCATCTAATAATGCGTTCATCTCACTTCCGAGACTCTAGGCTACTTAGTAGTACAACAATCTGTTTAACATTCCATGCGATCCATGACATGATACAAACGTTAACGTATTTAAGAAAACAATAGGCTACTAGTTTTGTTGTTTTGTTGATTCTATTGGTTGCATTATAATTATTAATACATTTGAAAATGACCCAGCTAATACACAACGTTGCCACAACGTTTCAGCAACATAATAATATGTGTTATCTTGGGAAGCTCTTTTTAAAAACAACAACCCCGAAATCCCGGGATTGAAAAAAGCACCCGGGACTGGATTCCCTACACCAGAGAATATTCCACAGCTGTATTGACACTACTTACCACTCAAGGGCTATACAGGGGGATTCCCAGAGTGGCAAGGAGGTTCCCTCCAATGGACCTGACGCTGATGACGAAAAGAGTGAGGAGCCAGACCAAGGAGTTCCCACAGTTACAACACAGCCACCTCCACCACCTCTCACTGACTGGTTCAGAACAGCGCAATTACAGGACCCTTAACTTCAACATGCTTGACAGAATGTAACCATCCTGAAAGGAACCAACATACATAACAATCCGCTCACCTACCCCCCCTTTGCAAATATAGAACTGACTATTGTACAAAATCATAAAACCACAGGAAAAGGTAATTACATTAATTAATTAAGAACAACTATTAGTTCCTCAACCCTTCTACAACACAGTGATTCAACTAGCACACACACAGACCTGCTGGGCACCCATCTGGGAGAAAAGAACAAGAGAGCACATAATGAAAATGTTTTACTGGCCAGGCATTTACAAAGCAGTGCAGAGGTATTGCAGGAGTTGTGACACCTGTCAGAAGATGGCACCTAAACCTCCATTTCACAGCCCCCTCATTTCACTGCCCATCATTGAAACACTGTTCAACCGCAATGCTATGGATTTTGTGGGAACACTAGTGAAGTCTGTGCTTGATCATCAATATATCCTTATGATTCTCGACTATGCTACCTGATATCAGGAAGCCATACCCCTATGAACAATGAATTAAAAAGGTAAACAACAAGCAGGACTGAACAGGCGCAGCAGCATTTGTACAACTGCAGTGCCCAGCCTCAAGAGTTCCAACCAGGTGATCAGGTACTAGGGCTGATCACCACTACTGAAAATAAATTCTTTGTGAGCTGGAGGGGACCCTACCGGATATTGGAGTAAGTTGGCGCAGTTCAATATAAAGTAGAAGAAATCCTGTACAGTTATATCATATCAAACTGTTGAAGAGATGGGTCAAAAGGGAAAGCTTCTTCGTGTGTCTCCCCCTCAACTCCATAACAGAGAGTTCAAGGGAAACCACACACTGCGGGTCAGAGCTGTCAGCTATACATCGGCAACAGGTGCTGGAAGTGATAGATCAACACACCAGTGTATTTTCCAGTCTTCCCGGCAGAACGAACATGACTTCTCAACCCATTCAAACGACCCCAGCAAAGTCCGCACGGTTAAAACCCTACTGAGTGCCGGAGGCCTGCAGGGTGTTGATCAATCAGGAAGTCTAAATGATGTTGGATTTGGATATTAAAGAAGAATATAGCCCCACTGTCTTGAGTTAATTCACCGGCTACGGAAAGCTCGATTTAATATCACCCTTGATTTGATGAAAGGCTACTGGCAGGTCCCCCTCATCCCCAGCGCCAGGGAGAAAACCATCTCCTCTACAGAAAATGGCTTGTATCAGTATCAAGTACTACCCTTTGGTCTCTACAGTGCCCTTGTGACATTCCAGAGACTCATGGATATTGATCTACGACCCCATCAGAAATATGCAGCTGCCTACCTGGATGACATCATCATCCACAGTGAGTCCCACTCAGTGGCATTGTTAGGGGTGGGTTTCCGGGGTTTCCCCGAATCTTTTTGGTCCAGCCCCGAATCTTTTCATTTATTCTAAATTTCATACAATAATTCATTTTTTTTATATATACAATAATTAGTTTGATGGTACTTTTCCATATTGCAATCATCGCATGCGCTGTGCGCTGCAAGAAGTCCCTTCTGCTCACGGTGCCGGATGTGATTGATCGATCGTGTCCATAGATACATTTTATATCCATGTTCATGTCTATATTAGATTTCACAGTGCATAGAGTAGAGTAGTGCAAACTGCACAACCCAGCAGCAGTAGTAGTGGGTTGCTGTTCACGAGAAATAGTTAATCTGTTCAGTCATCCAATCAGAATTATTAGCCTCACAATACAAGCAGAAATAAAGTCTGATAGTCGGAAATTGTTCCAAAACCCGAAGGTAAAACTTGCGAGACTCAGCCAGGGAGAGAGAGAGCAGCTGAGAGAGCAGAGCAACAAGCAAACAGAGACAAGGTTCACAGGCTGGTGGCTATAGTTAGCAGAAATACAAATTAGTTAAGCAGGGTTGATGATTTAAAACAATAAATAGATTAAAAATTGTAATTACAAGTACGATCCTCCTTGCAAATACAGCACAGAACTAGCTAGTTATATGTAGGGCTGTATAAAATCTGTTTTATTCTTTTAAATTTTCAGATTTATTTTTTCATGATTTACCTTTTAAAAATATGTAAATTGTGCTTAATACACTGACAGCAATAATTAAGCTAGAAATGCGTGAAACAGGAATACATTAAAAAACTTTCTAGACACTTCTGATCAAAAGTCCTTAAAATAAAATAAATTTAAACCAATGGAACATTGTAAATAAAAAAGCGGTGGGGGATATGGGTAATAATAATTAAAGACAGTGTAAATAAGAGCACTTAGAATATTTTATAGAACTTTGGGGAAAACATGCAGAATGGTGTTTTAACAAGATGAAAAAAATTAAAGGCAGGGTAAAAAGGAGCAATAACATGATTGTTTAATGGTACAAGTCTCTAATAGCATACACATTTATCCCCCAACAAAGGCTCTAACCTTGATTAAAATGGTTTGAAAAAAGTTTGAATAAAAACATTTAGTTTAACTCTGTGTATGTTCTCTGTCAAACCGTGTCAAAAGGACCACCCTATTTGGGCTGGGACTCTGGGGTAAGCCCCAATGTCTTAAATTCCTACCAACGTCTCTGGTCCCATCTACCAAGAGTGCAATCAGTGGTAGCCTCACGGCGAGAAGCTGGGCTAATGGCCAACCCCAAGAAGTTTAAACTTGGATTTACCGAAACATAATACCTTCACCACAGGTCGAGGACTCATTAAACTCCAGCGATTCACACCAGCTACTGTCACACATTCATCACCAATTTCACCATGACCACCCATCTATGACTAGGAACAAACAGCCTATTATGGTAGAGTGTACAGAGGAAGCTGAAGCTGCCTTCCTCGCCTTCAAAACAGCCCTGTGTCAACACCCAGTCGTGGGAACTGGTTCCCTTGTATTTATTGATGATGTGACTGCTGACAAAAGCAGCAGGATGAATTCTGAAGTGTTTAGGGCTATATTATCTGCTCAGTTTCAGCCAAATGCTTCAAAACTCATTGGACGGCACTTCACAATGTAGACGGACAATGACTCACAACATACTGCAAAAGCAACACTTTTTTAAGGTGAACAAGTGGAATGTTCTGCAATGGCCAAGTCAATCACCTGACATGAATCCAATTGAGCATGGATTTCACTTGCTGAAGGCAAAACTGAAGGCAAAACACCCCAAGAACAAACAGGAACTAAAGACAGAGCATCACCAGGGAAGAAACCCAGCATCTGGTGATGTCTATGGGTTCCAGACTTCGGGCAGCAACCAAGTATTGAAACTCACAATTAATTAATGATTATGTTAGTTTGTCCTATTACTTTTGAGACCCTAAAATTGGGCGGACCACATATAAAAATCGGTGTAATTCCTACACTGTTTATTCAATTTGGATGTAACTACCCTCAAAGATGAAAGTCTATACTTAAAGCACATCTTGTTTGTTTCCTTTCAAATTCATTGAGGTGGCGTACAGAGCCAAAATGATGACAATTGTGTCACTGTCCAAATATTTATACACCTAACTATACAGTAGCTGCTATAGGAAATATTCACTCCCCCCGCCCCCCCCCACCCCCTCCACTGTATATATAGTGAGCAGCATTTATAGAAGATCAAGATCACACATGCAGCTTTTAACTTACCCCTAGCGATCCAAGGCTTTGTAGTCTTTTCACTCCTTTGTTTTTGCAGATATGCCTCTTAATCCATTTAATCAGGTACCATACTGATTTAGGGCTGGGGATGATATTGAAAGGAGAAGGCAGAGTGCCCCCTTCTTCAAAATAGCTCATCCAAAGCTTTGTTCTTGCAAATTTCCACTCAATGTCCGCATGATCCTACATACATAAAGTGGGGTATAAAATCAAATACATAAATAAATAAATACATAAATAAACAAATAAACACTGAAGTTAATCTTTAATGAGGCAAAATTAAAATAAAATTGTGTGCTTTATTTCAGCATTTCCACTCTCATGTAAATATATTTAGGTAGCTAACAGCAGATTCAAAATGTGCAGCAACATTTAAAGGACAATTAAAATGGGGGTAGTTCAACAAGGACCAATGTTAGGAACCACAGGCCATGATTTGTCCCTTGTAGCAGGACTTTACAGCACCTGATTGTGATTCCTCTTGTGTGCAAAATGTAATACCACGTTCTCCAGCACAGAGAATCCTAACTGAAGTTTTGACCCACAACCTGGATTACTAACATTAGCCACACATGACATGAGAAGCATAAGAAGTCCAAATGGGTCATCTTGTTTCAATTCATAAGGAGTATAACCAGAAATCAGATTAAGTATTTGAATTCAATGGGGTGGAAAAGGGAACATATACTCAGGCTAGGTTTTTCAATAAAATATAATGAACATGCACAGTGTAACTTATGTATCCTATGTAATACGTACCGCAATAAGCTGATAGGAGTTGTTCATCATGGCAATTAGCATGTTGAGTAACACCACAAGGGAGATCACGTTGTAGGTGCCAAACATGGTGGTCCCCACAAACTCTGTAAACTCATGTTGAGGGTCCACATTCGTCACATAAAGATTAATCAATCCAAATATGGACCAGAATAAAGACTGCAAGGTCTCAAATAACCTACAGAGATGACATTTTTACAAAGTTCAGCAAGACTCAAATGGCAGCTTCTAAAGCTCTGAAAGCTGACTGCCTCACATGGTATTTAACAGCATCTTCAAGTCGCGCCCTGACCTGATAATTGAAACCAGACACATATATAAAAACAGTATTAGGCAATGATTACTTAGCAAAGGGAATGATAAGGCTTGAGATTGACTGTCCTCTTGCATATTAAACATTACAAACTAGAAAGTATATGTACTGCAGAAATACATTTCAATACAGTAAAACTGGAGTTGTCTTAACCAAAATTGAAACTACTGTAGATTTTTTTGAAGGGTTACACTTATACTTACGTTGAAAATGCATTGTTTTGCTTATCACACCGTATTCCTTTGCAAGTAGAATTCTTTGTGTCACCTCCTGTCTCGTAATAAAAATATAACTGGTTCAAGCCGTTGGCAAACGCTAACAGTACCAGGCAGTAAATGAAAAGGAATTTCAGGATGTCCAGCAGCATCCTGCCCAAAGAGATCTGGAGAGGCCCGAGATGGGAGTTGGCGGTGAAAAGTGAGATCAGTCGCAACGAGCTGAAGATGTTTGCAATAGCAAAGACGGCTTCGGCCACAAGGGTAGGGTGCCACATCTCCCAATCCTTCCGGTCTTTGCATTCACTGTACTGGGGGGACAATTAAAAGAGCCAAGTCAGCATTTCAGAAAAGATTTTGTATCCGTACATGAACAAGCCCTGATTATGATTAGGTTCAGGATTATGGTGGGATTAATCGACTTCAGCATGTGAGGTTTTGTAAGGTAATCACCTGCTCAGCTATTCTGTAGACCAATTTTTGATTACCTGGAAAGTTACACACTATGAACCCATCTGACCAAGAAAGCTACTATACAAAAGTGTACTTCAAATCCAGTCCAAGCCACTTCTAGTTTTAATGCTGTATGAATTGAAACTAATGATCCGCTTAACTGAAATTCCTGGTCTAATAGTAACAGATATACATCAACTTCTGACACACCACAATGCTATTTACTGATCCCCATGATTGCAACAATTAAGAGCATATCTACGATGACTCTGACAACTGGGTTTGACAACAGTGTCCACCTTTCAAATCAATATATATATTTTTATTATTTTAATAAATAGAATGCCGTCCACTTCATATTAAGTGACATATTAGACACCTCAGTACCTTTACAAAGGCTACAATTTTAAGAGAAATAGTGGCCAGGTACAGGGAATTCATTACAAAATCCATAAGGTTCCACCAGTCATGGATGTAATCTTGAAGTCCACCATCCCACATCTGTTTGATTTCAGTCCATATAAACCCTACCGAGAGAGAGTGAGAAAAGGGAAAACATGCTAATCAGAATGTGTATGTTTTCAGCACTTGGCAGACAAGTTATGTTTGATCGAGTGAGGAAAGCGATATTTTATTCTAAACCCATGCAATGTAATACAAAACTGCCGACAGATTGGATTATTGTATTTCACCATAATCGGGAACAACTGTTATAAATGGCAAGAGCATGTTTTGTTTTACAAACGCTAATATGAGAATGTCCCAACTTTCATTGTGAAGGAGCAGAGAGCTGACAGAAAATAAGCATTTGTTCTCATAGACTCCAGAGTGTTTGGAAATATCTAACACGAGTCTCTGAATGTAAAATATATATGTGGTGCTCCAGAAGCACTCTATTAAAAGGCCAATGTGGAGTGGAGCGATTAGTTGAAATTTTAATGTTTTAATGTTCTGTTCAAGTTTGGTACAGACAAAATTCTTTAAATGCCTTTGAGGAACATTAGCAGCAGAAAGACATAATTGCAATAATGAAATGTAGTTAGAATCATACAGTAGCAGACATTAATTACCCTGTATGGACAGCAAGAAATGAGTCTATCTAGAGTCATAGAGTATTATTTCTGATTAAATAATTTGCCCATTAATACAAAATTTAAAAAACATGACATAATTGACATAATTAATTCCATGTGTTCTAGATTGTTCAAGATTATACCTGGATGAATAGCTAAAGAAAAGTAAATTGTCACAGATTACCTAGAACCCAGGGTAGAATCATCCACTCCACGTTAGTTGGTGGAGGACCTTGTCTGTTACGGTCAGTTTCTACAATATGCTGTGACGCCAAAAGCAGCAGTAAGAGAAAAGTCAAGTATGACGCCGTGTGACATATGAACTTTATGAATGGTTTCCGGATGAAAAGTCCGTAGCGGCTTTTGGGGGCAATCAGATAGCAGACCGAGAATACTGGAAACAGGAGTCCAATAAAGATACAGGTCAGGAATTTTCCAGCCCAGTGGCGTCTTCTCCACCCTGGGAACTCGTCATACCAGCGAGAGGCCAGAAGCTGCTGACAGTTCGGCTGGGCCACAAACTAGGCAGACAAACAGAGAAAACAAAACATTTCATAGAATTCGCACTGGTGGACTTTACATGAGACTTTACAGAGAGAAAGTTGACAGAATAGAATTACAGCATGAAATCCCTGGCTGTCAAATGACATCTCTCTGCCTTTTTAGAACATACAAAAGCAAATGCTTTGCTCTTTAAGATAGGATAAGTGCATTGACATTTGCAGTAGAAATGTGAGTTTAATTGGATTTCCCATGTTGTCATCATTTTTTCATGACTTTCTTGTGTTTTTGTGATTGATAGTGTCCTTTTCTGAGGCCGAGTTTGGGCTGCAAAAACCCTGCAGCAAAACAAAACAACTGTGAAGTATTAAAGCACATCCTTGCAAATTTATTCTCAATCTGAAATGGTTAGAAACCAAACACTGTAAATCTTGCATTGAGTTTATCACTCACACCTGTGACACCTCTTCATTAGTTCACAACAGAGTTGAATCCATTTGACCTATTAACAATAATGAACAATTACTGCATGTAAATTCGACTTATTTCATTGAGAATAAAACTAAGTTTAGAAATTAAATTGCATTCCAACAAAGAAGACTTCAGATTTTCCAAGTGCATTCTACACAAACCAGTGGAGATTTTTCGACATTTAGCTAAAATCAACCCCAAATTTTGCTCCAGGCTCATCATCTGGAATAGCACATCCACGCAGGGAACATATGGATAAATAAACAAGGGAAGCTGCTGTTCATTGCATTGGCTTAAAATGAACATGAGCGAGATTAAATAGATATTTCCTTCATGCATTTTCTTCCCACACTTATTGGCAAACTGCTCTTATGGTAGTACAGAAAGTAACCTCGCTACAGCAAAACTGTATGGCAGTATGCATGCAGTTACATTCCTTATGTATAAAGCAAAGCATATTCAGATCAAATCACTGAATATAACATTTCTATATGCATGGAAAACTAAATATTGTTAAATTAACTGAACTCTTCTTTACAATTTTTTAAATCAAGATCATAAAAAAGCATAATTCCAGATTTAAAAATGTGTTCTGATAGGATATTGCAAGGCATCTCAATTGTTAATGTAATCTGCATTTCCGTGTCATTCGTACACTCTCTGTTGATGCATTGTTGTATTTTCTGCTTCAGTTGCTGTTTATCATACTGAATAGCTATTTCATCAATAGCAGCCCTCAAAAAGCTTCCCCAATGCTAATTGCGATGAAGATTAAAAGGAGAGTAAAATTAGTGTCAATTTAGGCTTTGTAGTATACCAGTGAACCATTGCAGAAGGACGTATACTTGACTAAAATAATTTCTCATCTCAGTTCTCACGTTCTCCGATGCATTTTTGTATTTTTGGGGTGTAACGGGGTGGAAAATTATAAGTAAATGGAGGAGGAGATGGAAAATTAGAAGAACCTTTTTAATCCCTTTAAATTTGCGCAGAGAACTCCAGCATGTCAGCAGGGCCATCTGCTGCACAAATGCAAGTGTGATCACAAGAGACTAAAGTGAACTTCATTCTCGTTACCTCAGTGCTCTAAACCATGCCTTTGAAATTTATTTTATTACTCATGTTAATAGCAACAACACTCTGAGGACACACACACACATAGCTTTAACTTAGAACTGGACCACATCAAAACTTTGACCTACTACCACATTACTAAATACAAACCAGTACCCTTTCATGGTTTAATTTAACTTTCTGCTACTTATAAGTCAAAAAATGATCAGGTACAAGTTTGTAATTTGTGAGTTGTGGGTAGGTCAAAGTTTCGATTTGGTTTAGGCCATAATAATAATAATAATAATAATAATAATAATAATAATAATAATAATAATAATAAAATAAAATAAAATAATTCTATCCATCCAATCATCTTCAAACCCTGGGCACAGGGCAGAAGAAGGAGTATATTCTGGGCAGGTTTATTGCAGGGCAGCTTTATAATAAACAAACAAACAAACAATACAGTACAAGGGCACGTATTGTGTACATTGAATGGTTTGTCAGTCCAGACGTGTCCCATAATTCACATGATGTTCCCAAGGGAGAAAAAAAAGAAAATGCTTGACAATGCAAAGATGACAAGTGTGGTTCTTTATGTGGCTTGAGTGAAATGTCTCCAGTGAAAACCCTTGGAAACTAAACCACTGTGCAGCCGCTGCAGGGCTCAGTCAACCCCTGTTAAGTCTTTCTCCCATCAGTCTTGCTGTCTATCATAAGTGCCCTGCACCTCTCGATGAATTCACCGAGCTGCAAACAGACAACTCCCTCCCCTTAATACAACATTGCTTATTAAATGACTGCACTGAACCTGCAGTACCTGTGCTGAATTGCAATGCTTTCAAAGCTGCCTACAGATCCTGACAGCAGTGTATACACAAAGCGGCAGGCACACAAGGCACTTCTTTCACTGTGCCTGACAGAACGTCATTGAGAACGTATGGATAGAATTCATTTGCAACCAATGAACAACTAAAAAGCAAAAAAGCAAATGGAGTTCAGTAAGGGGTTTGGAGCAGCACATTTTTAACTGAGATCAGAATGGATTTAATCAGGAGTTTCTGCCACTGATCAACACAGAACATGTCCATAATGTTAAAGTTAAAAATATAATCTACAAATTGTTCTAAATTCATTAGTTTTACAGTTTTGTACTGTAACAGAATAAACATATCCTACACATATTACAAATTATTTGTGTAATATCCTACTCTAAGTCCACATGTTAGACTTGCATATGGAATGTTGCTTAAATGTTTGTTATGGTGTTTTAACCTTATTTTAGTTTGCCCTTGAAATTAGTTTACCATCTTTCACTGTATCTAAAGACTTACGTTTTGTTGGCTATAGAAGCTTTACTGTACTCATCTCCATTTTTGTTAACTACACACCAATCAGAACAACTGTATGAAAGAATTCCTGCTGTGTGTGGCGTTTTCCAATAACAAATGCAGTACTTCAGCTGTTTCCCTTTTGAAATCCCTAATTCAGTGTTTTTTTATTTCTCAGTTATCTATTCTTACGTGGATCTTATCTGCCTGTCATCAATGAATTTGCAATCCCACTGAATCTAATTAACAGAAATGACAGAGAGTTAATAAATTTGGCTCTAGATATTAATCAGATACCAGAACACTAATATCAATTAGCATTCTGCCAACATCTCTAACACCTCCTAACTCTTTACTGAGGAATGAGAAGCTCTTCCAATGTAAGCCTTCAAGTGGAGGTATTTGTTGCTGTTGTTTAGTGCTGCAGTCATTCAACAAATCCACACAGACATATCAGGAGAGAATCCATGATGTAACTGAGCATTTGTTGTTTGAGCTGGAAGCACACCACCGATCACCACCAGAGAAACAAGATTCGGTTAATCTTGTTTAATTTACCATGCCGTTTAAAGTGAGCCTGCTCAAATCAAACTGCAAAGTAAGAGAAGGTTTGTTCTTCAAAGACTGTCTCAGATGGCACAGCACCTCACTCAGCAGAAGGTACTCCTGCATCAGGTTAGTGGGATTTACTTGGTAACCATGGGAACCAAGATATCTAGAGATTAATATTAAGACCAAAAGTAGCTGATTAACTGCGAAGAGATTGTCCAATTCTCAAAAAAAGAATGTAAGTCAGTAACTATAATATAATTATAATAATAATCATAATAATAATCAACATTGCTTAGACAATCTAGGAATTAATTGTTCAGTTCAGGGGCCAATACAGAGAAAACGAGAGACTGGAACGATGCTCTCTATAATTTGCTATAATTTCCTTCTTCATTAATGTCCACCGTCTCCAGGAACTGAAATTGCTCATATATATGGTAAGCATTTCGCCATGCAAAAGCCAATGCATGCAAAATCAATTCTACTCTACATGGTTGAATGGATGCTTTATCAAGTTCATATTCTGTTAAACTCGAATGTGTACATTTTACCATGGTGCTGTAAAAAAGCATCTGCTGGATAAGTATGTAGTGGTTCTTCCTGCTCTGTTTTGTACTTTTTTGTACTGTATTTTCATAATGTGTCATGTTGCATACATTATGGGATCTCTCAGAGCAGTATTCTGTGTAGATAATTAATTATTTCAACAGTAACCCACTGATCAACTGCCATGAAGTGATCTATTATTATTATTATTATTAATAAAAAATAAATGTAAAAGAGTGCAATTAAAATGACATTGAATTAGCACATCTGTCATTGAACCTCTGAAAGTGACTTTACTAAAAATACCCACTTTAATCCTAGGCCAGCATATTGCTGGTGATGACTTTCATGTTCCCAGAAATTATTGTCTTTTTAGGAAGGCTTTTCTTTACAAATTCACTGCACTGCACTGTTTTAAGTATCAGTTCTTAAAACATATATATTTGAACACTGCATGCCTACAGCACGCCAGCACACTCCTGGTTTGGGTTAGAGTCCATGGATTTTTTGGTGAGTTGTTGGGGGTCTGCTGGTTTTCATAATTCGGTATCATTTTCATTATTACTGCAGTGAAGCACTTCTTCACAAACGTCCTAGACTGCAAACGAGAAAAGCAGTGCCTCTGGGAAGAGTACAGCTCATATGCAAATCAGACTATTGAAGTGAGTGTATGACAATTTTGCTTTAATAACAAGCATCACTCTCCGAACCATAATAAACGCACAAACCTGAAGAAACCTGTGTTTTATTACAGCAAATTTCATTATCACCTTTAAACAAAGGAACACACCAATTTAAAAGTGTTATTACTCCTGGGACTCGGAAATGTGAAATGCCGACACATACTGCTGCTGAAATCATTATACTCGGGCAAGTGCTGAAAGTACAAAAATAAACCCATCTCGAGGCAGATGCTCAGTTTCTTTCTCTGTAGTTATGATTTTGTAAATCTCTGTTATATTTTTGGATTCCAAAAGGACAGCAACAGAGGTCTATTCCAGCTGCTGCACTTAAATATTTTATAGAGTACGAGGTAAATAAGATCTGTGGACACAAATAACAAAAATCAAAAAACTAAAACTGTTTTCACAGCTTTGCTAGCTTTGAATGTGTTTTTGGAAATTGCATTTTGACAAAATTATCCGAGGAGAAGATGTAATGTTGCTCTTTGTTTGTATATCATTCATATTCACACCATGTCTTTAAAATCAATTAGTAGCTACTTAATTATCATAAATATTGCAAGTAAGGATATTAAAATCAATGCCATTTTATGTATACTTATAACAGACTTCATATGGATAATTTAATTCATAAAACACATTAGTTTAAAGTAATCATAATGTCTAGTGATAAATGACTTTTCGAAGACACCAGAACTGCAATAGCACTTATCTCTCAGCAGGGGGCAACACTAGTCAATGTAATATGACATTTTGACAATAGAACGTCAAGAATATTATAAAAACACACATACGCAAGGGAACATCTATAATAATACTACTACTACTACTACTACTACTACTACTAATAATAATAATAATAATAATAATAATAATAATAGTAGTAGTAGTAGTAGTATTTTTGTTTTTCACAATCTAAGTGTTCTGTAAACTTTAAATGAAGTATGCTTACTTTTTTGTGTGAATTCTGTAAAAAAAAAAAAAACCTTCTCTTACTTGACTTGACCACCAAATACTGTTTCCTGTTTCTCAGCAGTCGCTTTTCTTATATATCCAGCATTACCTGTCAATGACCACGTCTTCAAAAGACTGACAACTGCTCTTTCTTTAAAACTATTTCAAATGACCAGGATTATCACAATGGAAGTGTAACCTCAAAAAGATGGATTTTGGTTTTAGCATGAATAAGTGACTACATTATTTTTACATTAAAGAGGTTTTTAATTTGAGGGAATAATTAACGGCCTGTCAGGGCTTTTGGCTGCACATTTAAACAGTGACAATGAGAGGCCAGTATAAATGACGCTGCCTCCAACAGTTCCTTGACACCAGTGTATTAAATACTGCAAGTGTCATGCATGTAACCGTTCTCTCAGCGACAGGACTGAAAACCAATTAATGGAAAACAGAAGCTTTATCAGGCACAGTCACTCAAGAGGAGTTCTCCATCCCCATCATATTTAAGCCAAGTATTAGTGACCAATCTCATAGAAAAAGTGACGTGTGTGTTAGAATGGGAGAGAGAATTTATTATTGGAATAGCCATTAAAGTGGTTAAAGCCTGTCCATTTCCAAGCCAATGTAATTTGAAAGTGGAGGAACGTAAATAACCTCTACTTTTAATATTGTTGCTCCATACTTCTAATATGTAATATGTAGAAAAACAGGTGCTGGGATCCATTTCTGGGGTCCTGGATGGGAAGTAGTAACTGACTGATTGATAGTCTTGAGGATTTGAAGACTCTGTGATCCACTGTGATCAATCAGTCACTTAGCTAACCCCCCCCCCCACGGCTGCTCCCCACACATCACTCCTTCGTAATCTAATGGCGGTGGAGCTCGTTTCCTGACCAGAGTCATTTGTAAACGACGAGTCCTTTTTCAGAAATGCTACCTCATCGCTCTGTCAGTACACAAAGAACTCAAACTGTGCAATATCATTAAACCAGGGAGCATTTTTCTCCAACTATTTGTTATTATTATATGTCTTATTCTTAGCAGACACCCTTATCCAGGGCAACTTACAACTGTAACAATACATCACTATTTTAACATACGATTACCGATTTACACAGCTGCCTTTTTACTGGAGCAATCTAGGTAAAGTAGCTCGTTCAAGAATACCACAGAAAATGTATGATCAACCACCAGTTCAGGACCTATATTAATCAGTAAAGCTAATTGAATATATCACTCATAGCGAATTTCCAACCTGAGCGTTGGGCCCGGAATAATCCTAGTGTCGTCATAAAGGACACAGCGTTTGATTTAGAGTACCTTATTATAGTTCTGATAAATGAACTGAAGATAATGCTTAAATAAAGACAATGCATATCAGCCAGTAGACATCTTAATTCACTCCTGTCCATTGTTTTGTTGCCTTTATACTCTACCTCTAGAAAGTGTGATTACTCCAGTTGAATAATTGCAAGGGAATAAAAGTCCATTTACAATACAAAAAGGCAATGTTAACTTGTATTGTAATTATTTCCCTAGTAGTATGAATTCATTTAATACTATTAATGACAAATGAGAATTTCTGAAGCTGTTGGGGAAAAGGCACTCACCTCCTTTTGACGGTACTTGATGGCGAGCTTTAATCTGGCCAGGTCATTGTTGGGCTCGTCTTCCAGCAGGCAAATATCGTCGCGGTAGTTGAGGATCAACTCCAACTCCCTCGAGCTCCGTGTCTGGTCCAGCAGGTTCTTGGCAAACTGCTTGCACAGGTGCGAGAGCTCCTCGTACTCCGACTTGAACTCGTTCTCCACCTTACTGAGCTCCTGCAGCTCCCAGCTCAGCTGAAAGGCGGTGAGGAAGGGATCCTCGCTGGACAGGGCGATCAGAGAGGGGCTGGCCAGGGCCCGGTAGATGTTCAGTCGGGAGCGCGAGTGCCGGAGGCTGTCCACATCGGAGCTGGACACGCACTCCACGCAGTTGCAGCGGACCTCATGTGGCTGGGGCACGGAGACCCCCTTCTGCACCAGCATCTTGATGATCTCATAGTTGTTGGTGTGCGCAGCCAAGATAATGGGGGTGATGTCAGGCGTGAAGTCTGAGAACTGCTTATCCAGCAGTATGGGCGGAACCTGTTGACAATTAAATAAATACATAAAGCTGTTATTTGAAGTGGGCTACAAGGACTGTTGACATTTTACATGGCCTGCTGCATGAGGATTATGATCATATTTGAATGGATATTGTAAACAAACACAGACCCTACATTGCCAGCTGGATGCAAAACTCCTACTTCCATTGCAAACTGTTGATTAGAAAATAAAAAATGAATGAATAACATAACTACTGAGCACTACTGATTAAATAGTACTATAAATATTTTAAAGTTCAGCAATGTTCCTCAATACAGTATGTGTCATACTTGGAGAGACTGAGGGAACTGAACCTTTTCACCCTGGAACAGAGGAGACTACATGGGGACTTCATTCAAGTCTTCAAAATCATGAAAGGCATCGCCACATCAAATCAGAGGAGCTTTTCCAGATCAGTGGGGACACACGCACCCGGGGACACAAATGGAAATTGGGCTTCAAGGCATTCAAGACGGAAAACAGGAGACACTTCTTCACACAGAGAGTCGTCACAATCTGGAACAAACTCCCCAGCGATGTGGTTGAAGCTGAAAACTTGGGAACATTTAAAAATAGACTGGATAGGATCCTTGGATCACTTCATTATTAATGGACACCAAACGAGCACGATGGGGCGAATGGCCTTCTCTTGTTTGTAAACTTTCTTATGTTCTTATGGTCACTTAAAGTGTCAAGAACAACAACCATCAAGCAATATCCCACAAGAAAAGCTGCTGATCAGTTAATTTAGGGTTCTCAGTGACCACTGAAGGTGACAGTAGCCTCACAAAAAACACTGCCTGATAAATACGTATTTTTGTCACGATCACTTGCAATGGACCAACAACAGAAACCTGGAGCTGTTTTGCTTATTATATTGATTTTATACAATCCCCGAAAACCAAGAGGCTACCCAAAGAGCTCATAAAGTGTTTTTACAGAATAGGTATTGGCACCCACTGAAACAAAGTGACAAACTCTGGAAACAAGGTACTTTTTTGTTTTGTTCTGCTTATCTTTAAGACTGACCCGTACTCATCATTGCTATTGCTTTCCTCATCACAGAAACAGAATAACATTTTTTTTTTTTAACTAATGGTTAAGGCTGATGTATCACAGTAAGATGACTTCATTATGGATTTGATCATGTGCCGGACATTAAATAATCACAAAATGCTGTCTTCACTGTGAATGTGAATGATTCACTCTTTTGCAGCACAATGTGTTAGACATCAAGTGAGACAGGCACAGATTAAACTCATTATATTATACAACTACCTATCTCCTATCTATTAATTGCTCTGTTCTGCTTATGTTTCCAGAGTTAGACACAGAAGGCTGGTGACCATAAGAGAATGAATTATAAACCAGGCGAAAACACAATCCAGTAACCCCAATTTGCCCCATAGAACTGTGATTTAAATGAAAAGCTTACCAAGCTCACAGCTACATTGCCCAATGAAGAGAACAGTGTAAATGTCTGCAGATAAACTTGTGTGAGTGACTGTGACAGTTAGAGGACTAATAATAAAGCACCATCTTGACAACAGTTGTCTGAAATACGAGCAGATGATCAAGGTGTCAGGAATGTTTTGATGAGAGAGATCCTAGCTTCATTACATCACCCCCCCAAAAAATGCAAAAATATATTGCTGACATTGATCATTTGTCAAACAGAAGAAACGTAGTACATATTTCAATGTATTATTAATATTATTGTTGTTGTTGTTGTTGTTGAGTCCCACACACACATGCTGAAAGCCACACCCAGTGCCAGCTCCCACACCACGCACAAGCAGACTAGAATAAGCATGTAACAAACTTGACCGTCAGTTTATGAAAAAAGAAAAGGATATAAGACACAGATGATTTCAGAAAACAAGTCTGAATTCGTACAGCATTGTACAATTCTTTGTTGCTACACCAGTGTCTGTAATACTGCAGAATATACATTACCCTTGCCGACTGTACAGCTGTCTCTAAAGCCAAACTAAGCAAAAATGTATCAGATTAATCATGTTTGGCTGGGAAGAGATATTTTGCCACAGGTGTATTGTGGAAACAAACCTGGACTACTTCATTTGGCTCCCTTCTATTGTTTCTCATTTCTCATTAAAATGGTCAACCTAATACATCTCAATGACATGTCTCCTGGCTACGTTATGACCCAATGGTAGGACCAGCAAAAGACAATCAGTTCACACAACAAAGTGTGCCACAGACTGGGCCAATACCAAAAGCTAATTCTTACCAGTTTCCCTCAAAGGAAAATGACCAAAAAAAAAAAACATGCCATTATAGGGGCCCAGGAAGTAACTACATAACATACAAATGATCCCAAAAATGAATGTGAATGAATCTCACAAATCACTGATAAGAGAGGGGGGAGGGGAGACTAAACACATACACTACAGTGGACATTTTCCAGTCTAAACCAAAACTCGTTAAAAAAAAAAAGACAAATACTGAACATGTTTACTGCTTATATATAACTAGAGATCAGTGGTTATACTGCACATTATATAACAGTATTCAAAACAAAATATAACAACCCAATGCTGTTCATATAGTTCATATACAATTGCAATTGCAATTAAAATTGTGTTATCCTCTTTGATCTATTCATACCTTATACCTTATAAAACTTTGGATTTCTTCACATATCTGGCAAACTATCAAACTAGAAGCCATAGTTAGAATGGTATTGTAACAGTCCCTTATTGGACATATATACCTATACATTTTTAAAAGCATGTGTGCAGTAAATGTCACTCCGAATGAAACTGCAAGCTGCCCATGTATAGTTGCTTGATTTCTAGTAACAATCTAGTATGAATTAAGGGACAGGACACATTTCAAAAGTTTTAAAAGCATTCCTACCCTTTAACATCTGTGGTGTTGATGGAAAAATGTCCACTTTAGTATATGTGTTTAGTCTCTCCATTTCCCCCCACTCTCTAATCAGTTTAAAATGTTTCCATAACACACAAATATTCCTGGTTGATTATGAATAGCAAGAATTCTTGAGGGTAGGAAATGCTTTGAGAAATTGACCATATAAGGTGCAAAACTGTTAAGCATAACAAGATCGTATTAGTTTTCAGTCTTTAATTGTGTACATTCTTCTCTCTAACAGTGAGGGTAATATTCCACACAAAAAAAGAAAAATACTTGTATTTTACTTAGTAGGGATTTATATAGTTAACGTTTTGGAAATGGCCAAATGAGTATCTTTCATTATGTGCTGGGGTAGGGGCTTTAACAGCAATTTTCATCCAAAAGGATTGTCTCTTGCACTAAAAGTAGTCTGGAGCAGAAACTTTTCCCTTACGGTCTTTTTTCTACAAATCTCCCTGAAGGTAAAAGACAGGTAAAGAAAGATAGTAAGCTGAATAAGTCTCGATGCTTTCAATTTCACGCAGGAATACCCAAAATCCATGATGCTTCCATTCTTTGTTCCACTCGGGAGTTCTTAACTGTTTGATTTGATTAAAGAATGACCTACTTTCTCCAAATTAGCAAGGTGTCGGGTCTTTAGCAGGTGATGGATTAGAGAGACTGATAAAACTCAGTATTCAGCCCTGCAGGAATGGATTATAACATTTTGCAACATTCAGCTATTGTCCGATTTCTTACCTGCTTTTCTCTGCTGGGTTTTTTATGATTAAGCAGAAGTTCCACGGCCCCAACTACCTCCTTCCTGATGGCATGGAGGAGAGCATCTCCCACATAGACGTTGAAGCTCAGCAGGAGCTCAATGATCTCCAGGTTCTCGTTCTCAATGGCTATAAGCAAAGCCGTTCTGCCCAGAGGATCGATGCAGTTAATATTGATTTTGAAATAGATTTCTGCCTCCTCCAGAGCTTGCTTCACGCTGGCATAGTCCCCCTTCTCCACAGCACTGAGGTAGGCTTTCTCTGAGAGGGAGAGCTCCGACTCGGCTCGCACTATCCGGAGAGGGATGCGGTCTCTGTAGGATGAATTGTCCGCCCGTTTGTAATACAGCTGCGCCATCGTTTATGGCATCTCAGGTAACTTACTCTGGAAGGCAAACACAAACAAGTAGACGTTCAGTCTGAGCCATTGAGATGCATTCTGTGAGCCTTTTCTGTTGACTTCCCCTTCGATGCAAGCAAGTGACTTCAAAGGAAAGATTAGAAGGGTTTTTTATACAATTCCCTAAAGCCACCGAAAGTCTCAGAAGGATAATTAGTTAAGAAAGCCAATAGCATCTGTTTCGAAAGTGCAATTGGAGGAAGGTGGGGCAGATACATTATCTGTAGCATTATTAGGTGTTTTTTAACAATGTGTTTAGAGTCTTTGATTGTAAGTCCTAGTCCAAAACCAACACATGTTACACAGATAAATCCCCTCTTCTACCCACTGTCAATCCTACCACTTTTCTTAGCACTTTTTATCAAATACATAAAAGCCAAGTCTGAAATGTTACAATCTCACAGACAACCATGGTGTCAAGAAACATCATCATGTTTAGCACGGTCTGTATGAAGAACAGATGAGTAGAATATATATATAAAAGCCAGTCAATTTTATAGTGCTGCACCACCATAAAGTGCTGGCTGCCAGCACTGCAGGAATAGACAGGATAACCTTATATAGAAATGTATTGTAATAGAAGGGTTATGTTGAACTGGCAAAAAAATTAAAAATGCAATTCATGTAATTTGGCCACTGGTATCATCCTACTTAAACATGTATTATTAAGTTGGTTTATTCTTGTCAGGAAGGTTTCAGATTCTGAGAATAGTTAACTACCCCCCCCCCACCCTAAGAAAGATATAGGGCTGTTTCAACTTGTTGGATTTCCTCTAATTATTCCTTCTCATCTCTTACCTGATAAGACTGAATTACAAAAACTAAAACTAGAGCCTGTAAAATGGTGGCCAACTTATTTCTCTTTGATTTACTTTGATTTAATATCTGTGTTCATAGTTCAAAAGTGTTTTAGTTTCATTTTTCTTTTTCCTGTAGAGAACTGTGCTTTATTTTGTCACCTAAAGCATTGTCTGCTGTTTCTCCTTGACTTGATACAAAAATTAAAAGTAAAAAACCGGAGTGTTAAACTTTGTGCAAAGTCCTTGATATTTTGAACAAATGTCTTGCAGTGAGATGGAGATGATAATGATGGAGAAGGTGAAATCCCAGCCCAATTAGAATTTGGCCACTGGGTTGAGTGCACTGTACTAGAATATGTGAGACCCCTTCCCTACTGTTCGATTGATCATAATGAGATTTTCCAGCTAGGAAAATTTCAAACACAATGCCAAATAATAACAGAATCAGCTTTAGTCTCAGGTCTCCACTTTTCTGCCTCTGGAGGAAGATAAGAAGAAGAACTCTGAAGCCTAGATGTGTTCCGTAAGACCTTTAATCTCGGCTCTTTTTCACATTGTTTAAATTGGGGTTTTGTTAACTCTTCCTTCCCGTTCTCTCTTACACAGGGGAAGTCTCTGTACAATGATTAGGAGTGATCAACTGTACCACTCGGGTACCGTCTTTGGATATAATCTCATTCCTTTGACAAGCGTTAGCCTAGTATAAGATATTAAACTGCATCACTCCTCCATGCTGAGGGTTCTTTCATGGTGTGCCAACTATACCATATTAATGCCTGATGTTGTCAGATCCCAGAAGCTCAGCCCTGTATTTACTGGCATTGGGATGCCCTGTTTACACTGTGTACAAAAACTGAGGGGTGAACACCGCTGTCATGGCCAAAAGTGCCAAATCCAAAGTGCCACTCTTTACTTAGGTTTAAAGAATGTTCCCCATTTGCTCTAGGGCGGAATAAAAGAGCATTTCTGGATCAAAACAGCTGTGTTGTCCAGGTTTATGATACAGGAGAAATAAATTAAATAACCAGATGAAACAGACAGACTGGAATCAGCGGCCAATCAATTATTTGATTTATCTAACCTATAACAAAAACTTTGCCATGGTTAGACAGGAAAAAGTTCCGCTCCATACCTGTTTCAGAGTTGTGCTCTCAAGACAGATAGTCTGGGCAATTTGCCTTAGGGTTACATTTACAGTTGTTGTATATAGCTACAGGTTTTCTGATTGAACCAATTTTATAGAACTGCCATCGGTGCTACAGATCATTCCAAATTGATTTACTTATTTATTAAATAATCAAATATGAACATCGTTACATGTAATTATATTATGGTTTTCCGTCCCAGAATATATAATTGATCAATGTGTATTTAGGTTTTCAATTGCATTTAATTTTTCTTGTAAATAAAAGTGTGTGGTTCTTTTAAATAACACTACTAAACTAATAATAATAATAATAATAATAATAATAATAATAATAATAATAATACTTAAGGTGAAATTTACATCATATGACAATTTTTATTAGTTTTTTTTTTATGTGTTTGACCATATTAGTGAGCTCCTTAGAAAAGCAATGCAGAGAGAGCAGTGTTTTATACAACTCACGGAGTTCCCCTACTTTGCAATATCCCTTCTACATTTGCAACCTTTTAAAAAAAAAAATAAAAAAAAAAAAAAAAATATATATATATATATATATATATATATATATATATATATATATATATAACACAAGGAAAACCCCTGAACCACCACTCAATAACAAAGATAACTGATGGATTCATACAAAATACATGCTTATTAGACCTTCTCTGCATATTTTAGAAACACAAAAACATCAACAAATACCACACGAGTACCTTCACAGCAGTTTATGCATTGCCACCAGTCAAATATACGATTCCAAATCAAAACGGAAAGCAAAACAAATTAGATAAGCCAATATTCTATGGATTTCAGCATACATGGCTGGTTAAAGTCTGCTGACACACACTCACACACAAACATAATAATCCTAAAAAAACTGAGCCTCATCATAATTCTTTAACAATGCTGGTGTAGCCCAAGCTTGTACAATTTTCTTGTTATTTGTCTGCACCAAACAGAGTTGCCATTCTACACCCCCTTTTACAAAGTATCTTAGTTTTAGAAATACAAGAAAAGACTAATAATGTCCCTACAGGGACTTACTTCACCAGTCATAGCCTTATTATTATCATTATTATTATTATTTACACTAAATAACAGCAACATTTATTTTCTTCTAATTACATTCTATGTTTTGTAATTACTCTATATAATAAGACATGTATAGAAAACACACACACACACACACACACACACACATTTAAAGCCAACGTACTTCTGTGTTCAGTCTTCCGAGACTCCCAAGGAAATTGGTGTGAAGTTAAAATTGGAAGATTTTTGCCTGCAACAAAATGCGCAGCAGGTTTTCCAAAAAGTGAAAAACAGACAAAACCTATCGGGGTGGGGGACTGGGGGGGGTGACCTCCTAAAGACACCCCAGTTCAAAAGACGTTACTGAGTGTATTCCAAAATTAGATCTCGCACTACGCTTATTATGCATGGAAATAATGAAATAGTTTAACCTTTCGTCTCCTGAAGCAGTTCCCGTTTTCATCGTGCAACAGATGCCAGCCTTCAAAGGGTCTCTTGCTGTTCCTCCGATGAATTCCCATCATTGCTTCCAACAGTCCACTTGCATGAGCACAGCGGCCAATGCTACTATAATGGTTAGCCTACTATTAATGAAGCCGTCAGTGAAGTTTGATAAGGTCTGTATTCAGAATAAGCATTTGCTCCGTTTAAGTCGCTTTAACACAGAATAAACCTCGCAACCCCCCGTAAGATGCGCACTAGCTGTGCTGGGTATCTCCAGCTCGCCTTTTTTCTTGCTGTTTCTCTATGGTTCGCTCAGTCTCTGCTCTCCACTCCATGCGTAACGACAACAATAATGCGCAAATGCTGTCTACCTGAAGGGGGAAGCCACTGGTCAGGAATCTGGAGAAGGTTTGCCCAGGTCTGAAACGGAGATTTTGTGCCAGGTTGCCCTTACCTCCTCAGTTACATTTTCAGCATGCATTTTAAACGCATCTAATTGGGGAAATGCCTCAACTGTGTTTATTTCTTCGTTTATTAAAATAGGAACAATACAAATATCGTGTTATTGAAATATGTGTAGAGGTTATAAGCTCCAGTGCAAATAATTACAGTGGGGGTAAAGACAATATTGCTTTTGCGATGTATACAGTTGCTGGAGGGTAATTCACATGTTTCACCTGCTTTTTATAATTATTCAGTTTAAAAGCCTACTAAACATCTCTGTAAGAGGGTTCAAGAAGTTCCCAACACCCCCATAAATAATATATTTTTAAAACAACAGTCAGCACAAAAGTCTTTGTGAACAAGTCTAGTTGCTCAGGAGCTTTGAAAAAAAGCTCAGTCTGTTTTCCACTCTCTGCAACTCTTTGCTGCAAATTTAACCCAAGGGCAACATGGTTAATTGTCTTTATGTCTTGTGTATACTCCAAGGAATCCTATCCAAACTGAAGCAACTGGATTTTTTAATAATTCCTACCCTGGTATTTAACAGATAATTGACTTACTGTGTTTGAAATGTTTCAGAAGTGTTTGTTTAATTCACTTCAAACAGGAGTGCTTTGCTCAAGTTGGGTAGAGCAAATCTCATTAAATAATTAGACAAGCTGCAATGGGACTAACCTTCATTCCAAATGTCTGCCATTAGCATAGCTCTCTGTGTCCACACATGCTGAATAATAATTAATCGCCACTGTGGGTATTTAAACCATGCCTTTATTTAAATACAGTAAATGTACACTATTCACACCAACAGTGCAATTTACCTGCGGCTATACTGAGTGACTTGTGATCATCTGTCAGGGTTCAATGTGAGCTGTTCTCCGTCTATCATGTTGGTACTGATCATTTCCAGTCCTTAAAAGAAAGCAAAAATTTTCCAACAGCATTTGCAATCCCTAGTGTGATTAGCTTCATTTTAACCAATTATGGATTTGATTTTAAAATCTAACAGGACATTGTTCTAATATTATATACACAAGCCCCATCTTTCTCCCTCAGTTGTTACATAAATTCATTTCAGAGCAGCAGTTTCTTTTAAAGCTGTGCACAAATGCATGGATATTGACTTCGTTCTTGACCGGTGAAGTTATTTTGGCTTCATTAATGACAATGTCTTATTTTTCTTAGGTTAAGTTAGGTTATGTTTCCATCATTACCCACGGTGTCTCACTAAATGCCACACAAGAATAAATGCCAATTTTAGCTCATGGTTAATGTTTAATTTGAAGGGAAATATGAGAAACTGCTATTCAAAAAAGGGAAAAGCAGGAAAGAGTTGGATACCTGTTATGGCAGATGTAATGGGTATTTCATTGCATACATCCCTGATTTATAGCAATATATAGCAGCAGAGGTGATAGAAGGGGCTCGAGGGACAAGTGGAGTAAGGTGGGTGGAGAAGAGAACAGGATGTCCTTTGCATACTGTGGGGTTGGTATCAAATTCTGATCATTATTTATTATTATTATTATTATTATTATTATTATTATTATTATTATTATTATTATTATTATAGATTTTATAGCAAACACCCTTATCCAGTAAAGTACAATACAGTACAGTATAAAAGTACAATACCGTAATACAATTACAAGTTAGAAATTACATAAGTGCATAGGAAACATACAGTTAATACAAGTCCTACATCCTAGATTTGTGAGCTAATTATTGCAGACAAGATGTGAAGTCATAGTTAAGAGTTCAAGGGAAGGGGACATAGCGGTAAACAATATAAACAACATGAGTACTAGCAATGTAAAAGCAAGTTGCATGATGAAAACAAGATTTAAAGTGCATTTTTAGAGGAGAGCTGAGCCACACATGGGAATAACAACTAAATTACAGGTACAGTCTGAAAAGATGTGTCTTGCGTAATCTTCGGAAGGAGGTCAGGGACTCTACTGTCCTGCTGTCCTGACTTCAGTGGGAAGGTCGTTGCACCACGTAGGGGTCAGGGATGAAAAGCAACGGCTCTGGAGGAAGGAGAGTGGAGAGGAGGTAAAGTTAATCTTCTGGCGCAGGAAGACCAGTGAAGTCTGGAGTGGATGTATGGAGAGGTCAGGGTCTGAAGGTAGCTCGGTTCAGTCTGGTCGAGACAGCGGTAGGTAAGGGGTTAATTTGGCGTATGTTGCTCAGAAAGAACTGGCAGGTGCGTGTCAGCGTGGTGATGTGCTGAGTGTAGGAGAGTGCAGGATCAAGGGTGACTCCTAGGTTCTTAGCGGAAGAAGAGGGAGAGAGTGTTGTAGATTCCAAGGGGATTGAGATGGAGAGATCAGCAGAAGGTGAGGAGGAGGGGGGAAAGAGAGGAGATCAGATTTGGAGAGGTGAAGCTTGAGGTGGTGTGAGTGCATCCAGGCGGAGATATCAAACAAACAGGAAGAGATGAGATGAGACAGTCAGAAGAGGGAAAAGACAGGACGATCTGGGCATCATCTATGTAGAAATGGTAGGATAAACCATGGGATGTGATGAGTGGGCCCGGGAGCAAGCGTAGAGAGAGAACAGGAGGGGGCCCAGGACGAAGCCTTGGGGTATGCCTGTGAGGAGAGGGTGAGGAACCTCGCCAGAAATTCCAAGGTCAGTGAGGCAGGAGAGGATGGAGTGATCGATGGTGTCAAACGCTGCAGAGAGATCATCTGGCAGAGCGTTGATCTAAAGGGAATCGTGTTCACTGTACAATTCATGTTGGCTGATTTGCTTAGTCAACAGTTTAGGAGAAGGAAAACTAACTGTGGTTCCCCTGTTTCCTGGTCTCCGCCCTGTTGGTTCTCACTCCGAATCTTCTCCCTACATTGGTGCATCTTTGATGGAAACATGTCATCTGCTCCCATTGAATTTGCAATTGAAGCTAAAGCCTGCAAACAGCCCACTTCTACATTTGTATGTAACACTTAGCAGTCTGCCACAGGAGAAAGAAAGCAGAAATATTCATCATGCCCAAAATCATAGCTGCACCCCCCCTCCCCCCAACATACTGGGTTTATTTTATGGGTTTCCGAGGTAACCGTCTCTGTCGGCAATACAGAGTACTTATTTAAATCTCAATTTGTTTCCATCTGTATGCCGAGGCTAATTTTAATTCATCAAATGATATACTGGGAGCTCTGTAGCCAATCTTAATAGTTTCCCCTTTCAATGTTTAGATTGTTACTAGCAAACTGTGTTTTGTGTAGAAAATACCCTTCCAGGAAGACATTCAATCCACAAATTATATAGATGAAGATGCATAAAGGTAATTACTCTTGGTGATCACCGCATCTCAACTTAAATGATGGTTGGCAGTCTCTGGGTGGTTTATTTCCCAAATTCCAGCTCAGCTACACAATAAGTAATTATTCTTGCAAGGAATGATAGAAAACAATATTTATTGAGTTGTGTTGGTGTACTCTTTTCATTGTATTCATTTAGGAAGCCTATCTCCAAAATGAAATTAAATTTTTCACTTTGGTTTTACGTTTGTTTATGGTCTAACATTTTTGATTCCTGAAAAGCCCCTTATTTATGTAAGTAAGTGTACTTCGTCTATTTTATTATTTAAAGAAAAGAATGAGGTACATAGCTGGGTTTATTATTAAATGAATCAGAGTGAATTCAGAAAATCGCTTCAGCCCTAAAACCAGCAGAAGAAAGGGATGAGGGCAACATGCATGTGTCCTCGACAACATATGTTGCTAGGTCATCACACAGTTAGCCTACTGCACAGCAGCCAAAGCTCCTGCATTAACAGGGGGGTGACTTATCTCAGATAATGATAGGTTGCGTATGCAACCCTGGTTATCTGAAAAAGGAAGCACTGCCCAAAGGGGAGGGGTTTCTGTGCACTTCCACGGGAACCTGATTGAAACGTCACTCTATCAAAGCTGCCATTGGCCCCTGCGCTCGTCACTCAGAACAGGTCTCTTCCCACATCCTGTTCTATAAAACGTGACGTCAGCGCAGGTTCGTCCTGTTTTGCCGGGAGCCAGGACTCCCGCGCAACCTTGCAACCCTTGGGCAGTGCTTCCTTTTTCAGATAACCGGGGTTGCATATGCAACCTATCGTTATCTTTCAAGTCAGAAGCACTGCCCACTGGGGAGGGGTTACTGTATAACAAAACCATCGCAAGGGAGGAGGCAGCGAGCTGATAAGGGAGGCTGCCCCGAGGTGCACCGCTAGGGGACCTTGGCCACACAACTCCAGACAGTAAACTCAGGGACCCCGTAGGGCCACACCTGAGCTGTCCAGGAGCGAGGACCGTAGTCACGCTCTACCGGGAACTGTCTGCAATCAGCATATACAAAGCTCATGCGCCACACGTGGAACACAGGAGCAGTTGACACCTGTCAAATAGCGCAGCTAACGCAGGGCAACTACAGCTCTACCGTGTGACTAAATGAACTATGTACACAGCGGGGCACTGGAGAACTCAAGTGACCTCCGTTGGAGTCAAACAGCAGCGGTCCCCTACTCTATGGCGTAATACAGCCAGAGCGGGCTACAGACCTACTGACCAATACACAGAGCGGGGTACAGGCCAAACGCATGCACCACCACAACACAACTATATACAGGGTGGCTCGTAAGGCAACATGCCTGTAGGCCGCATGACAAGCCCCGGGAACACATCGACAGGGCTGTCTGTACATCCAGGAGCAGCTCGCGTGGGTGCTTGACTGGAAGGCATAGTCCGGTGGAAGGGAAAGACACGGTTCACTAGCTCCCTCAGGATGCACTTACAGGGGCAGACTGGGAGAGGAAAGGCAGGAGCCAGAGCCTGCAGGCTACTCGGGCTCGACTGCAGCCAACACCGGGTTCCCAATGGAAGGGACCGGTCCCGTCACATCCAACCTGTAGAACCGGGCAAATGTTAGCGGCGAGGCTTAAGCTGCAGCTGCACAAAAGTCCCGGTAGACTCATAGGCCATGATAATGGAGTACACAATCCAATGCGAGAGGCGCTGATTTGAAAGCGCCTGGCCCTGTGTCCGCGCTCCATAAGACACAAACAGTTGGCCTGAGCGCCGAATGTCCTTAGTGTGTTCCAAATAGCACCTGAGGGCTCGCACAGGGCAGAGCAGGTGAAGCTGACTCTTGCTCTTGCTCTGAAGTGAAGGGAGGAGGATGAAAAGCCATCAACTCAATAGGCCTGTTGACATGAAATGGAGACAGCACTTTCGTGAGGAATGCAGGGTTAGGCTGTATTGTGACCCTGGAGTGATCTCCCGTAAAGCGGACACACGATGGGTGTATGGACAGAGCGTGTAACTCGCTCACGTGTTTTGCAGAGGTGATTGCCAGCAAAAACACTTAAGTGACACCAGCTTCAGCTCAGTTGAGTTCAGTGGCTCAAATGGGCCTTGGGAAAGTGCACTACATCAAGGCGCCATGAGGGCAGTGAAAGGGTTCGAGGAGGACGTAGCCATCGAGCTCCCTTTAGAAACTGCACAGCCAGAAAATGAGACCCAGGAGGTTCGCCATCAATCCAAACATGACATGTGGAGATGGCCGCCAGATACACTTTGAGCGTGGACAGGCACTTGCCCTGGTCCAACAGTTCTTGTAGAAATTGCAATATGACCCCGATGGGGCAATTAATTGGGTCTTGACCGCCGTCTTGGCACCAGGTGCTAAACGTCCGCCAACGGTAGGAATACTGCGACCTCATAGAGGGAACTCTCACTGACTGAATAGTGGCAATGCCAAAGCGTGCCCTGCACCTGGGACAACAAGCTGCCAAGGCTCTCCGTGGAGGAGGGCGATCGGGTCTGCGAACCAGAATCTGCGAGGCCACCGTGGGGCTATCAGCAGAACTGTTGCTCGTTCTCTCCTGACCTTCTCCAGGACCACCGGGAGAAGGAGGAATTGTGGGAACGTGTAAAGGAGACAGCACGGCCACGTGTGGGCTAGCGCGTCGATCCCTAGGGTTCCTGAGCGGTCTTGGACGGAGAACCATAGTGGGCAGTGTGTGGACTCTGCCGAGGCAAAGAGATCCACGTCCGCCCTGCCAAACTGGCTCCACAGTTGTTGTACAACATGCGGGTGGAGGCACCATTCCCAAGACTGGGGGGCCTCCCCGAGAGAGGAGGTCCACCGCTGTGTTGGACAGGCCTGGGAGGTGAACTTCTCTGATGGAGCAGAACCGTGGCTAGGCAGTACAGTCTGTGCAACTGGAGACCTCCTTGCCTGTTGATATAGACAACCACCGCTGTCTGTCTGTCCCGCAGGACTGGCAGGAAATGAGACAGTCCAAGGAGTACTGCTTGTAACTCCAGGATGTTGATATGGAGGGCCCGTGCGGGCTCCATCCAGCTGCCTCGCTCCCCAACCCTGCTTGGAGGCGTCTGTCATCATGACTGTTCGGTGGTAAACTGGCCCCAGGGGCACACCGAGGGTCAAATTGTGGGGGCTCCGCCACCAACTGAGCACCTTCCAGCACGCCGGAGTGACTGTGACTCGATCGCGGCGAGGGTGCATCCTGAGAGACCTGAACCACAACTGCAACGGCCTCAACTGGAGGAGGCCGAGGGGGAGGGTTTGTGATGCAGCCGCTAGGAGGCCCAGCAGCTTCTGGCAAAGGGACACCCTGACACAAGCTCTCAGTCGGAAGAGGGAGAGACACATGTGTATTGAGGCAACTCTCTCTGGCGCCAGCGTGGCGAGCATGGCAACGGAATTGAGGCGCAGTCTGAGGAACTGTGCCTGCTGAGTTGGTGTCAGGCGGCTCTTCTCTCGAGGAGAAACGGCCTAAAATCAGGTCCGTGTGTATCCGAACCTGCTCCCTCGAGTGAGAACAAACCAGTCAGTTGTCTACATAATTGAGGACGCGGACCCCCTGGCAATGCAAGGGGGCTAGCATGACGTCCATGCACTTGGAAAAAATGGGAGGGGAGGACATCAAACTTGAACGCTCTGCCCTCGTAGGTGAAGCGGAGAAACTTCCTGTGAACCTGTGCAATGGGGATGTGAAAGTAAGCATCTTTCAGATCCACCGTGATGAACCAGTAACCGGGCTTGATGGCCTGGGACATGGTGCGCACGTTGAGCATCTTCAAGCGCAGCACCTTGAGGTGGCGGTTCAGGCGCCTCAGATCCAAGATGGGGCGGAAACCGCCATCTTTCTTGGGCACAAGGAAGTATGGGGAATAAAATCCCTCGTGCTGCCCTGGCGGGGGCACTTCATGGATTGCTCGTTTCCCCAGGAGAGCGGCGATTTCGACGCGAAGCGCCGCACACTGCAACGGGTCCCTCACACACGTCCACACCACAGCCTGGAATGGGGGTGGACGAGTCTGAAATTGCAGGGAGTAGCCAACTGATATAATTTGGAGCACCCAAGAGTCTTGGGTGCAGAGATGCCAATTGGAGAGTTGCTGGGGGGTGTAAGGGTGGGCCAGAGGCTGCTGGAATGCCTCAGATACTACTGTTTTATTGGGATAAGTATTTTACATTTCATTAAATAAAAACATTCAAAATTTTAATACTTATGATTAAAAAAAAAATCAATTCTTAAAATCACTTTAAAAAATTTAAAATCTAACAGTGATAAACAAAATACATGAACTCAAATAAACGTGCAATAAATCAAATAAACTTGTGATTAGGGAAAAACTGCCAAATAAATCCATTAAACAAATAAACAATATGGTTAAATACATTGAAATTAACTGAAAATGCACCGGACAAAGCAAAAAAACAAATAAAACGATAAAATAAAAAACAAACCAAAACAGTCTGATGCATTTAAAATTATAACCAAACGGCCAATGTATTTGACAAAAGAAAAAAACAGAACAAAACCAACCAAATACCCAAACAACTAGTGCTTTTAAAATCAACTAAATCTTTAAAAACAATCTTTTCATAAAAATGGTTACAAGATCTTGGACTCCAGCAGGGGGAGATGGCCGTTCCCGGAGGTGGATCCCATCACGGGATCCTAAGCTCCCCCAGATCTTGTATTTGCCAGTTCTTAAAGGCTTCCTCCTTGCCCCTCTGATGGACCTCCAGATTGACATAGTCCCTAATTAGTACCATGCCCCTCCGCGCGATGACAATTGGGTCCAGCTCCTGCTTGTTGAATAAGCAGATGTTCCGTCCCTCCCACAGGGCCTGTTTCACTGCGCAGATGACACGCCACCAGCACCTCAGGGTAGAAGATGTCAGTCCCCTGGCTGGTCCATACAGGATCTGCTGGGCGGTCAGAACGCCTCAGAGGTGGGGCTCGGGTGGTGGAGGAGGCGGGGTCGGCCCGGGTCCCCCCCTACCACGAGCTGCTGTGGGCCGCCGGGGGCCAAGGCGGCGAGCCTGGGGGGGGCCTGCCTGCCAGTGAGACGCTGGCGAAGATCGACAGGTGGGCGGAGCTGTGACCTGGGCTGTGGTCTGGCCTGTGGCCTGGACTGTGGTCGGGGGGCCTCGTGGCTGGATTGCTGAGCCTGAGGTGCCACTGGGTACACTTGGGCCAGCTGCAGGGACTGCTCCCTCTCCTGAAGAGTGCACGATAGCATCTCCTCCACAGGGGGGCCAAAAGTAAAGCCCGGCGAGATAGAGGCGTCCATGAGGTGAGTCCTGTCTGCCTCAGGGACCCGCCATGCCTGGGACAGCCAAAGCTGGCGGCACTCCTCCACAATGGCTGCCAAGGATCTCCCTGTCGCCCTTGCCCCCTGGCGCATCACTGTAACCAGCTGATCCACCGCCGCCACTACCTCTGAGATAGGAGGCGAGGTGGGTGATGCACCATGTTGCTCCGAGGGCTCCGCCAGCTGGGCTAAGTACAAGGCCAGCAGGCTTTCCGTATTTCGGAGGCGTGCCGCTTGGGCTCCAGTCTCATACATCCTCCGGAGCAGCTTCTCCGTGACGCGACACTGCCTGTTGGGGCAGGCCAGGTCGCGTGGTCCTGGCATAAGCCTGTCCTTTCCCGTGGGAGCAGGAGGGGCGTCCACGCTCAACAGAGGAGAAGGGGTGGGAGCGACCAGCTCCTCCTCCATGAGCTCCGCCTTGAGCTCTGATTCCTCGTGAGGACCTGTCTCCGATCCTGCAGCCCTGGAGGAGGAGGCAGGGGGGCTCGGGGAGAGGTGAAGTAGGACACTGAACACTGTGTATACCCAACACCAGGTGCTCGAATACAAGCACCGCGTAGGCCCGTAGACTTAACTACACCGTGTGTGCCAGGGTTTCCGGGGACACTGGGTGACGCGGAGTCTGGGGTCCATGGGGGCTGAGGGTATTAGACCACCAGCCGTAGCGGGATCTAAAACCGAGGCACGTACGCACGGACTGGGAGGGCTAGCAGTGCTCGTTCTCAGCGAACTGAGAGAGCGAGATCTCCTACAGCCACAACCGCAGGCCGGCAGAGGAGCACCTCATGCGGGCGAGATCTCTTATGATACACCAAGGCTTAGGCCAGGCAGCCAGGCCTCAGATTTTATTGCCGCTGCTAGCGCTCCTGCTATGGAGGAAAAAGCCCTGTGGACAAAAAAACAACACAGCAAGCAGTTGGAATATATAAGACACTATATTAACAAAACTATTATTTTTAAAGTGTGCTATTTGTAGCCGAAACTGAAACCGAAGCGCACTGGAGCCCCAGAGCGCGGACGGAACAGAGTCGGATTAGCTATCAAAGATAATAACTAATAACACAAATAGACACAGACAATAATAACAACGGTGGTGACAGCACAGCCGTGAAGCCAACCAACCGAGCAATAATAATTGTTAATAAACAATCAGAGTATAATGCACAAGACAAGACACGGAGAGCTCACGTTCTCAGGTCAAGACGAAGAGGCAAAAGAGGACGAACCTGAGCTGACACAGGGACCTGTTCTGAGTGACGAGCGCAGGGGCCAATGGCAGCTTTGATAGAGTGACGTTTCGATCAGGTTCCCGCGCAAGTGCTCAGAAACCCCTCCCCCTTGGGCAGTGCTTCCGACTTGAACGATAACACCCCAGCACACATGTCCCCTGCCAACAATACTGGCGACTCTTATAGTTGTGTGACATGCTATCTGAGTCAAAGTTGGCTAAGATTCAGAAAGCCCAATTTTGTCTCAGAGAGGTCTTGGTTTATACACTCACCTAAAGGATTATTAGGAACACCATACTAATACTGTGTTTGACCCCCTTTCGCCTTCAGAACTGCCTTAATTCTAAGTGGCATTGATTCAACAAGGTGCTGAAAGCATTCTTTAGAAATGTTGGCCCATATTGATAGGAGAGCATCTTGCAGTTGATGGAGATTTGTGGGATGCACATCCAGGGCACGAAGCTCCCGTTCCACCACATCCCAGAGATGCTCTATTGGGTTGAGATCTGGTGACTGTGGGGGCCAGTTTAGTACAGTGAACTCATTGTCATGTTCAAGAAACCAATTTGAAATGATTCGACCTTTGTGACATGGTGCATTATCCTGCTGGAAGTAGCCATCAGAGGATGGGTACATGGTGGTCATAAAGGGATGGACATGGTCAGAAACAATGCTCAGGTAGGCCGTGGCATTTAAACGATGCCCAGTTGGCACTGAGGGGCCTAAAGTGTGCCAAGAAAACATCCCCCACACCATTACACCACCACCACCAGCCTGCACAGTGGTAACAAGGCATGATGGATCCATGTTCTCATTCTGTTTACTCCAAATTCTGACTCTACCATCTGAATGTCTCAACAGAAATTGAGACTCATCAGACCAGGCAACATTTTTCCAGTCTTCAACTGTCCAATTTTGGTGAGCTTGTGCAAATTGTAGCCTCTTTTTCCTATTTGTAGTGGAGATGAGTGGTACCCGGTGGGGTCTTCTGCTGTTGTAGCCCATCCGCCTCAAGGTTGTACGTGTTGTGGCTTCACAAATGCTTTGCTGCATACCTCGGTTGTAACGAGTGGTTATTTCAGTCAAAGTTGCTCTTCTATCAGCTTGAATCTGTCGGCCCATTCTCCTCTGACCTGTAGCATCAACAAGGCATTTTCGCCCACAGGACTGCCGCATACTGGATGTTTTTCCCTTTTCACACCATTCTTTGTAAACCCTAGAAATGGTTGTGCGTGAAAATCCCAGTAACTGAGCAGATTGTGAAATACTCAGACCGGCCCGTCTGGCACCAACAACCATGCCACGCTCAAAATTGCTTAAATCACCTTTCTTTCCCATTCAGACATTCAGTTTGGAGTTCAGGAGATTGTCTTGACCAGGACCACATCCCTAAATGCATTGAAGCAACTGCCATGTGATTGGTTGGTTAGATAATTGCATTAATGAGAAATTGAACAGGTGTTCCTAATAATCCTTTAGGTGAGTGTATATCTCACAACAGTAATAGAAGTCGCAGTTTACTTAAGTGAGTTGAGGTTTTTGATTGGACTATTATGGAACTCCTCTCTTCTAAGGCCTATTACACCAGCCACCACTTGTCTGGAGTCCAACAATTGTACCCAAGCTAAATAAACCACGATTGTCATGAGTGTGCTTGATACAGGTCAATTTCCAACCCTTTTCTGTAACTGATTAACTGATAATGTGTTCAGAATTGTTTACACTGTGGAGTGCTCTCAGAATGGTTCTGTTTACACATTTTTGTTGACAGCCGTACACCTCCAGCATGGCTTTTATTGAAAACGGTTGAGAGCAGGAAACAATTAAAAAAAAAAAAAATAATAATAATAATAATAATAATAATAATAATAATAATAATCTGAAAATATAGTTCAATTAAGGATATAAATAAGCTGAGGTCACAAAGAGTTAAGATGGGATGAAAGCCAGGAGATACAATGATTCTCCAAGACCTGAACTAAAATCCCTGCTGTAGAACATATGAGGTTTTCTGTTAGGAAAGAAGCTCAGAGTAAAATCCATGGCAGGACTTTAAATCGCACTTTAAATCTGCCATAGTTCAAACAATCGAATTCCTCCGAGGCAATTTACAGTAGCTCTATAAATTGAGTCGAGGCTCAGCATAGCTCTCGACTTGGCTTTCTAAAAAGGAGTCAGTGTGAAGATTATAATAACAACACTGCATTGTTTAACAGAAGGTTCACTTCCTGAATATGCACTAATGTCAAAGAAATGTCAAGAGAGGCATAGAAGGCACATTTCCAAGATAAACCTGTTAATCAAATCAAATCAAGACTGGGGGAAACCTTAAAAATATTAAATTTTATGAGCTACTCGGCCTAAACTTGTTTTTTCATTTTAGTTGCAGAGACACTCAAAAGTATTGATTTCCACATTACATATGCAATCTTTCCTCACACGGCAGAGAGACATCATATTTCATATTTAAAATATCTTCAATCCAATCTCCCACATACAGTCTCGATTTCTGCATCTTGCTGGTCCTTTTCTACAAAAGAGATGTCAGTGTAAATGAATACATAATTTGATATGTTGTACCCATTGCAGTAAGGCATGGTAATGTGTCCTACAAGAAGTGTGGATTTGCATTCATGTCTTTCTAGATAGTTAATGGTGTGTATTGTTTTGACATGTCTTGGCCATGTCATATTTTGTAGTACACTTCAACACTTTGTATTATGCTTCTTATTATTAGTAGTAGTAGTATTGGTAATGGTAGTCATTTTTGGAATAAACTATTGATTAAATCACAAGATCATGCCCCCATGACAAGTTTTCAGATGAACATTAAAAAAATACAAGACAACAGAAACACTGTATGGCAACAAACAAACAGTTCTCTTTGCTTACTTTAGGCAGTTCACAGATGGTTAGGAAGGCCTACTCAGCAATGATAACCGACAACAATATCTACGGAGGTAATACTTGCTTTGAACCATAAATATTCAAGCTACCATTAGGAAAAGACGCCACTAACATAACAAGGGCATACTAGTTCTAGGAGAACTGTCCTGAAGGGCAACCTGAAGTCCTGTGATTGCCAATGCCAATAACAATGAAACAGGTAGGAGTGTAATGATGACAAGATATGGGAAGGTTCAGGGGCAACAGCAATACAGAAACATCACAAAACATTTCCAGCTGTGTTGCTTGGAATAGATCCTGTTGCCTAGACTACGAGACCTACTAACAATATATGAAGCTGACATCACTACAGGCCTGAAACAGAGAGCGTATGTCTTGCTGGCTGCTGTGGGGACCCAGATGCATCACCAGAATAACCCCTGTCTCGGAATAGCAAGTGAAAACTTCACTTGCTATTATTGACTGAGAAACAGAAAATACAATTCTGTCACAATGCAGGGCCTCAAGGCAATTCACAGAGAGAGGTGAAGCGACAGTTGGTTTGCCAGAGAAAAAGCCAAGTATGAAAAAGATGGGTATCACAAGGTGCTTTTAAACAGTAAAAGGTTTGGACAGAAAAGTTATTGTATATATCTTGCTGAAGGTTTCTACAGAGGAGTTTTAGTGCAAAGTTGCCCAGGGTGCTGTGTTAAGGATCTTGAAGATCAAAGAGACTGGGAAACTAAGTGTAACTGATATGCAGGAGGAAAGTACAGAATACAGTTGATCAAACAGGCAGGGAAGGGCAGAGCTGTACATGCATATGGAATTAGATGGAGTCAGGTTAGGTAAAATATGATTCAGTTACAATTGCTTTTTTTATATTTTTAAATTTCAAGTTTGTGTATGTATATATATATATATATATATATATATATATATATATATATTTAATACATCAACCCAGATTGGATTTGTTTACCAACTTATCTTATCCCCTATGGACCTCATGTACGTTTACATTCATTTTAGATTCATTAAGGAAATTAATAATAATAATATTAATAATACTGATTTCCTTTTTCAGCTAACACTGTCCATATGTTAAAATTGGTATTATTATGCAATAGTTCATAATACTGAAGTCTTTTTTTTATAAAGACTTCCCCAGCTGGTTACCATTTGATCAGAGGTTGTTTGTGCAACTGGTTATGACTGAATTAATTAACTAACAAAAACAAACAGCACTTTTAAATGTAGCTGACTTTAAAAAAAAACTAAAAACATAGACAGATATATGAACATAAGAACATAAGAAAGTTTACAAATGAGAGGAGGCCATTCGACCCATCGTGCTTGTTTGGTGTCCATTAGTATCTAAGTGATTATTCATTTAAAAATGAATTATTCTTCATAAATTTTCAAAAAAGACTTTTGAATATTTATAGTGACTTCTGGTGATACAGCAAACAATATCAACTTATTAAAGATTCATGCATTAATTGCTTTCAGTGTTGGGGCGCTTTTAGAAAATCTCTCCTATCCTTGTCTGTTGCAGGCAGCTGGTAGCCCTGGCTTTTACAGAGATTTTATTTACGCCCCCACATTCTTAAGAAATTAGTATTGGAATCATTCTTGTCTCGCAAGTCTCTCTAAGAAGGGACATGCCGAAGACATGCTTTGATCCAAGTCAAAAGATGTTGCCAGTATGTACATCAAAAACAGAGAGAGAGAGAGAGAGAGAGAGAGAGAGAGATAGAGAGGAAACAAAATTAACCCCAGATGGTGATTCTTACAATAATCTTTGAAAGCACATTTTCGAATTTTGAATGAATTTGGAGGTAATATAGAGCAGATCACAGATTACAGATACAAACAAGGAACATGCCAACACAAACTCAGACTCCCTACTTCCTGTTTACATAAGATGTCATGGACATTATTATTATTACATTGTTTGGATGGAGAAAGTGAGGAGTCCACATAGACTATTTGTTCTTTCTCATGCGTTACTTCATCTAGTTCTATTCCTCCCATAGTGTAATTATAATGGACATTTTTGTTACCTGTATGTAATACCTTGCACTTGTCCACATTGAATTTAATCTGTCAGCCCACAACTGAATATTATCTAAGTCCCTTTGAATAGCCTGTGCTGCTGAGATTGTATCTGCTGAGCCACCTATTTTAGTATCATCTGCAAATTTGACAAGGTTGCTAACTAGCCGAGAGTCCAGATCAGACCTTGTCCAGGGCGTCTTACAAAATATAAGAGCAATGCAAAGTACAATAATACAGTGCAGTTCAAGGCAAAATACATTTTTCAAATTCAAATTTACACAAGAGTATAAGAGATATACAGTAAACAATATATGAGGTTTTACATTTTAGATTATAAAAGCTGATAAGTGCAGATGAGATGTTAAGTCAAGGGCCAATGGAAAGGGGGCATAGGGGAGATCAAAATAAACAATAAACAATAGGAATACTAGTAATGCAAAAGCAAGAAGTTTGGCAAAATGTTATATAAGTGCAATCTTATAGGAGAGTAAATGACAATTACAAGTACTGTCTGAAAAGATGCATCTTGAGTAATCGCCGGAAGGAGGTCAGAGGCTCTGCTGTTTTGAATTCAGTGGAAAGGTCGTTCCACCACTTAGGGGCCAGGGATGAAAAGGAGCGGCTCTGGAGGAAAGGGAATGGACAGGAGGAAGAGTTAGTCTTCTGGCACCAGAAGACCGCAGCGGTCTGGAGGGCATGTATGGAGAGACGAGGGTCTGAAGGTAACTCGGTGCAGTGTGGTCAAGACAGCGGTAGGTGAGGGTCAATGTCTTGAACTGAATGCGTGCCAGTATCGGGGCAGGAAGAATACCAGATCTGGATAAGCTGGAGTGGGTGGGTAGAAGACCAGTGACTGGACGAGCAGCTGAGTCAAGTAGTCGGTGATGAAGGGACGGATCCAGCGTATGTTGCTCAGGAAGAATCTACAGGTGCGTGTCAGCGTGGTGATGTGCTGAGGGTAGGAGAGTGCAGGATAGAGGGTGACTCCTAGGTTTTTAGCGGAAGAAGAGGGAGAGAGTGTCGTAGATTCCAAGGGGATTGAGATGGAGAGATCAGCAGAAGGTGAGGAGGAGTGGGGAAAAAGATCATTCAAAACATTATTGAATAGAAGTAGTTTTTAAGATCAATAAAATTAATCCACTGGTTAATATATATGAAGTGTGTATGTCTGTGTGTGATTAGATCAAATATGCTATCTGAAGGCATCAGTGGTGATGTTACCATTTTCCAAGATCTCTGCTATTACATCTTTAAATTAGAAAGTAATGTATTCTTATTCATTGTCATTCTCCTGTATGATACCAAAAAATACATAAACAAAAAGCACTGTGAATGAACTGTGCTTTAAGTTAATGAGTTTAGGCCTTAACGTTCCCTGCCAGTGCTGTATTGCTTCCAGAAATAGACATCTTTCTAAGTTTCTAAGCATATAAGGAGTATTGCAAACTCCCTCAGGCTGTCTCACTGTGCTCTCTGACACCAAAACAGCAATTAGAATCCTTACCTTATCTCCCCCTTTAATCAGGGTTTCTCCATTGGATGCCCCTATTGGGGGCATGTTTGCAGGGACACAAAATGGGTGACAAATGGGTTCAAATAGATTGAAAAATACAGTCAGGATTAAAACTCTCAAATGTCATACAGCTCTGGGAAGAGACACAAAGCCTGAACTGAAATGGCAAATATCTGAAAAGCTCCCTCAGTCATGTTCAAGTTTTTGCTTAAGGACAGATCCAGCACATTTAGAAAGCCATTTAGTACTAGCCATCATGAGAAAGTGTGTCTGCTTCTTAATTCCAGATGTACAATTGATCGTAGTTACAATTATTTTCCAGAATTGATGATTTTCTCACTTCTGTTCTTCGCCACTAGTCTAATGAGAAGAACCTGCTATTGTACCACATTCTACACTTCTGATAACACATCCTGTTGAGCTGCTTGGACCTGACACTGTTTGTATGTTATTTGCCAGCCACCTCCACGCCCCTTACACAGCTGCAGCTTATTGCTATACTGGTATCTGCTGGGAGATATTAGAATTAAAGTAAACCATAAATGGCTGAACAACATCTGACATCTAATTGCTTTTAATGATCACCTGGAGTTTTGCATCTGTGCTAGACATGGCACCAAGCCAGGTGCCAGAGCTAAGATGTTGCACTGAACAATAATGAAAGAAAATCAAAGACTAAATAATACAATATTTGGTATTAACTGTCTAATGGCATGCCTTTACTGGACTAATGTTTGAGTGACAGTATGTGTGTGGGGGGGTCAACCAATGTACATGCACTTGGCTCACATGGCTCACAAGATTCTCCAGTTTCAAAACGGAAATATTACCCAGATAAAAGGCTTTTTATTTGAAATCAATAAATACATACAAAGATGTGGCGTTGTTGCCGCCAAAACCACAAGTGCTGGAGTTATGTCAATCAAAGCTGTAGATTAAACCATCAATCACAAACTGTGTCTTATTTCCTTTCTTCCTGAGCAATTTGTCCTGATAGGTATGGTGTAATTAAGGATATTGATCCTCCTGTGTAGAGAGAGAGTGGCTTTTGGGGACAAGGTAAAAGCAATCACAAACTCAATTACAATGATCATGAACACAGGTTAGATTAGGTAATTAAATTTTCCTAAGAAAACACCAAAATTCAATTACCTTCAATTGCCTTTATTGTATTCAGGAGCTCATTTTTTAATTGGATATTAGTCACAGCTTGCCAGAGAGAGTGAATGTGACACAAACAACCACCTTTGTTTTAGCCTGTGACAGTATAATTTGAATGTACTCGTTCTATGCTCAGAAGTGTACTGAATAGTATATTTTTGCTCCAAAGTAAGGAAAGCCAATAGTATACAGAAATTGAAACATTTCTGATGATGATCATGCAGAGAAAAAAAAAGAGAAATGAAATTGAGATATTCCTCAAACAGATCGTGATGAACTTTGTCATTGATTTACATTACATTAAATAAAATGGTTGTAAGAGATCCATATTTAGGGTATTTGAAATACCAGCATTGACTAATACTTCTATTAAATGACTCACTATGATTGTGAAGTGAAAAATGCAAATCATAATATACAGTTTGTGTCTGTGTATGTATTAATATATGCATGCATACATACATACATACATACATACATACATACATACATACATACATACATAGAAATATATAAACACCTCTCCAGTTTCCATGCAGTATGAGCACTCCAGACTCCTTAGAAGTTGCATGGAAACTTGTTGATGGTGTCATGGTATAATTAATCTAAATGGTAATAGTTAGACATCCACAAAAGACAACATGACATATTTTATGACACACAGAACATTATAATCTAGTGATTATAATCTTGTGTGGCAAACAAAATTATAATGTAAAGGCATTTGTTCTGTACTTAGAAGTCCCTCAATATGAGTCAGATGTAATATATGGCATTGCTATAATATTACATAATAATAATTTCTCAGCATGGATAGAACAGTTTTAATATATTCATAATAAACGCTCAAAACCTGACAACGGTTTACTTAAAAGTACTGTCGGACAAGAGAGGAGAAACACCTGGGGGAAAGTATGCTATATATTAGACAACAGATATTTTATACAATTTCCCTACATTTGTAAAAGGCAATTCATGCAATTAATATTTTAAATTAAAACAATTTAATGTTAACATTTGAAACAGACTTGGTAGCCCTGGCTATGTGGTAAATTAAGCAACCAGAATCAATGTTTGGTGCCAGTATTAGTATTAGTATATTCTATGCTTAACATGAAGATTTCCCCCAGGTATCCACTAGCCATAATGCAGACACAACAATAGTTTAGAGTGCCATATATCCTTAATGTCCATAAAAGTAATCAATAATAATAATACTGCTACTACCACTAATAATAATAATTATAATTATAATGTGTGTTTAAATAAAGTGCAGTATAATTTGAATGGCCGTATCTGTGCTAGAGGTTACATCCTATGGTGCTTTCCATTTTTTCAGTAAGAGCAAACCTTGATAGCCTCTGACTGACAGGCCCTCCAGATTACAGATCCTGAAAGGTAAACAAAGATTGCATATTGACAGGCCTACATGAACCCTTTTAGTCCAACACATTCAAAAAATCATTAAAAGCAAGGCCTGTGTTCAGTAGCATTAGAGACTGTCCCTGCTGTCAGCACCAATTTGAAGAAGAGAGATGTTATCGCACCTTTGCCTTTTAACCTAATGGTGTCAAAAGGTACCACAAACATGAGATAATGGCTTGCCTCCAACTATTCCCTCCTGCTTCCTCAACTCACAGGAATGCACCAAAGATGCAGATTGATTGACACACCCACAGAGGGGACGGATGGCCTCTGCAGGGTTTAGTATCCACCACCGATTTAATTAATTTTCCACCATCAAACATGGATGCTTTCCATCAGAACAAGGATTTATTGTGGTCACATCTGAATTTATAGGCTGTCAAACAAAAATGCCACTGCTTCCATATAAACAGACACACTGCCCTCTCAGGAAATGGATTTCCATAACTTATCACTTGCAACCCTTTTACATTGTGCTCAGAATCAGCTTTTCATTTACAGGTTTATTTTCCCCATTTGCAACCTCTAATTGCTAAGCAACGCTGCTCTTCTGTGCTTGTCTGGGATAGCTGAAGACCTCAGGCACATCCTCAGAGACACAGGCAATTAGGTGTCTTTTTTTGTAGGTCCCCTTTAGATTGTAAATTGAGAACTTGAACTAGAGAAACCAATTCCAATCTAGGAGTCTGCACATGTCAGGGGTTGCTGCGTAAAGCAAGCTTCTAGTTGGCAATGGTCAGTCATATGTGTCATGACTGGGTTTGGGTTTTTAGAATGCTCAAATACAGTATAGTCCCAACTAGTTTAATTTGTGTTACTGAATCTGTTATGAATGATGACATGTCTACCATAAACATTTACTTCATTTGTTGCCAAATTCACTTTATTATTAAGGTATATGTAATCTATTCTAAATCCTTCTCTGGAATCAATTAGTTTACAAAGTTTTCCCATTGTGTGTAGTACCAGCTTAAAAATATAGACCAAGGGATACAATATCAGTTGCGATTAATGTTATCCGAGCCACGGGAAGAGAAGTTAAGAAAACATGCTGCCTTCCAGTTAAATATATTTACCTTTTAGCTCATTGTTTTATGTTACAGATATAATTGGTTTGTACAGCTGGGGGAAGGGAACCCATTTTAGAATATATATAGAAGATATTTGTATTTTATATGCATCGTGCTTTATATACTATATATATAAATTACTCCTTTATGTTCTGAAATGAACTACTGTTCCTGAATACCCATACATACATTTAGGTTAAGATATATCATTCTCAATGCAGGTGCCATTTGAATTCTTTGACACTTTATTTATGAGAACGTGACGGCTTACTTTGTTTTACAGAATAATTTTTTGTGCTGAATTAGAAATGTACTGGAGTATCTGTCAGTACGTAGGATTACTTACAATAATTGAATGTACAACTTTGAATAGAATTAATAAGGCTTGCATATAAAAACGTATCTGCCAAAAGAAAAAAGGAAAAAGAAACAGTAATGACTCCCAACATTAACAAATTGAATGTGAGAAGTTCAAATGAAGTTTTATACAAAAGCAACAACTACAGCCCAGGAGAAAATAATTTTCATTCCATTGTTAGCACTGACATTTCTCCTTTTAGTCTTTTATGGACATTGAACAGGGAGTGACAAAGAGAAAGAAACTGACTGCAGGCAGATTTTTGTAGGGATTTAAGAAAGGCTTTGGTATCAAGCCAATTTCTTATCATACTAATAACAACACCCCTCCTAACCAAAGTGGAGCCACTGGAAAATTCAAAAGTTAACCATGTTTTTTGTTTTGTTTATTTTTTCCCCAAAAATGGCTCTTCATTTCCATCATTTCATTTATGTTAATATTTCTAAAGACTTCCTTAGTCTAAAGACTGGAAATCCTTAAATGGAATAATGCTTGCTGATTAATGTTGTAGTGTGCTTCATCGCATACTGAGTATCTTTCCTGTTCGACACAGGGGTGTGTCTAGGGGGGGGCCAGGGGAGGCCATGGCTCCCCCTGAAATGAGGCTGGCCCCCCCAGCGGCCCACCCTACAAATGCTGTCATCCCGCCCCCACTAGTGTGAGTGACACTCCGTCAGAGCGTTGAAGATAGGATGGCTCCCCTTAATTTGCCCTGCGCCCCCACTCGGCCACCCCGTTGAACATTTTTGAACATTTTCTGGACACGCCACTGGTTCTACAATATGAATCTTGAAGATGGAGATCCAAAATCTTTCCAAGAAATGATCTACATGTGGCCAGAGTCATTTTTATGTTTGCTCTGTCTGCAGTAAAATCTTACCTTGTAGACTGAGGTCAAAACTGATTGCAGAATAATTGAAGTGACCAGCTGGCATGCGGCCTTAAAGCCTCCTCTCATCAGATCTTGCAGCTGAGCAGAGCAGAACTTGGTCAACATCAAGTGCAGTAAAATGGGACACTGCATTGTAGGGGATGCTTTCCTGCAAACAAGAAATCAAGATTCTGAGGTGAGCTACTGGTGCAAAATATATCATTCACCTTTCATTAGAAAAAGTGTTTGTGCAGAAATTTAAAAGGCGTACGGTTTGTGTTCCTTCCTTACTGAATGAAAGAATAAATACAAATATGTATACATGATCATTTATAGCCACCCCCTTGAATAGTTTACAATTATTATTATTGTACATTTATTTTTCTTACTAAGTACCTACCTTCTGTATTACATATTATATTCAATTATTATTTTTAAATTACTAAAACAAAAAAGACCCGAGGGTTTTAAATTTAGAATCAGTGATAGGTGGGCTGACCAGTTAATTAAAATAAGTTCTTTCTTGAAAATGTGCAACACTTAAGCACGATGACTGACTCATCTCGAACATACTGTAATTAGATACACAAAAAGGGTCAATTAAATTTTAATTTTGCTCTTTTATGCTCTAATACTACACTTAACTGTCTGACTCAAGTGGGAGGTCCCCATCAAATGAAAGAGCTTGCATGAGTGTATAATGATTTTAGTAAAACCTGTTGTTAAAAAAACTTAAAACATACAATTGCAGAAGATACAGCAGGTTATAGTACATTGTACAGTCATTTATTAATTTAATTCACAAAATATTTACCACATATCTGATGGTTTATATGTTGTTTTATTACATTACTTTTTCAAATAAAATGGGACTTCTGTGTCCTAGGCTAAAATTATGTAAAACATCATGTTTGTTGTAAGTGGTCGGAAAATGAAAAACACTCTGCATTTTAAAAGTAGTTTGCCAAGTCATATAAAAGGTGAAGTTGGAGAAGGAGCCAAAACACCAAGAAAAACAGCAAAACAGCCTAAACTGTTAAAAGATGCATCATTCCAATTCCAAATATCAAAACAAATCTTCTGAGTCTCGGTCTCACTCTCCCACTCCACTCCTCCTCACTCCTACACCCCACCACCCAGGCGAGGTGGCTTCCCACCCTTTATGCAGGAGGCAACCATGGGAGGCTGGCTTGTCAGGTGCACCCCACTGTTGATTCATCACCCCATGTAATGCCCTTCAGGACAGACAGTTTCTGCCCCTCCCAGGTGCGACAGGTACATCCATCTCAGATAAAACTGCTTTTTTCTATTGCCAGAACAGGAACAAAGAACTGTCAGAGTGTGTGCTGAAAGACTGAAGAAAGATCCCCTAACGTGACTTTGGAATTTCTGCCACAGAACTGGGACACGTTGGCTCACTGCTTCAGTCAATGCACCTTCTTATACAGCCGGCATATCTGTAGACAAGAGATACTTTGATCACTGGCAGCATGTGATGATCTTGCAAGATGGCACACCTACACATTGTTCTGTACTTGTCTAATCCTGGTTACGCAGTGATTATCAGGGATGGAGGATATGCAGAGAATGGGACCGTATTTTGGTTTCCATAGTTACCAGAATTTACATCCCTAGAGTTTGCGTGCTGAGGCCATTTTAGGTCATTGCTCTTGGTTTACAGTGGCGACCTTCTAAACCTCGGGAAGCATAGATAATCAACTTCCAGTGAGCTTGATTTGATTCAAACTAAATCTTCAGGGTCAGCATAAAATCAGTGAATCAGAGAAATGTTGCACATAATTGAGGCCAATTAACTGATCCCTTAACTTACATTTAATGTTTTAAACCAGTCTCGGACCACATGATGATACTGGCAGTGAAGTTTAGTAAAGACAATGTTTAACACACACATTTTTCCTAGCTTGCATTAGCTCCTCAGTTAACATGTAATTTCGCCATTATAGTTGTGCTGACTTTAAACTAAGCCTATGTATGAATGTCAGTTCATCATTCAGCACAATTACAGCACATTTTAATACTCTGAATTTTAAGTTTTTGGAATATTAGAAGTTGGAATATTATTTATAATGTATGCTCTGTTTACATGCATTGGAATGTGTGATATTTGGTTTATGCTATTAAGTCAACATTCAAGCATACTTCCTACTGCAAAACTGAGAGCATTGAAAGGGTATGAAGTTCACCTGTAATTATCGGTAGATAAAGCAGGGTGTGTGAGACAAAACAGCAGGGCACCACCTGGGCCTCTCACTGGGAATTTGCAGGTAAGTACTTTATCAATTCTTCTCTTTTCCACAGACACAAACCATTAATTACCTTTCCTCTTTCAAGTGCCAACAACACAGGGAATGTAAAAAGGCAGCGAGCAGCATGTTCAGTTGTATAAAACAATAAGGTCACTCTTAATTACAGTCTTGCTTCAGTGCTTCATTATACACACAAGACACTGACTTTGGCAGCACTACTAAAGAAACCCTTCATACAATCATTAACATAATAATTTGCTTCTTAGGATCCTCCTCTGAAGTCTTCACGTCTTCCTTCTGACATGGAGGAACCCCCCCTGGTTTCCTCCTGCTAGCTACCCTGGAAGCCCGACTCATCGGCTCTGGGGAGCATTCTGAGGATGACTGGCACAAAACAGCCGCTTTACTGTTGCCATGGCTGTCATTGCTGGGCTGCTCTGTCCTTTGCATTTCCATCGCTGGCGGAGTTCAATCTGAATCTCCTTTGTTGTTCAGCTGTGGAGCTCAGTCCGTGGAGAGAGGACTCAGGTGTGGAAAGCGCTGTTCAGGCTGTTGGTAGGCGATGCCGTTCTCCAGCTGCAGGTGTGCTCATTCAAGGACCAGGTCTCAGTAAAACAAAAAAAAACGTGCACGTGACTATGCAATTAAATACCAAAACAAAACACACACACACAAAAAATACACATCATGAATAAATAATGCTAGTGGTAAAAATGTACAAAAAATATATAAATCATTAATACATCCATTAGTGAATAATTGAAATCATCATCACCTCCTGTGACAGATACTTAATATCAAGTCTTTTTTCTTTTTAAGAATCATAAGTGGTTTTCCTAGGAGAATAATACAAGATGAATATTATGATATTTGATTACTTCTTTTCGTAAAAACACATTAAACTGCACAGATTTCAAATGACAGCAGCATAAAAAGCTATTGTTTGTGATTTCATACACTAACAAAAAGCTTCAGTGATACCGAAACATACTTTGCCAAGCAGGCATTTCATGTCAAGTTATTGACAAGTTCAACCTGTTCTCCATAGCTAGCTAAACTCTTAAATTGTGAATTTCTCTACCAAAACAATAATTAACTACTGCCATGTTTGTGTGCTTTCATTTTTTAAACCAGTTACTTGGTAATGCTTCAATTTGAAGGTCAATGCACTACACAGCTACGTCAGAACAAGCTGATCTTGTGTTTTCCAGTGGCACTGTATGTGGCATGCTTAAAAATAAAACTGAAAAGGTCAAAACAATCCATAAAATGGCTTGTACACAAGCAATTGTAGAGGACATGCCAAATGGCTGTGATTTTGAAAGCCCAGCTGTGTAATTGGATTATAGACGAACAAGCAATATGGTCATACCTGGTGAAGACTAACTAATTCAGGAAACGTGACGATAACTGAACTGCACTGGATGCTTTGCAAAATTTGATGAAGAAACCAAGAAGTCTGGGACCACACGAAATCCATATTTAAGTTATAAAGTCATTTCAAAATGTTAAAATGGAATCTTTTGTGTTATTGTAACCAAGAGGGCTTTTTCTTAAATAACAGTAACAGAATTGAAAATGTATTATTTAGCCAGTGGAATAAGCCATTTACTCTACAGTAATGCAGTAGGATGCACCACGTTAACACTCTAGCCTTGAAGAAGCATAACTCCGTACATACAGTATTTCTCAGTCTTAATTTTGATATACTGGTGATTCTTACAGTCCAGTCTGTTTGTGTTTAAGCTGATCAGCCCCTGTATCAATGGGAATATCATAACTAACTTAACAATAATAATTGTGTTGAATATAAAACCTTACGTAACTGAACATATACAGTGGGGGAAAAAAGTATTTGATCCCCTACTGATTTTGTACGTTTGCCCACTGACAAAGAAATGATCAGTCTATAATTTTAATGGTAGGTGTATTGTAACAGTGAGAGACAGAATAACAACAAAAAAATCCAGAAAAACGCATTTCAAAAAAGTTATAAATTGATTTGCATGTTAATGAGGGAAATAAGTATTTGACCCCTTCGACTTAGTACTTGGTGGCAAAACCCTTGTTGGCAATCACAGAGGTCAGACGATTCTTGTAGTTGGCCACCAGGTTTGCACACATCTCAGGAGGGATTTTGTCCCACTCCTCTTTGCAGATCCTCTCCAAGTCATTAAGGTTTCGAGGCTGACGTTTGGCAACTCGAACCTTCAGCTCCCTCCACAGATTTTCTATGGGATTAAGGTCTGGAGACTGGCTAGGCCACTCCAGGACCTTAATGTGCTTCTTCTTGAGCCACTCCTTTGTTGCCTTGGCTGTGTGTTTTGGGTCATTGTCATGCTGGAATACCCATCCACGACCCATTTTCAATGCACTGGCTGAGGGAAGGAGGTTCTCATCCAAGATTTGACAGTACATGGCCCCATCCATCATCCCTTTGATGCGGTGCAGTTGTCCTGTCCCCTTAGCAGAAAAACACCCCCAGAGCATAAGGTTTACACCTCCATTTTTGACAGTGGGGATGGTGTTCTTGGGGTCATTCCTCCTCCTCCAAACACGGCGAGTTGAGTTGATGCCAAAGAGCTCGATTTTGGTCTCATCTGACCACAACACTTTCACCCAGTTCTCCTCTGAATCATTCAGATGTTCATTGGCAAACTTCAGACGGGCCTGTACATGTGCTTTCTTGAGCAGGGGGACCTTGGGGTCGCTGCAGGATTTCAGTCCTTCACGGCGTAGTGTGTTACCAATTGTTTTCTTGGTGACTATGGTCCCAGCTGCCTTGAGATCATTAACAAGATCCTCCCGTGTAGTTCTGGGCTGATTCCTCACCGTTCTCATGATCACTGAAACTCCACCAGGTGAGATCTTGCATGGAGCCCCAGACCGAGGGAGACTGACCGTTATTTTGTGTTTCTTCCATTTGCGAATAATCGCACCAACTGTTGTCACCTTCTCACCAAGCTGCTTGGCGATGGTCTTGTAGCCCATTCCAGCCTTGTGTAGGTCTACAATCTTGTCCCTGACAACCTTGGACAGATCTTTGGTCTTGGCCATGTTGGAGAGTTTGGAATCTGATTGTTTGATTCCTTCTGTGGACAGCTGTCTTTTATACAGGTAATGAGCTGAGATTAGGAGCACTCCCTTTAAGAGAGTGCTCCTAATCTCAGCTCGTTACCTGTATAAAAGACACCTGGGAGCCAGAAATCTTGCTGATTGATAGGGGATCAAATACTTATTTCCCTCATTAACATGCAAATCAATGTATAACTTTTTTGAAATTAGTTTTTCTGGATTTTTTTGCTGTTATTTTGTCTCTCACTGTTAAAATACACCTACCATTAAAATGATAGACTGATCATTTCTTTGTCAGTGGGCAAACGTACAAAATCAGCAGGGGATCAAATACTTTTTTCCCTCACTGTATTTGTAACTGTTAGGTATATAACATATGTGACTGAGTGGATGTGGACTTCCCTTCAGATGCTTTGATGCCAACCATGAAACTGTGAGAGATCAAACTTTGCAAATTGCATATCACAGTCCTGTCCTTAATCGATATAAATCCTGACTGAGGGCTCAAACTAGTTGTATATCATCATGTTCATGTGAACAAAGTATTACTTTCAGATCTTTTTTCCCCTCCAAAGACTATGATTTATGGCATTGTTATGCATAGCTGCATTCATCTAATTTCAAAGATTGGCACTGCTTGACTTCCGCCTTTGCAGCAAGGATGTGAATTAATCAATGTTTGCCAGTGTCAGCTTTTAAAATATGAACTACAAGGGCTTGATCAGGTTCTGCAAGGAAAAAACTGAGGAAAACGTGGCTATTGTGAATCAAGAGACCATGTGGTCGCCCTCGGGGGTTAATGAAATTGCCTGGTGGAAGGCAAAGATAGGTCGTTTTCATCTCCAAGTGAATATACTTATCTTTGTAAACTTTGTAACTTTGCTGTTAGTGCCCCGTAACTAAGTTAGTGTTCTGAGTAAAAGCATAAAGAAAGGTTGGACAGACAGCTGACATCACTGCTTATACTTTCATTGATGATAGAAATCTATTCCATAGAATAAAGTAAGAATGGTAGAATACACAATATATTAACTTTATAGTACACATCCCTTTTTTCCTATTTTTCCACTCCTGTTGTTCTGTAAAGTAAAATGAAACAGTCTCACAGCACCCAAAAGGTTGACATAAATATGAATTTAAATACAAACTAAATTCCTTCATTTCTAAGCTTGGATCATATGTTGTCCGAAATATCCCAAAAAAGGCCAACATAGTTTTTGGCAGAGGGAAACAACAGGTAAAGATTAAAGTTAAAGGTAGTGAACTTGGGTCCCCTTTAGTAAGTGAATAAGAGTTTAGGAAAAGGTATAATAACAACCCTGGGGATAAACCCTGGTTCTGGAGGAATGTATATGTCTTTACATTGACTTGCTTACAATCTGGAAGCAATGCTAAATTTGTTTAATTTTGAAAATAATTGGTTCAATGAAGTAATTGCACATTGAGTTAAAAACAAAAAAACAGATGATATTGTTGGACCTTCAGAACCAGAGTGGCCCTTCACTGCTAACATATTGAGAGAAGTGGTCTTTAACCCCAGTCCAAGAGACTCCTTCAGGTTTTACAGATGTCCTCAATCAAAAACTATTAACACTGTTCATTAATGCTGGTTAAGAAGTCTGGGGCTTTCATGTCATGCTATTTTTAACTACATGGATTCACAGCAGTAGTGTAGTGTAGTGTAGTCAATTGATCCTCATACAGTTTTTCTTTTCATACCTTATAAAGCACTGTTAGTAAATATCAAAGCTGACTGATTCGAGTAGGCAGCCCTCTGATTTATTCATGTACATCATTTAAGGCATTTTCATGCTTTACTGCCTCCCAATCAGTGCAGGTGGTGGTTTAAAACAAACTAAACTTAAAAGGCATTTATTCTGACCTCAGGGGTATTATATTTTTAAGATTGTGGAAATGCGTTTTCTTAATCATTGTTTCTTCTTGTGTGTTTGTGCTTTCAATTAATCTTTAGCTTTGCAGTTGAAGACATGCTTTTGTATTCCCCTGTAATAATTTCTCATTTGTCAGATGTATTCGTTACAATTGGCACGTCACAAAACACCTTCAAATGCCACACTGTGGGATGAACAAAGTCTGGAGCACAACGGCCAAATTCTGAAATAAAATTATTTTCAAATATTTGTGTGACTCACATTGAAGTAATCTCACTTTAAACATGCATATTAATTCCCCATTTAATACTTAGTTTAAATATGAACGTGGGATTGAACAGTCCAAAATAGCAGGGGAACAGTACAAAATCAATGGGATCAAGGATAGGGATTTAACTGACTTGATTACCCACAGAGGAGAAATTTGAATAAGCACCCATTTACAGTCACCACTGTTATCCAGTATAATTACTCACCTTGAACAAAGCAGTCTGCTTTTTAATTCAATGAATGAATGTATATTGGATAGAATTGGATACTGTAGTGTACAAGCCAAAGTACATAAAGGTTGTTGACTCAATATGAACAGGTAGTATTACTGTATTATCTTTAACAGTATGGACCACATTTGCTGTCAATGTATTTAGGATATAGCACACGTCAGTCACTAGGTAATTTAAACCCGTTAATATAATGAAAAAAACTGAAACATGTATGTTTCACCATGTTAAATATGTTTTGAAAGAAGCATGGACTTTATTGTGCAGTTGTGCAGTGTCCAGTGTGAAGCAGGCACATTCATATTAAAATAAAAACCCAGAGCTGCAGTAGCAAACTGCCTGAAAATGCATCATTCTTATGTTGTTTGTATCCTCTTTTATTGTTCATAATGTGTTTTTGTTTTGTTTAAAACTCTGCGGCTGCTGATACACACAAGTATAGAACTGAATATTATTCGGTTGACTCCACAGGAACCTGCTGTTTTTAGATTCCTCATTCCAAAGAAAGTGCTAGTCCTTGCTATTTCTTCTGTAGCAATTCACTACTGCAATAGTGCTATAATGCGTCATTCTGAATAGCACTTATACCAGAATAAAATCAGTAGGTGAATTATTATGATCGGATGTAAGGGCTATAGTAATTTTTTATGGTATTATGATATACCATTACGTTTTAACAATTCAGTATTTTTCTTTTTAAAAGCTGCTAAAGGAATAATCCTAGTTTTTATGATTCACTTTTGACTAAGGCAAACATTAAAGGTAGACATGTATTATAATGTAGTGCAAGAAACCAAAAATAACACAACAATCTATCCACAATGTGTCCTCAAATATAATATAAATACTATTTATAATAATAAAAATATTATTAACATTATTAGTATTGGTTAAACGAAATTAATGTGAAAATGATGATTAGTTCAGTACAGAATTAATGTAAGTATTTTTACAGCTGCAAACTTAAACCTAACAGCTGTGTCTGACAGATGCTTAACAAATTGATATATCAATCTCTGCAAAGAAATATAGATATCATGACAGTCTCATTTATATATTTTTGGAAAAACAAAACAAACAAACAAACAGACAAACAAACAAAACAACATCTGAGAAGCTCATATTGTATCTTTGTTGTCTGTTTACTGGCAGCACTGCTGAAAAAAAAAAAAGAATCTGGAAAGGAAATTCAAAAATCGTAGTCGAGAAGCAAACATCAGAATGTTTGTTCAAAACCTTGATTATGAAAATGCAATTTAAAACTCTGCCCTTTCCAAACAAAGCAAGAAGAGCTAGCAGAAGAATCGAGTAAAAAAAAAGAAATGCATTTATACTACAGCAAAAACGTCCGTAGGGATGGATTTGTGATGTTAAATTCTTGTACCCTGTCGCATGATTATGTAAGCAAATATTCTAACATCTCACAATTTTTTGCCCAAACATTACTGATGCATTCAAAAGCATGTGTATCATTTGTCTGTTGGGATCAAAGCCAAATAGTTGTGGTTATGATCCTATTAACCTCTAATACATAAGATATGGACTTCCAGTTGTGAAACTACTCCAAGCTATATTTGTCTCTATGAAAAGCCTTTGTACACACTGTCTCTCTGACCCTTTGTTCTCTGAAGATGTAACTTCTCCTAAATTCTTATAATTGAAGAGAAAGATCCATTAACAATATACTGTATAAACCTTATTCTACAGTGACCAGTTTAATCACTGTATGTAAGACTATGGGACTGGAAAGGATAAAAGCTGGTAGGAAACATAATTTAGTAATATATGAGAATCACAGCATCATAAAAGATCATAAAGTTAAGAGTTATATTCTGATTAGGAGTTATAGGAGGAAATTACCAGCATAAAAGAAACATGATCCTAAGCTTTAATTTATAATGACTTTGTCTTGACAGGAGGTTGAAAAACATGTAATAAGGTTGGTGCCAATTACTGACCTAATTATAAATCCATTCTGTGGGCAGTGTTTTGTCTGAAAAGGAAATGACCTAATAACATCATCAGCTATTTTCCCGTGGTGGTTTAAATTTCAGTGCTTTTAGTGGAATTTTACACCAAATTACCTCAGATAAATGGGAAATTCTTACAGTTGTCACATGAGGAGATTAATTTTAAGTTACTCTTAACTATACCGTTACATGGTTCACATGAGTGTCTGTAAACTCAAAAGGTAAAAAAGGTAAAAAAGTTAAAAGTACCCAATGGAATTTCTTGCATTGTTTGTGATTGCATTTGATCTATTTTTCTTAATGATTAGTTTGAAGTGATGGTTAAAATCTAAAAGAAAATGGAGCTTACTCATAAGGAGAGCCCTGTTTTTTATGCTACCAACTATTTAGATTGCACGTCATTCCTCCCAGTGCAAGACGGTCATGCAGTCTTCTTAATTAATCCACATGGATTAATAATCTCTCGATTCCTTTAATTATCTCAATTAGACATTCAATTAATGTGCATTGGCGCATTGATTAACCAGCAGCAGTGGTAAGTGCTTTAATTAAGCAGACTACATGACCACCTTGCACTGGGAGGAATTAAGTGCAGTTAAAGAAAGTTGGTAGCTTAAATTGCCGGGCCCTAGTCATTAGAAGGCATTATACTAATAATGTATATAATTACTTAGTACATAATTCAAGAATAACAAATTATAAACGAATTGTAAGTTAAACTAAGTAAAACTGTATTGAAGAAGCATATATATTTTATTATCTAAGGTTTACAGACTGCAATTGCAAATTTAAATCTTCATTCTCAGTGATTCTCAGTCTTGATTGCTTGAAGACGCCAAGACAAGACATTTCTCGTAGGGAAATTGATCAACTGTGATGTAACCTACTATTTTCCAAATATATGTCAGCCCACTCAAGGCACAATTGAATTGGATTGCTGAAAGGTTATGTGCAGTATAGTTCAATGCATAATTAAATATAACTTGTCCGTGGCAATTATTTTTGTACTTATAGTATTTGAAAGCAGTTAAATATGCCATTATTTTCACTAATCCAGTTTCACAAATGTATCACAAATCCAGTTACAGAAAATAATGAAATGTAAATAAATAAAGTAATTAAATAATAATAATTAAAAATGTAACCCAGAGGCAGATGACCATCATATTGCTTGTGCTTAAACAACATGCTAAACTATGGAACACAAGATAATTCTTGTTATACAAACTGTCTTTGCTTCAGCTGTACCTTATTTACTAGTACAATATAAGTCCCCAACTCTTGACCTTATGCATGTGATCAGTTTTAAAAATAGAACCCATTCACTTCACATTCACAATTGTCCAAATAACAACTTGTTGGAAATTGAAAACCCTCTTGCATTGTTTTCTAAAGCACTTTCATCCTTTCTATTAAGGAATCATTTTTTTCTGATGTGTTTCCCAATTGGGAAAGCTTTTCTTCTGTCTATGTCAAGCGGATATTAAACAGGTTGTCATATATTTCCAATGCACATGGTGAATAAAGCAAAACTGACACTCAGTATCATCAGCTTATTCAGGGAAATATTGAATTTTCAGGAAATTATCTATGTTGCACATGTGTTTTTTCCTTTGCAGATGGGAAGAGCAGACCCTTCTATTTACTGTTAACTCACTTCACCCTCACTTTCAATAGAAAAATATTAAAACCAAATCAATTTGAGTTCCACATATTTCCAAGAGGAATTTCTTAGAGTGTTCCTTCGGTGCACTCAATATATTGTTTTGGTTTCTAGGATACTAATGTACTTTATGATGAGAGAGATACTCCTTTATAATTGTAAACAGATCCATTTTTGGGTGCAAGGTCCAGGTAAAATATTGTTTGTGAACATTTGTTTTAACGCCTCCAGAGCCAGCTCCTTTTCCTCTAAGTTGTGGAACGACCTACCCACAGACTTCAAACATTTATTCTCACACTTTAAATGACCTTAATTATTCACTTCATTTGCACTATTTGTAATTATACTGCTTTGACACCACTGCATTGTAGCACTAATATAATTCTCACCATATTTTCTGCCAATCTTCTAATCTGTCCCTAAATCAGGTTCTGTTAATCTCTCTCTTTGAGATGAATCTGTTATTATTAATACATTTGTAAATAACTCTTTCTGTACTATATTTTGTGAAATGTGCACAAAACTGTTATCTTGGGTAAAGGCATCTGATAATACATACATACAGTGAGGGAAAAAAGTATTTAATCCCCTGCTGATTTTGTACATTTGCCCACTGACAAAGAAATGATCAGTCTATAATTTTAATGGTAGGTGTATTTTAACAGTGAGAGACAGAATAACAACAAAAAAATCCAGAAAAACGCATTTCAAAAAAGTTATAAATTGATTTGCATGTTAATGAGGGAAATAAGTATTTGACCCCTTCGACTTAGTACTTGGTGGCAAAACCCTTGTTGGCAATCACAGAGGTCAGACGATTCTTGTAGTTGGCCACCAGGTTTGCACACATCTCAGGAGGGATTTTGTCCCACTCCTCTATGCAGATCCTCTTCAAGTCATTAAGGTTTCGAGGCTACCGTTCGGCAACTCGAACCTTCAGCTCCCTCCACAGATTTTCTATGGGATTAAGGTCTGGAGACTGGCTAGGCCACTCCAGGACCTTAATGTGCTTCTTCTTGAGCCACTCCTTTGTTGCCTTGGCTGTGTGTTTTGGGTCATTGTCATGCTGGAATACCCATCCACGACCCATTTTCAACGCCCTGGCTGAGGGAAGGAGGTTCTCACCCAAGATTTGACGGTACATGGCCCCGTCCATCATCCCTTTGATGCAGTGCAGGTGTCCTGTCCCCTTAACAGAAAAACACCCCCAAAGCATAATGTTTCCACCTCCATGTTTGACGGTGGGGATGGTGTTCTTGGGGTCATTCCTCCTCCTCCAAACACGGCGAGTTGAGATGATGCCAAAGAGCTTGAATTTGGTCTCATCTGACCACAACACTTTCACCCAGTTCTCCTCTGAATCATTCAGATGTTCATTGGCAAACTTCAGACGGGCCTGTACATGTGCTTTCTTGAGCAGGGGGACCTTGCGGGCGCTGCAGGATTTCAGTCCTTCACGGCGTAGTGTGTTACCAATTGTTTTCTTGGTGACTATGGTTCCAGCTGCCTTGAGATCATTAACAAGATCCTCCCGTGTAGTTCTGGGCTGATTCCTCACCGTTCTCATGATCATTGTAACTCCACGAGGTGAGATCTTGCATGGAGTCCCAGACCGAGGGAGACTGACAGTTATTTTGTGTTTCTTCCATTTGCGAATAATCGCACCAACTGTTGTCACCTTCTCACCAAGCTGCTTGGCGATGGTCTTGTAGCCCATTCCAGCCTTGTGTAGGTCTACAATCTTGTCCCTGACATCCTTGGACAGCACTTTGGTCTTGGCCATGTTGGAGAGTTTGGAATCTGATTGATTGATTGCTTCTGTGGACAGGTGTCTTTTATACAGGTAACGAGCTGAGATTAGGAGCACTCCCTTTAAGAGAGTCCTCCTAATCTCAGCTTGTTACCTGTATAAAAGACACCTGGGAGCCAGAAATCTTGCTGATCGACAGGGGATCAAATACTTATTTCCCTCATTAACATGCAAATCAATTTATAACTTTTTTGAAATGCGTTTGTCTGGATTTTTTTGTTGTGATTCTGTCTCTCACTGTTAAAATACACCTACCATTAAAATTATAGACTGATAATTTCTTTGTCAGTGGGCAAACGTACAAAATCAGCAGGGGATCAAATACTTTTTTCCCTCACTGTACATACATACATACATACATACATTTCAAGAATTACAAGGCTTTCATTCCTTTTGTGAAATTATATATGTATGTATTCTATTATGTGAAGGAGGTAAATGCTCACCAATAAGTTATAAGGTTTAATAATGTGAAACACATTCATCATTTAAGACTATGGGGTGTCTACAGCCTTCAGGAATCATATTTAGATTTAATATCCTCTTCTCCAAGCTGCTTTTTTTATTTATTTATGTATCTTATTCAGCGATTTAAAATAAGGAGGAACCGAATAACATCTTGCAGAAAGTCTTAATTCATAAATATATGTATATGTATATATATATATATATATATATATATATGAATGGTATACTTATGCCAATAAGATTTATGGGAAACCTTGGCTTAGTATAATTTAATTTGTAAAATACAATTTTATGTTGGGTCTTAAAGTAGGTCTTACAGATTAGATCTTCCTCCTTCATTAAGCAGTTGATAAAATATTTTTCGAGTTATATTTTTAATTGAATATACCACCCAAAGTTTGACAGGCCACCAGTGCAGACTCCATACAGTGGTGCAGAACACCACACCTAAGTTCCTAAGAGCACCAGCACTCTCACTGAAGTTCAGGTATCCAGGGGACATGCGGCACCTCCTGGCTCTCTTTACTCTTCCTACCTGGCACCTTGATGTAGTGCTGGAAGTGCTTTCCAAGGCCCCATCTGGGTTTTTGGTAATGGCTAAAAACATGAAACCTATTTTAAAGTCATAGGGATCACAGACATATATAATTCTGGAGATCCATCTCCACATACAGTTAGGTCCATATATATTTGGACAGTGACACAATTGTCATAATTTTGTCTCTGTACGCCACTGCAATGGATTTGAAAGGAAACAATCATGATGTGCTTTAAGTGTAGACTTCCATCTTTTATTTGAGGTTAGTAACATCCACATTGGGTGAACGGTGCAGGAATTACACCCATTTTTATATGTGGTCCCCCCAATTTTAAGTGTTTAAAAGTAATTGGACAAACTAACATAATCATGAATTAAATTGTGATTTTAAATACTTGGTTGCAAATCCTTTGCAGTCAATGACTGCCTGAAGTCTGAAACCCATAGACATCACCAGATGCTGGGTTTCTTCCCTGGCGATGCTCTGGCAGGCCTGTACTGCAGCTGTGTTTAGTTCCTGCTTGTTCTTGGGGCATTTTGCCTTCAGTTTTGCCTTAGAAAACAAAAACATTAGGTGTGGCCAAATCAACTATTTGGTACATTCCTAAAAAGAAAGAACTCACTGGTGAGCTCAGGAACACCAAAAGGCCTAGAAGACCATGGAAAACAACTGTGGTGGATGACAGAAGAATTCTTTCCCTGGTGAAGAAAAACCCCTTCATATCAGTTGGCCCGATCAAGAACACCTTCCAGGAGGTAGGCACATCTGTGTCAAAGTCAACAATCAAGAGAAGACTTCACCAGAGTAAATACACAGGGTTTACAACAAGATGTAAACCAATGGTAAGCCCCACAAACAGGAAGACCATGATGATGGGAAGAGAAGAGTATGGAGAAGGGAAGGAACTGCTGATGATCCAAAGTATACCACCTCATCTGTGAAGCATATTATGGCATGGGCATGTATGGCTGCCAAGGGAACTGGTTCCCTTGTATTTATTTATGATGTAACTGCTGAGAAAAGCAGCAGGATGAATTCTGAAGTGTTTAGGGCTATATTATCTGCTCAGATTCAGCCAAATGCTTCAAAACTCATTGGACGGCACTTCACAGTGTAGATGGACAATGACTCAAAACATGTGCGAAAGCGTGAACAAGTGGAATGTACTGCAATGGCCAAGTCAATCACCTGACCTGAATCCAATTGAGCAGCATTTCACTTGCTGAAGGCAAAACTGAAGGCAAAACGCCCCAAGAACAAGCAGGAACTAAAGACAGTTGCAGTGCAGGCCTGGCACAGCATCACCAGGGAAGAAACCCAGCATCTGGTGATGTCTGTGGGTTCTAAACTTCAGGCAATCATTGACTACAAAAACATTTCAACCAAGTATTGAAACTCACAGTTTAATTCATGATTATGTTAGTTTGTCCAATTACTTTTGAAACCTGGGGGGACCACATATGAAAATGGGTGTAATTCCTACACTGTTCACTTTGGATGTAACTACCCTCAAATTAAAGATGAAAGTCTACATTTAAAGCACATATTGATTGTTTCCTTTCAAATTCATTGTGGTGGCGTACAGAGCCAATATGATGACAATTGTGTCACTGTCCAAATATTATGGACCTAACTGTATACTGTATATGCTTTCAGAGAATACAACCTGATGGCTTTCCAAAAGCTAATAAATGAGACAAATAAGTCAAAGATGCAGGATAAATGAATGTCCTATTCTCACATAGAAAATAAATATTTAAGTAGCTGGTAAGAAGAAGCATTCCAGTGGCCAGTGTGGTTGATTGATGAAAGCAAACATTGGTCAATTACGCAAGATTTTTGTTTTTGGTTTTCGGTTTTGAGCATGGAAATTAGGGTTTCATTTGCAGAATGAATATCGATTAGTCAAGAAAGCACCCTTATCCCAATTTGTATCACACCCAAACAGGAAGTCACTTATAGCCACACTAAGAAGGAAGGGAGGAATAAAGAAAAAGAAAGACCACTCTCTGGGACCCATCATTGCATCCTACAATTTCACTTTCACTTCAATTCCATTTTTAAGCAGAAGATGCCCAGAGCTTCTTTTCCCTCCCTTCCTCTGACCCCAATATCCCCTCCTGTACCTCTACCTTTCTGTCTGCTAATTCCTTGTAAATTCATTCAGACCATTTCAGTCTAATACCTTTTAAAATATGACCTCCTCCTCCCATTCCTCTGCTCTCTATATCTCCATTCAAACCTCTTTTTCACCAGCTACTCCTCACAGCATGCCTAGCCTTTGCTTTACTATACCTGACCCTAAGAACATCATGTTCTAGCACAATAAATGTTTCTAAGGACTGTTTACTGACCATGACCATGATTTATTCATAGGCTAGTGTTGTAAAGTGCACTGAAGGCATGAGGCAACAAGGGGGAAGCTGCAGTATAACTATAGTACAACCACATTAAAGCCAAGTACAAACATCCTAGGGTAGATTTGCCAAGGTAATCTTGCAAAGGGGAATGAAAGAAAGAAACAGCTTCAGTCCATAAAAGTGCTTTTAGATTGATCCAGATTCTTCAGTCAGGAGACTCAATTCTAATGCACATATGAAATAAGAGACAAACAGAGTAGACAGAGAGAAAAAAAAATTTTTGCATCAATAAGCAATCATTTCTTCCCAGCTTCACAGAGCAAATGTATTACTACAGCTGGTCTATTCCACTCCAGAAGTGTTTAGGGTATTCATAATTTATTGGGCAAATCAACTGCAGGCAATTTTCTCACCATGATCTATAGCTCTGCTGAAGATCTCTCTAGGACCAGAAGCACAGATTTCTAGCACACTACATCAATATCTGGAAGGATAAACTTCAACCTGATATTGAAAAAAACCCTTTGAAATTGTACTTTGTCTGGTGATTTTCCAGTCAACTTTCACACAATGACAGGCCCCGAGCCTGCTAAATGGTTCTATGTTGTTCAAAGGGTGTGAGTTACAAAATAGCTCATGAATACAACTCTGAGCCATTAGTTATTCCTTAAGTACAGAATGGATTTCAAAAGCTCCCCAGAGGACTGTGAATGGCTCGGCTCTGTCTGAAGCCATGAAGAAAGTAATGACTTGCAATCTAGTTTTGCCCGAGCAGCTTGAGGCCAACTTCCCATTAAACTCTGGAGCTGGCAATTTCTGCAACTTGAAAAAGCCAGAACACCTGGACACGGCCTGATGATGTCTTTAACAGGGGCAAGGCTGCTGCCAACATGAGATGAGAGATGTGGAAAAGGCTCTGATTCAATCAGGTGATTTGTGTCATTCTCATGCTGAGAGGAATGTACCTCCTACTCAGTGAAATCAGGCACATAGGAATGCGTGAAAACAACAGCAACCAACCACAAGCAAAGGTTTGCTCTCATGTTAAGCAACAAAACGAAACAAAAATATCCCTTGGATTCTTTATCCATACACCTGTTAGCACATTCTGGGTAATACAAAATGTTATGCATGGATTTGTGTATTCTAAGCTGTATAATATATATAGATACTTGGGATAATGATAAGGATGCTACTGAGTTATTAATTGTACACTTTGTAATATTGTGAAGCATATTTAAAGTCCCTGTTGATCATTTCTGTGTTCAGCCAGTTTGGAGACAAGTGTGTTTTGGTCTTTTTTGGTCCCTTGACTCCCTTGGAACTGCCATGGCTTGAATCAGGTTTTACCATATGAATAAACAAAGTTGTTTTTCTCTGCAGTTAAAATCTTGTAGCAGCCTGTTTGCAATAGCAGAAAACAAATACACAAAATCAGACCAGTTCATATTTTCATTCTCCCATACTGTAATAAGGTCAGAACAAGTACACAACACATAAGCAATTGAGTCATGAAATTTGAATTACTGTTATTAACATTTCAGCCTTCACTATCACTGTCACGTTCCTGGACTTCTACTGCTCTGCACCATGGTTCGTTCCCTTGGCTTCTGTCTCATTACAGAAGACTTAGCCCTACAATGGACCCAGCGGAGCTTTCAGCCCTGCATACAGCGATGTCTTCCAAGGATGTCTGCATTGGTGAACACGAAACTAAACTAGACCAGATCGCGGCCCCACTGGATCAACTCCTGCGGCTCAGGAACACCCTCCTGTTTTGACTGCTTTAGCTGCAGCCCCTGCTGTGGAAGTGAGATCCGTCTGTCTGCCTGTACCCAATAAATACGACAGCTCACCTGATAAGTGTGAAGGTTTCCTCCTCCAGTGATTCCTGTATTTCACTCACAAGCCAGCCACCTTCCATGCTGCTCGGTTTGCATTCATCATCACTCTGCTTACGGGGAAGGCACTTCAATGGGCCTCCGCTGTCCACTTGGATGACCTACTTAAAGACAGACAGAGGCGCCCCACCACCGACTTCTCCTGGCAGTTGACCAGGTCCCTTCAGGCAGCCCGTCCTGTCAGTGACCCAGAGCCCATGCTACTCGGCCGCACACGCTTGACTGCGGAGGAGAGACAGTGGAGGATGCAGCAGCGCCTCTGCCTGTACTGCAGCCAAGCAGGGCATTTTTGTGACTCCTGTTCGGTTCATCCCGGCTCTTCCCAAGACCCCACTGTGAGTACAGGATCATGTCCACTATTGACACTAACACAAAATCATGTTCGAACCAAGCTCATGTGGGGTTCTAACAGTCTGTTTATGTCTGCTTTACTGAACTTCATACACGGCACAACCGTAGAACATCCCCCTCATTCTATGCTTACCTCCTCTACAAATAACAGCTGTGAATCATCAACCCACTGGCTCCGGAAACATCACCCAAAGAACAGTTCCAATCTTACTGCAGATCGTGCTTCTCCACAGAAGAACTCTCATTATTCGTCATCGACTACCCCAGCGCTGACATCATCCTAGGACTCCCCTGGCTTTCCCATCACGAGCCAACTATATCCTGGAAGGACATCAACATTCTCTCATGGGGTCCACAGTACTTTTCACAATGCTTCTCCCTGTCCTGTCAAGTGATGCGCACAGAGAGCCTGCTTGTTTCCACAGTGTCAGACATCCCATTGGAATACACAGACCTGTCAGTGGTATTCAATAAAGTCTAAGCCTCCCACCTGCCACCTCATCGCCCAGAAGAATGTGCCATCGATCTGCTCCCAGGACCGTCTCCTCACAGGGGTCTATCCAGTTTCCATTCCAGAGTCTCAGGTTATTGAGGCATACATACAGGAGGCTTTGGAGATCCCCTGCTGCTGCCAGTTTATTTTTTGTGACCAAAAAAGATGGGGGACTCTGGCTGTGTATCGACTATCGGGGGCTGAATGAGATCACCATGAAATACTGCTACCCTTTGCCGTTGGTGCCTGCAGCGCTGGAACAAGTCCAAGGGACTCACTTTTTCACCAAGCTCGACCTCTGCAGCGCATACAACCTAATCCGGATCCGAGAGGGAGATGAGTGGAAAACAGTGTTTATTACTAAGAGCGGCCACTACAAGCATCTGGTGATGTCCTTCGGTTTGGACAATGTCCCTTCAGAATTCCAGTCCTTTGTGAACAATGCACTGAGATACTATCTGAACTGTTTTGCAATCATTTACATCTATGACATTCTCATCTCATTTAATTTCTCCCCTAATCTTTCCACTCATCTCTCCCATATACGCCAGGTCCTGCACAGCTTGCTGAAGAATGGTCTCTATGTCAAGGCAGAGAAGTGTGAGTTTCACTGTGAGCGGATCAGCTTCCTGAGGTACATCATCGAGGCAAAGGGGGTCCACATGGATCAGAGGAAGGCCAGAGTGGTGACGGATTGGCCTCAGCATAGAACAGTCATGGATCTGCAGCACTTTTTGGGCTTTGCCAATTTTTATCTGCGTTTTATATGCAACTTCAGTTCCATCGCCTCCCCTTTAATTTCTCTTCTCAAAGAGACTGCCCACAATCTCTCCTAGACAGATTAGGCTTCTGACACCTTTGCTTGGCTGACCGTGGCTCACAATTTGGACAGCCTTTTTGAAAGCCCATAATATCAATGTTAGCTTCACCTCTGGGTACGACCTGCAGTCAAACAGTGAGATGGAGAGTCTGAATCAGGAGATTGGATGGTTTCTGCGCTCCTACTACAGCACATCTCAACATGAGTGGAGCCGGTTCCTGCCATGGACTGAATATGCTCAAAATTCCCTCATCAGCTCATCCACGGGTTTCACCCCCTTTTAGTGTATCCTCGGGTACCAACCCCCCTCTTTCACTGTTCTGACTGTGGACGACTGGTCCTGGCACAGTGACAAAGTTTGGCAGGCAGCCCATGTTCATCTCCAGCAAGCAAACAGACACCACCAGATGCAGGCAAATCGCTGCAGGCGGCCAGCACCGCAATACCAGCCTGGGCAGAAGGTGTGGCTGTCCACCAGGGACATCCATCTCCGGCTTCCCTCCAGAAAGCTCCAGTGCACTCACTCTTCACCCTCTGCTCCCATTCTTCAAGCACTCCCAGCCACTGTTGTCTCTGCGCCATCAACCTATCACCTGCCATATCAACCTCGAGTACTGGACTTTCCCTATTGCCCTGTTAGCCTCTTCCTGGACATACAGTGAGCGAAAAAAGTATTTGATCCCCTGCTGATTTTGTATGTTTGCCCACTGAAAAAGAAATGATCAGTCTATAATTTTAATGGTAGGTGTATTTTAACAGTGAGAGACAGAATAACAACAAAAAAATCCAGAAAAACGCATTTCAAAAAAGTTATAAATTGATTTGCATGTTAATGAGGGAAATAAGTATTTGACCCCTTCGACTTTGTACTTGGTGGCAAAACCCTTGTTGGCAATCACAGAGGTCAGACATTTCTTGTAGTTGGCCACCAGGTTTGCACACATCTCAGGAGGGATTTTGTCCCACTCCTCTTTGCAGATCCTCTCCAAGTCATTAAGGTTTCGAGGCTGATGTTTGGCAACTCGAACCTTCAGCTCCCTCCACAGATTTTCTATGGGATTAAGGTCTGGAGACTGGCTAGGCCACTCCAGGACCTTAATGTGCTTCTTCTTGAGCCACTCCTTTGTTGCCTTGGCTGTGTGTTTTGGGTCATTGTCATGCTGGAATACCCATCCACGACCCATTTTCAATGCCCTGGCTGAGGGAAGGAGGTTCTCACCCAAGATTTGACGGTACATGGCCCCGTCCATCGTCCCTTTGATGCGGTGCAGTTGTCCTGTCCCCTTAGCAGAAAAACACCCCCAAAGCATAATGTTTCCACCTCCATGTTTGATGGTGGAGATGGTGTTCTTGGGGTCATAGGCAGCATTCCTCCTCCTCCAAACACGGCGAGTTGAGTTGATGCCAAAGAGTTCAATTTTGGTCTCATCTGACTACAACACTTTTACCCAGTTCTTCTTTGAATCATCCAGATGTTCATTGGCAAACTTCAGACGGGCCTGTACATGTGCTTTCTTGAGCAGGGGTACCTTGCGGGCGCTGCAGGATTTCAGTCCTTCACGGCATAGTGTGTTACCAATTCTTTTATTGGTGACTATGGTCCCAGCTGCCTTGAGATCATTAACAAGATCCTCCCGTGTAGTTCTGGGCTGATTCCTCACCGTTCTCATGATCATTGAAACTCCACGAGGTGAGATCTTGCATGGAGCCCCAGACCGAGGGATACTGACAGTTATTTTGTGTTTCTTCCATTTGCGAATAATCACACCAACTGTTGTCACCTTCTCACCAAGCTGCTTGGCGATGGTCTTGTAGCCCATTCCAGCCTTGTGTAGGTCTACAATCTTGTCCCTGACATCCTTGGACAGCTCTTTGGTCTTGGCCATGGTGGAGAGTTTGGAATCTGATTGATTGATTGCTTCTGTGGACAGGTGTCTTTTATACAGGTAACGAGCTGAGATTAGGAGCACTCCCTTTAAGAGAGTGCTCCTAATCTCAGCTCGTTACCTGTATAAAGGACACCTGAGAGCCAGAAATCTTGCTGATTGATAGGGATCACTGTTAAAATACACCTACCATAAAAATTATAGACTAATCATTTCTTTGTCAGTGGGCAAACGTACAAAATCAGCAGGGGATCAAATACTTTTTTCCCTCACTGTATACTGCTCTGCACCTGTGCTCATTCCCTTGGCTTCCATCTCATTACAATCATAAGCAGAAGCCCCTCCTAAATTTAGAAATTACACATATCTTACCTAAGACATAGGTTTATATATACTGTTTTAAAGTTTGTATATTCAGTCATATGTATTTCAATCTGTTTCCCTTTCTTTTTTGTGTGTGATCATTTTTCAAGATGGTTAATTGAAGCTGCTACAGCAAATTCCAGAACACACGGTATACAATAACTTGTGTGGGTTGCAACAAAACATGAAATTGTCTTTGAGTGATCTTCATTGCTCGTAAAAAAAATGAGTAATTGGACTGTGTGGTCTGCAGACTCATGAGCACAGAAGTGAGGGATCTTTGATGTGCAGCTCATTTGTTGTTGGTTTCCAGATCAATGCTGTAGCAACTAAAGAAAACCCCTGACACCTGTTCCCTTTTCTCAGACTTAACACAGGTATTCCAATTTTTTACTCATTTTATATACATAACTATGTATTTTAAATGCATATATATATATATATGTGTGTGTGTATGTACAGTTAAATGAATGCTTCAGTTTAATGGTTGGCTTGCTATGTCATTACTAAGATTTCTTTATTTACTCTTGACTGAATGAGTGCAGACAGTTAATCAATAATAATATAAGACGTGTTTTGGAATAATTTCTTGAGTGACAATTGTGAAAAATTATTAGATATGGACTAGACCCAAACAAGACTTTAACCTATGAATGATGTTCAACACAAATATTCCCCTCAGGCATAATTATAAAGATTGTTAATAACAGGAACATTAAAGAATATGTGACATTATATGAGCATTCAACATGACTCTAGAGTGATTTCAGTCTTGCAGCATTTATTCCCAATTTCCCATATTGTAAAACTAATTTTACATTATTAAATGTTATATTTTTTTATGTGGTGGTATACAAAACGTGGTCAAATGGGGAGACAAGTACAGATAACTTCACTTCCAATATCTTGACTGTTAGTGTCCTATGTTGTTGTAATACAAATTACAAATTGTACATTGCGGAGTCAGTAAAACCTGATTCTAGCACCATCAGCTTTTTCGTTTTATTTTTGTAACTGTATGTCCATTCCAGAATAATGAAAGTTCTGTTATGAATTTGTGTTGCTTCATCTGACACAAAACAGACTAAAATAAATATGTTAGTATATAGCCTAATCAAATCTACATTTGTGAAGACATTATTATACTACTACTGCTCATAATAATAAAATAGGTACATATATTTCATATGCAGCCTATATAAAGATTGATTTTCGTCATTATAATTTTATGTTAACCACTGTTTAACTTTACATTGTTTTATATAACAAAATGTCAACAGTCTAAGATAATGTTGTGAAACATATTCAGGACACCAGAGATTTGGTATGGAGTCACCACCTCCAGTTGCAGATGGGAGCACATTTTAATGGTGCCCCTAAACACACATACATTATCATGATAATTGAGTAGAAAATCTTTGCTTGCATCCCATCCCATTCGAATAATCACATATGATCTCATTGCATAATTACCAAAAGGAAACAGCATTACACAGTGGTCTTTAATGAAATCTGAAAATGACTCTTAAATATTTTTAACTTCACTTCACTTTTCACGGTCACCCCGATTGCTTGAGCATGAAATGGTTTTAAAGCATTAAGTCACTTCTCTTCTTTCACTAAGGGATAAAAGGCAAATTAATCCTTCTTTCTTAGCACTCTTTGCTTTGTATGCATCAGTCAGTCCCTTCCAGAGGGATATTTTTGTGTGTGGAAGAGGAGGTCCTAATTACTCCACATAGCCAGGTTGTTCCTCTCGGTTGCTCACATGGAACATAATGTTAACATTTGCATTCCAATCACTAAACAACAAAAATATAGTTTTGAGGTGTGATGACATTTTTTTGAATGACTGAAACATCATTGGGGCAGGATTCATCATCTGAAATGTAGAGACGGGAAAGGGGAAGAAGATGACGAAGGGCAAATACAACAATCAAAATACTAAACCAAAGGAGCTCACTGATTGAATAATCCTCAAAACCAAACCACAAACTCCACTCAGGTGAAGAGTAGGTCATTCCAAGCCCTGGGTAGATGTGTCACATGTCTGATTGACTGATCGGCCAAGTAATGAGAGCCAATAGCATATAGCTTCATTGGTATTCCAAACCGGAGAGCCAATCAGATTCACCTTGAAATCAGTGGTGATTCTAGGATATGTGGGGGCCCCAGGCAAAATAATTTCTGACGGTGTTGGTATATTGTCCCGTGAGAGTGGGGCGGGGGGCAGATGGAGTTTTCTCTCATGAGAGCAGCCCTTTAACAAATTGGTAACCTGACCTGCCAGAATCATCATCATCTGAACAGACTCCCTCCTGTCAGGAAAATAATTTGATCACTATTCTCGTCACTGTCAAATCAAGTGAGAGTCAAATAAAATGTTGAACATTTTATAAAAGACTATTATCACGAGGTCGCCTAGGTTTAACATTCAACAAATAGATCTTCTTCTTCTTCTTCTTCTTCTTCTTCTTCTTCTTCTTCTTCTTCTTCTTAATAATAATAATATGAATAATATTATTTTAATCAGTTAAGGGTCAGTTTTTAATCTGTTCTGTCTCAAAGTGTCTTGCAATAATGGACCCAGCTGGCAAACCTCTTTTGGAGGCAAAGATGAACAAGAATGGAAAGTTTTCTTACTCAACCCAGATGTTTGCTGAAATGAAAAGGTGATGTGTGGCCCACAGGTTCATTTGTCCTCTTCTGTGAGAGATTGGTGCTAAATAATTAACTAAGTTAGCCACTCTTTTCGTGTGGGTTAATTTCCAAAGAAAGTACAGAACTGCATATTTATCGACTAAACAGTCACAGCAACTGAATTAACTGCACAAACAAACATATAAGAGCCAGATTAAATCAAAACTTCGACCCACCTGTTAATAGCAAACTACGAACCTGTATATCAAAGTGGTTATGAGTGGTTATTTATGAGTAGAAAAAAGTAGCCTCATACAAAAGATGAAGCTACCACTGAGGGCAGTATTTTACTTTTCTTTATTTTTGATTTAATCTCAGCATAGGACAGTGAAAAAAGAAATTATGGCTAGAGCCCAGTGGCACCCAGATACCATTCTGTACCTCATTGCTGTTTTGGATGACACTGATGACATTTTAAATGGCAAATGCAGAGAAATCAAGGCCTAACTTATGCATAATATTTTACGGAGGTGTTTACAAAATAAAAAACAGATAACATGCCACAGATTAACAATAAATCCAGTCAAACTCTAAGAGAGATCAGGATAAATAAAGAGGAGGTACTTATATTTTGTAAGTCGCCCTGGCCAAGTGCATCTGCTAATAAATAAATAAATAAATAAATAAATAAATAAATAAATAATAATAATAATAATAATAATAATAATAATAATAATAATAATAATAATATAAAGGGACTAGCTGAACTAAAAACAAACAAATCACCTGGGCCAGATGGTATATTTCCAAAAATACTTAAATAAATTAGGGAAATTATTTATCGGCCACTAACTACAATATTTCATTTGACACTTAGAACAGGGGATGTGCCAACTGACTGGAAAACTGCTAACGTCTTAAAAATCCACAAGAAAGGAGAGCCAGGAAATTACAGACCAATCAGTTCTTATGTTCTTAAGTAATGGTGCAATAGTTACTGTCATGTCAGGTACTAAAACACCATTAACTGAAAAAACAAAACATCTAACTTCTATATCTATCTATATCTAGCAGCATCTGAAGGTCATACTGTGGTGCCACTGCCAAAACTTACAGCTACTCCTGTGAATTTCTTGGAATACCTACTTCAGTTTAAAACAGCAAGACCCCAGGACATCAAAGGATCTGTCTGAAAAGAAATTGACAAATATTCAGTGTAGAGATGAATAGATCTATACATAGAATAAACTTCCACAGACATAAATACAGGTTTGTGGTAAATTCTGCACCTTTCGTAGCCTTAGTCTCAAGCATTGTAACTCTATAAAACCGCTTTCTTTCTAGAACTGAACTTCATTCTCTGAGGCAAGATTGGCAGCACCTGACATTTATCTATTATTTAAGGATTGTGTTTGAAAAAGGTAGCAGGCCAGAAGCGAGGCAGATGGGAGAGTCTGGGTTCAAGAAAACCACCAAGAGATAAATCAATTGTATCTATATGGACCTCCAAGTATGAGACAACAACAGCACCTCTGCAGAGCCATCTGCCTCCGCTTGAGAAAGAAACAAGCATTTTAAAATATTAATCAGCTTAAAAGTCTGTAAAAGTGCTTCATTGCTATATAATTGTGAAGATTATATCTGAAGTGGAATGCATTACTAGGCACATCAGACGATCTGCTCAGTACAAGCCATATAATCACAGTACACCAAGGCCTGGCCCCTGATTTCTCCATTTGCTAAATTAAAAATCTTTCTCTTTATCTTTCATCTTCATTGGACTTGTACAAGCAGGTTTGGCAAAGACGAATTGTCATTTAAAAGTATGATGACTTCATGTACAGGATGAATCATGCAATTATTTAATGTCCTAGTTATTACTGCAGGTAAGTAAACGTGCACTTTTTCTATGGAGGAAATAGTAGGTGGTAAGGCCAGCCCTTATCTCACTTGAATTTGTAGTTATGTCAGAGAAAATGAATACCCACCTGTTAAAGTAAAACATGTTTTTTTTATAATTTGACCACAGCACTTTAGATTGCGTGGCCCAATTTGATATCAAATTTATATTCAATTGATAATCTATTAACATTCAACTTCCTGATAATTAAAGTTCAATACAATGTTAATGTAATATCTATCCATACCAAAAATGTGAAGAAAATTATCTGTATTTGCCCCAATTGTTTCTTGTAACTTAGCTTATGGGTTTGATTTCTCCATTTAAGATAGCTGAGCGATAATGTAACTTTTTTCACACTGACAACTTTTTTGATATAGATAGATATTACATTGACATTCTATTCATATTTATTTAGCAATTAGTTGAATGTTAATAGATTATCAATTGGGCCACGTAATCTAAAGTATTAAGAATTTGCGTAATTATTTATTTATTGCTTCAAATTCATAGCAACAAGTTGTCCAACTGCAACCTCTTTTGTTCAAGATAAAGCTTAGTTTCAGAACTGGTTTATGTCTGGTTTTTACACACATTTCAACGTATCACCAGAGCATAACTACCTAACAATGAAACATTATTAGACAGCCTTAAGGCTACTTCATTGCTAAAAACAGAACATATATTAAGGTTTCCCATGCCAGCACAATATATATACCAGAAACCCATATAGTTCTGATCATTCTGAGTGTGCTAGCTAACATGTTCCTGCCATTGTTTATTAGGTAGGCTTAATCTGAGTCTGTTCTCTCAATCGCACCTCAAAAACCCCTCAATGTTGTTGCTGTTTTTTGCTCTTTGTAAAGTGCCTTAAGGACAATATAATACATAAGACACATGAATCTGTGTTGTATTGTATGGCATTCAATTGCATTTACTCAAAGCAAAGCCACTTTTGCTCTTGTATTCTTAGTCATCAATTTTCCCTTAACACTCTAATGGTGTTTTTTCATCTGATGAAAAGGGAAGAAATGGGAGACCTTTTTCTTCTTTAAAATGTCTTCTTTCTTCCCTTTCCATTATCGGTCCATATATATCTAATTTCCAAAGAATTGCTCACATCATGAAAATAAATGGAAGAACAAAACAGATGTGAATCAAAAGCCATTTGTTTCTGATTGACCTAATCAGGATGCAGGTCCATAGGGGGTCACAGCTGAGTGGTGAGATGATTCACCTTCCAGCTCCCAGTCCATTTATACTCCAAGGGTATCTATATTGGTATGCAGCCAGGATGGAGAACTCAGGAGTGTCTGAACTAGAACCGGTGGGATTCAAGAATCTTACTTACAATCTTACAATTCTTACAGTTTCTGGTAAGATAGAAACCTACTTGACTCTCTTCCTACAGCTTTTTCTCATCACATTAATGTCAGCCTGTGTCTTAGTGAATTAATGAGGTTGATGAGCTTTTGTTCATATTGTAAAAATGGCAAACGTGAGAATACATAATGATACTTTAAATTGGTATTTTTTCCTCTAAAAGGAGCTAGATCCTCGAGACACAAGATTATTATCTAGTTGTAAATGTGTTTTACATACAACACCTTATTGGCTTTCTTTCAAACTCTACTGTCTATGGTCAATAAATCACTGTTGATTAAAGTCAAAACATAAGAACAACTTCCAAATGCAAACATGCAATTTTGTCTGCTTTAGACCCTTATGTGTAAACCTGCCAATTATGTCTAGCATAATTAAGGCTGACATTTCTGTATTCTGGGTAGCATCATTTTGCATTAGACTGTAGAAAAGATTATTGTTTTGTGTTTTTAATGGTCCAATCCGTTCACAAAGATGGCTAAACATTTTCTTTGCAAGGCAGAGATTCTCTCATTGTGCAATTTCAGAAATCACAATTCTCCTTTCCTGGTCTATGAATTACTTATGCAGAAACCAAATGCACAAAACTGGTCTGAGAATGTCGGCAGTGTTAAATATAAGGATTTCATCAAATTAAACCATTCAAAAATCGACTAAAATGGAATTCTTTACTCACTCCGCATGAGGGCCATTGCTCTACCTGTAAAATAGTGACTGTGGTCTATGAAACACAAATAGTACTTTTCAGAGGAAATGGAAGGCACCTGGCTTGTAGGCCTATTGTTGAAAACACAGCTCTTAAATGAGTGAACACTTTTCTATTAGCAATTGCACCAGTGTTTGCAGCAGTGTAATTGAGTAATGAAATGACAATCCAATGAAAACTGTAAGACAGGATTTATCACCATGGTTACATGGTGAGCTGACACATCCCATTGCTGTTTCCTCACAGTTAACGAGTAAATGAAGAAAAATGCCTGTTGGTATGTTTTTTGGTTGTTACTATAAAACTACTGAAAATCAACAGAATCTGTCCATATAGTGCCTGCCTATTAAATCACACACTTCACTGCAAAGAGATACAGGCTATGCGAATGCTGGAGGGAAATTATGACTTTAAAGTTCAGTTTTGAATTAATATTAGGGCTTTGATACTGAATACTGCTTCCCATGATCCTATGCAACACATATATGTGAATAAATAAGTATGTAAAAGTTAATAATAAAAGCATGCTTTGAGTCTCCAGAATGACTGACCAAAATCAATCAATCAAAATCTATGAAATCTACTTTCACTTGAAGTTTCCTATATGGTAGAAAATATATATATATAATACAGATCATAGGTGAGATATGGCTCTGGAAGTGAGCATAATTATTTATGGTGTGTCTGCTTCTGTGGACTATTCTTTCCATAACCTTGTTTGGCTTCTCACAGAATACCAATTTGGGAGAGATCATTTCATGGTTTTGCATGAGCTCTGGGCTTCTTCAAAGCTGTCTAAAGTAACAAGTTTATGAAAGATTGCTTCAATTCCAAAACTACACAGACATATGTAACATGCTAGGTGGATTGATTGCACTTCATGACTGAAAATAATAATTGCAAGTTTCTGGTACAAACTGGGTGGCAGGTGTAAGATATTATTTGTTAGAATGTATTTTTCTATGTTAAATTCTGTACCATAGAGGAAACGGACTTCCTTCCTTTTAGCTAGTCCCTGGTAGCCACTGGTAGCCCCTGGTATCCTTATCTATATGTCCAGAGACCAAAAGGGTACCTGTCCTCTGATTGGCTCCTAGCCAAATTCCAAAGGACCCCCACACTTCTAAATTACATTAGCATAAAGCACCCAAGTCATGGTGGTGGCAAAATGTGATTGGTTGAAAGGAAACCTTATAAAAGGGAAAACAAAGAGAAGTTTAGTTCTCTTCATTATTCACTCTTCATTCTTGAAAGAGACACAACAAGACAGAGCAGGAGAGTGAGTGAGAGAGAGAGAGAGAGAGAGAGAGAGAGAGAGAGAGAGAGAGAGAGAGAGAGAAACCACTGCCTGCCTGACCCAGATTGACCCAAGCTGCCCTGTGAGAGGAGAAAGGAGAAATTGGGTATTATCTGTTTCTTACTGTAATCCAGCAGAAGCTTAATATTGCTTATTTTCAGTAAAATAATTGTATGATATTAGTTTCCTATTTTTGTCATAAATAAATGATTATTGCACATCTGTGACTTGACTGCATCTTCCCTCTAAAAGAGTCTTAAAAGAGAAACCAATTGACCTATGAGTTTTCAGTTCAATTATTTATTTAGATTGACTGAAAAAACAAGCATATCAAATTCTCTTACACAGGCATGAGGTACTTTTTTTAAGAAAATAGCGAGGAGCATTAGTGCGGAATCAATGGTATCTGGAATACAGCCCCTTGTTTGTAGACCCAGGTCATCCCCTAACACAGTCGATTTGGTTATGTAATATATGCATGTAGAATCAGACTCTTCAGTCTTGAAGTTACTCTGGTTGCAGCTTTTTTTTAATTCTCCCAAGAACAGCAGTACTTTTGTGCAATGCATCATAATTACAAGGGATTTTTCATTTTCAAGGGATCATGGGTGTTTTTATACAGTTTTAGCTATGACTATAGGAAGGGTAGTTGCATTTTCCATAGGAATGGCTTTATCACTTCACCATATACAAACACTGTTTCTTCACACCCAAGGACACAAATTAATCAACTCTTTTAAAGTATTCTGTTTCAAGTTCTGTTTAAAGTACTCCAGTTCTTGTACATCCCTCCTGTAGTCCAGCTGTGGACTCAATGGACATCTGTAGCTTTTGGACTTAATCAAGAGCATACTGTAACTTTGTGGGATCATTGTTTGGGGACCAAATCTGTGTACCACACCTGAGTATATTAAAATATTTGCCCATAATCCTAATGGTATATTAACCCAATGTGACCATAATACCCTGCATTAATGTGTAATGTTTTTAATATGATTAAGTGATATCTTCAAATCTATCAGTCTGTCTTAAGGTTGAAGTGAAGCAAACTAAATATGAATCTTAATATTTTTAAAAACACTGAGGAAAAATCTTTTCCTTTACAAAATAGTTTTACATGTGGCTCACAGTCAAAATCCAGTATTGGTCCCTTCGTCAATCCTCCTGTTTGTGAGTTAATATAATATTACATACACAACATCTAGCTGGAGGCTGGCTTTTTAATTTTATTTTCAAGGGATGGTTGAGATATGCTAATATATTCGGGAAGAAATATTAATTATAATTGTCTTTCAAAGAGAACAGAGCAATCCAGGACAAGAATGGCCTCCTTTGTCAGCGCACACCCACACATTGTGCTGCAATTTTCTCACAAAACTATACACCTTTCACTTGCCATATAACCTTTTCTTGAAGCGCTATCTGAAAAAAGACAGACCTTCAAAATTGCAGGATAACCATGGAACAGCATGAAAAGGTATAAGCACACAAGACAGTAGGATGATGTATCACATCAGTATCTCCAGCACAGTTAACCGGGGCACCAAGAAAGATGAGAACAAATGATTGGAGTATTTTGAGTGGAAGCTGGAAGATATGACTTTTAAATTCTGTTGAGAACTCATACCTTTTGTCTCCTACAAAACAAATAAAATATACATGTAGTCTTGCTTTTTATTCTCATTCCACATCTCTGGATCTTGGGTACAGTCCTGTTTAGAAGAGTACACATTTTCTAATAAAAATATAATTCAAAGGTATCAACCCTGGCACAGGTAGACAATGCCAAATTTATAATAATTAATTAATATGGAAAGGACAAAGCTATTGGTCAGACGTACAGGATTCCATGGACAGGATTTATTTGTGTGTGTATTGACTTATAGATTATGTAATTCAAAGATCTAAACATCTTTTTTTTTCATTCAACAGCCTGTAGACAGTTGAGTTAAGGTTAGGCTTAGAGTCAGGGTTAGGGAGAGTGTCAGACTTGTGTTGGGTTTATGACATGTGCTAAACATCTGTGTTCAGAGGTAGTGCATAAGATATGCAGGTGTTATTCCTGTGATATTAATGCATTAATTAATTACGTATTTGTGGCCACTATTGTAAAGTTTTACCACTACTTGCTTGCCTTTATCCTATCTCTGTACTATATCTGTATGCCTTAAAATCAAAGCTACCACACACATCCTCTACTTAGCACATGACCTTTGATTCAATCTATTACCAGTTTTTAAGGGAGCAAGTTTACAATCAATTCAGACTGACATCATTTGACAAGGTCAGGGACCCAGTTCTAACAATTAACTTTAAATTGCGGATAATGTGACAGATAATACCTGCTTTAAAGTTTGAAGTTCTATTCCTGAACATAGGAATGTACTTCAATAATCTGTATTGCATCCCTACAATAATGATCACAAACAAAAGCCTGGATGAGATGGACAAAAAATGTATTATGCTATTTGCATATAATTTGAAAAAGCCCATAACAGCAGAATATCATTACAAATTCACATATTCACATATACAGCATCAGGCAGAAGGCCAACATAGGTTTAAACAATACCCTATTGTGATGAGTTCGTCCCTCTTAACTTGGAAAAAGACTACATTCCAGGTGATTGTCTAATTCCATTATGTAGTCATTCAGTAAATTGCACCCCATTGCCATCGATGAATATGGTAGAGTTAATGGTAATGAATCACGCTACAATTTCAATTGGAAGCCACATTGAAAGCTACAGACGTTCCTGAGGAGATCTCAGATGGTGCTGTTTAAAAGCACGGTGTGCTATATATATATAAACGTTAAAATAGCAGGTGGCTTTAGTACAAGTTATGGATGCTCACTAAAAGAAACCATGAAGTGATTATGTGATGCATTTGCACCGAGATGGGGCATCACCGTATTTGTTAATTTATGAAGCAACAGGGGCGACTCTAGTCTATGGCTGGGTATGGCTAATGTCCTTATTCATTAATTCTCATTCATTCAGGCATTCATTGGCTAAATGGTCAGTTTTCTGTAGGAAGTCTGCTTACAGGATGGGTGAAACTAAAGAGTTGGAAAACAAACTACAACTGACGTGGGTAACTTGCATATAATAAAAGGCTCTTTTGGAATCGTTGTAGGACATTAAGATGTGTTTGACTTAAATCAAAAGAGACAGTAAGTGACCAGGTAATATCTATATAGCAACTGAATTGAATACGTATTGTATGTGTTATTTATTATGTATTATTTATTATAGTGATATTTTTATTTGTAGCACAGCTTATGATTTATTTTGGCTGTAACGGGGAGACTAACTGGGGTGAGGAACAGACTTGGAAACAGGCAGGGGTCGAGACCGGCAAACAGTAGTGTCCAAGGAAATCCGAGTGTCGTAGTCGATGAGGTAGGCAAAGGTCGATGATCAGGCAAACAACACAGAGAAGGCAATCCAGGAGGCAATGGTCGATGAAGCAGGCAAGGGTAGTAATACAGGAACACACGTAAACACGCAAAGGGGAAATAAGGAGCACAAGGAATTGCTATGGAGAATAGACAAGACTGAGCATAGAATGGAAGTCACAGGAGAGTTATATGCAGTGGAGAGGAAGACAGGATACCAGTGGTGGAAGTGCTGAACGAATGAGAAGGAGGACAGGAGACACATGGTGTTGTGGAATGTTAATAGAATAACTGGACAAGAAGCTGAGGCAGCGTGAGGGCAATTAGAATTCAGTGGATGAGGACCTGTGGTAGCTGACTGAGGAAGTGCGGGGCACAGATATGACAGAACCCCCCTCCTCATGAGCGGCTCCTGATGCAACTGGGTGGCAGGCGTGGCCTCCCCCGGGGCCGGGGGGCCGGATCCGTTGGGTGATCCTGGTAAAAATCGTTGATTAAGGAGGGGTCCAACACGTCAGAGGCCGAAACCCACAAACGCTTCTCAGGGCCATACCCCTCCCAGTCCACCAGATATTGTATGCCGGTTCGGCGACGTCGAGAGTGGAGAAGGGTCCGGACGGTTTAGACGGGGCCATCTGGGTAAGGACTAGAAATCACAGGTTTCAACAGGGAGACATGGAATGTAGGCGAGAGATGATAGGAAGTGGGCAACTGTAAACGATAGGTAGCCAAGTTGATCCGACATAGAATCTTAAAGGGACCGATGAATCGGGGGCTGAAGACGGATGTCTCTGGTGGATAGCCAGACCTCCTGTCCAGGTTGGTAGAGGGGAGCCGGCCATCGCCACCCATCCGCCTGGGCTTTCTGGCATCGTATAACCTGTTGGAGGCGGAAATGTGTAGATTGCCATACAGAGGCACTACGTCTAAACCAGTCATCAACAGCAGGCAATTGGGATGATTCTTCTGACCCGGGGAAGAGAGGCGGTTGAAACCCTAGCACACAATGAAATGGTGTGAGACCGGTAGAGAAGCTGGTGAGGGAGTTTTAGGCATATTCCACCCAAGGTAAGTACCGATGCCAGTCCGTCTGTGATGAGCTACAATAAGAACGCAAGAACCGGACGATTTCCTGATTTAACCTCTCTGTCTGTCCATTGGATAGAGGGTGATAACCAGAGGTGAGACTGACATTGATCTGCAGTGTTTTCATAAAAGCTGACCAAACCCTCGAGGTGAATTGGGGACCCCGATATGAGTCTTCAGGGATCCCGTAGAGACGGAAAACGTGGTTGAAGAGGAACTCGGCAGTGTACAGAGCAGTGGGAAGGCCTTTCAAGAGGATGAGCAGACAAGCTTTCGAAAACCGGTCCACTGCCACAAGGATAGTGTTGAAGCCCTGCGATTTGGGAAGGTCGGTGATGAAGTCCACGGCGATATGGGACCATGGACGATACGGAATAGGGAGTGGTTCCGAGAGATCAGCAAGAAGTTGACGAGGGGTTTTCGATTATGCACAAGTTGGGCATGCTGCAACGAAGAGAGCAACGTCATGAGCCAGAGCGGGCCATCAGAATGTCCTTTGAAGTAGAGAAAGTGGACGTTGAGCTCCGGGATGGCCAGAGGTGGGCGATGAATGAATCCAGTGCAAGAGCTGGGAACGGATGGAGGCAGGAACAAATGTTCGTATAGCAGGACACTCAGGAGGAGATGGATCTGCGATCTGTGCCTGTTGTATCTGGGTCATGATATCCCATCTTATAGGTGGCAACATGCAAGTCGCAGGTAGGATAGGGTCTGTGGAGCAGCATAGGAGTCGAACTGACGGGACAATGCATCTGCCTTGATGTTCTTAGAACCGGGTCTGTAGGTGAGGGTGAAAATAAATCTTGTGTAAATCAAATCCCAACGCGCTTGTCTCGGGTTGAGCCTCTTGGCCGAACGGATGTACTCCAAGTTACGATGATCTATAAGAACAAGAAAAGGATGTGTGGCTCCCTCAAGCAAATGACGCCATTCTTCAAATGCCAATTTGATGGCCAGCAGTTCGCGGTTCCCAATGTCGTAGTTTCTCTCAGAGGATGAAAGTTTTCTAAAACAAAAAGCACAAGGGTAAAGCTTAGGTGGTTGGCCGTGACATTGGGACAACACAGCGCCAACTCTAGATTCAGATGTGTCCATTTCCACTACAAAGGGAAGCAAGGGGTCAGGATGTTTCAGGATGGGAGCAGAGGTAAAGACAGTCTTGAGTCGTGTGAAAGCAGTGGTTGCTGAAGCAGTCCAAGAAAGGGAACGGGCGGAGCCCCTGAGAAGAGAGGTCAGAGGTGCTGCAACCGAACTGAAGTTCCGTGTAAACCTTCTATAGAAATTGGCAATCCTAGAAAGCGTTGGAGTTCCTTGACAGTTCTGGGCTGGGGCCACTCAGTGACAGCTCTAACCTTAGCCTGGTCCATATGTACTCCATCTGCATTGATGACATAACCCAGGAAGCTGACACACTCACTGTGAAATTCATACTTTTCGGCCTTCACATACAGTCCATTCTGTAGCAGGCTGTGCAGAACCTGACGTACATGGGAAACATGTTCAGAAAAAGTTGAGGAGAAAATATCATCAATATAGACAATAACAAGCAGGTTTAAGAAGGGTCTCAGAACATCGTTTACATATGCTTGGAATACTGAAGGGGCATTGGCCAATCCGAAAGGCATTACCAAGTATTCATAATGTCTGCTAATGGTTAAAAAAGCAGTTTTCCACTTGTCTCCTAATCTAATCCGGATCAGGTTGTATGCACTGCGTAAATCCAACTTCGTAAAAAAGCGGGATCCTCTGACTTGCTCCAGAGTGGCAGGCACCAAAGGCAAATGATCATGATATTTGACAGTGATGTTATTCAGGCCTCTGTAGTCAATGCAAGGTCGGAGTCCCCCATCCTTTTTATACACAAAGAAGAAGCTTGCAGCAGCAGGCGAGGTGGAGGGACGGATGATGCCGAGCTGTAGCGCTTCTTGGATGTATTCTGTCATGGCCTTGGACTCCAGAAGAGAGAGGGGGTAAATACATCCTCTAGGCGGAGAAGTTCCAAGGAGCAGATCTCCAGGTCGATGAGGTGGTAGTTGGGAAGCTTGTGATTTGTTGAAAACCGCTGCCAGATCAGTGTATTCAGGAGGGATGATGGATGGCACAGAAAGGAGGGGATTTTCCACATGCGTCGCTCGGCAAGGAAGGGCTAGGCATCTTGAAAAGCAGGAAGAGCCCCAGGCGAGAATTTCTGCAGACTTCCAGGAAATGGTCGGGTTGTGATGTGACAGCCAGGGAAGACCAAGAATGATGTCAACTCCAGAGGAATCGAGAACGAGAAATGACAGATGGGTACAGTCCTCTGAGAGATGGATCCAGAACCGATGGGTTAATTGTTGACAGCTTTGACCTGTAGTGGCGGAACACAGGGGAGCAGAGGGATGCCGAGTAGTTTTACGGTCTCTTGGCGGATGAAGTTCCCGGCAGACCCTGAGTCTATCAATGCAGATACAAACATACTGTTATGAGTCCAGGTGAGTTTGGCATGAATAACACTCTGTATCTGTGATAATAGGACAACGTTTAGTACTTACTGTGGAGTCTTGGGGCAAGCCAGGGCAGACAGGACAGACTTCACGGAAATGCCCCTCGTTACCACAGTACAGGCACAGGCGTAATTGCAGTCATCTTTGTCTCTCCATGGTCGTCAAACAAGTGCATCCAAGTTGCATCGGTTCAGGCTCTGAGGTTTGTTGGGAAGTGTGAGGTACCCTGGTAGGTAGGCGTAAACTGTCAGTAGAAGAACGTCCTCTCCTTGCCTGTAAGAGATGATCCAAGCTGATGGCAAGTTGAATTAACTCCTCCAGATCCAGATTTTCATCTCGACAAGCCAACTCTGATTGCAAATCAGCCTGAAGTCCACGTCCAAACAAGGTTAGTACAGCAGGTTCATTCCATCCACTGCCGGCTGCCAGCGTCCGGATGTTTAGGGCATAGTCTGCCGCCGAGGATGTGCCCTGCCGAAGGGAAAAAAGTTATTCCCCTGCACCCCATCCCTTGGCTGGGTGGTTAAACACCTCCTTGAAATGTTTTAGAAAAAGTTTCAGTGAATTGGTAATGGCACCCAGTTGGGTCCAGATAGGGATGCCCATCGAAGCGCTTTGCCCGTTAGAAGTGTTATGATGAAGGCAATTTGGGCAGAGTCATCAGGGAAGGCAGTGGGCTGATGTGCAAAGTATAGAGAACATTGTAAGAGAAACCCCTCACATCTATCCGGACTGCCGTCAAACTTCTCAGGCACAGCAAGACGCACAAAGCAGGTGTCGACAGCAGCTGCAGCGGCAACAGGAGCAGAAGGGAACGGGGTTACAGTCTGTGTTACACTGGGTCGGAGACTCTGGACAAGTTGGTCAAGCATGTCCGCAATCTGCTCTAACTTGGCCTTGTGCACACCAAGTAGTGCCCCCTGGGCGAACACAGCCATGAAAAGCTTCGGGAGCTCCGCTGGGTCCATGTCGCAGGCCCAGTCTTCTGTAACGGGGAGACTAACTGGGGAGAGGAACAAAAGTGAGGATGCAGCGAGACTTGGAAACCGGCGGTGGTCGAGACCGGTAAACAGGTGTGTCCAAGGAAATCCGAGTGTCGTAGTCGATGAGGCAGGCAAAGGTCGATGATCAGGCAAACAACACAGAGAAGGCAATCCAGGAGGCGATGGTCGATGAAGCAGGCAAGGGTAGTAACACAGGAACACACGTAACACGCAAAAGGGGAAGCTGACCGAGGAAGTGTGGGGAACAGATGTGACAGTGGCCTTAATCAGCAAAGTGATTTCTAACAGAAAACTTGTTGATCACAATTGTCTTTGTAGGTGACTGTTGGTGATGAATTGACGCTGGTGATTAAATGTTTGTGATGAATTGTCGTTGACCCACATTTTTGTTTTATATAATATTTTATTATTCTGCAACAGAGTCAATGTATGGTTTGAATAATTGTTTTACATTTCAATGGGCCTTCTGAAAGTGTAACCTAGTGTTAAAGAACATGGTTGAGGAGGGAGTAAGGATCTGTCTGCAAGCTAATCTTTCGCTATGACCCACTAGGTTGGTGACACTGGACAAGCTTGAAGATTATAATATTAACCCCCCGTTTAAACCTGGCTTAATAAATTGACCACTTAATCTGATCTGTCTGTTTAATAACATTATGCCACGGCATGGACAGATTTTTTGCAAAAAGCTTTATTTTTTACAGGTGACAGGTTACTCAATAGTGTTTTATTTATTTGAGAGTAAAATAAAGATATGTATTAAATTGCATATGGAATCATTCCTAGTTAATTTTTATTTGTGATTTGCAGGCTCAATTTCCATGTTTGGCCCGCCCACATCAGCCCCACCATTATATTTTACAGCCACACCTTAGCCACACCAGTGAAAATGCTGTAGAGCCGCCACTGTGAACAAAACATACTTACAGCGACTGGTGATATTAATATTTTATGAGGAACAACATATAACGTTGGGGGGGTTAAGCCTATAGGTATTTAGCCGATTTTCTTCAATAAGCTCTGCTCTTTTATGGAATCATTGTATGCCTTCTTCTGATTAATACTTTATTGCCTCCCTGTTTTTTCTTCACACATCGTGAGATAAGCTCCTGATGGTACCATAATCTGCATTATATTTCTCCCACTCAGCTGCGAATCTGAAGTTATGATTGCTTGCAAAGTAGATTTACTCCACGTCCTTCTTCAAACCAGTGATTGCAAGATGAATTAAATCAAAGTGTCTGTCTCCCAGGCTCTGCTGCAGAGACAAGAGGAGAAATTTGCTTGGTTGCTGCCGTGACAACAGGCTTCTCTCTACACTCCGGCTGAGCTGCGTAGTAACTCAGCACAGTTTCTTAACTGTGTTTGTTTATTATATAGTTATGCGACGCTAAGAGACATAAATACAAATATGTCTGACAAAATAGCAGGTAGCATATTTAATGATGATGTTAAATGTCAGCAGTAGCCCTTTACATGGAAATACATGTATTTTACTGTCAATGGCACATTAGAATGAATCATTCCTTCCTTAGAAAGGCCATTGGAAATTAACCCAATTTTCCTTGAGGATAAAAACAAATGCCTCCATCTCAATACACAGGTGTATTGTTGAGGAGCACACACAAATTACTCTTCTTCCCAGCCTCTTCCATACGTACTTATTGTATAATCTGTAGACATTTAGAGTAGAATCTAGACTGTTTTGCTGTTGCATCTTAGAAAAAAATGGATTTGATTTTTTAAAGATGTAAGTAAACCCTGAAGAGTACTGCATAGCAATCAATCAGGTCTCTATCCCTTATTGGTGTGGACATGATTTCAATTAACTTCACTCACATTGCTGCTTTCGAAACATGATGAGGAAACTTAAAAGCAGTAAAGTTAAAATCCTTCCGCAAAATTAGAAACTGCTCGCTTGGAAATGCGGACAGATCAGTCAGGGTTTTGTAAACTGCTGTGAAAACTACAATTATCAGTGATGAAAATGAGAAGCATGTGCCTTTCTCCCCTTGCACCTACAGCTTTTTAAAAATAACATGGTCATATTTCTGTGCATTCACCAGTACCGCCTGGACAATCGAACTGCTGTGGAAATTTTACTTAGAAGGGAGAATTAAGCTTTAGAAATCTGGGTTATGCAAACATTGAATATCCATTTGAAAAGAAAGTATGGAAGTGAATAAGATTTATTGAAATTGTATCTCAGCTAATCCCATCCCCATTACCCTTTCCAATGGGGTGTACATTGCCATCTGTGTTTACTAGAAGGCTGGCTATGACTTTCAGAATGAATGAGACATGCCAATATGGCTGGAGCTAGATGCTGGTAGTGAGGACTACTGGTTCTTTTAAATTGTGATCCAGAAAGAAAGGATATCAATAATGTAGAGCAAATGAGAAACCACATACATTACTCAAATAATGGCTTTTTAGTTTTCACTTGTAGATCCTGCAATCCCTCTTCCTTCCACAAACATCTCTCCTCCAAATGGTCACCAGTGCTGCACATTCCCACTGCAGAAGAGATCACAAGCTTGTCTAGTACATACTTACTGTAGAAGGGTATCACATTGTAATCCCACATTTTAATGGCAGCCAATACTGCATGTGGTGCTATATTTTTGTTCCACTGTACATTGATTTAGGCCTACCTGTGATTATACAACAGATTTTATATTCACTGGTGAATTGCCTTTGATGGGGTTGTCCTTATCTTAATTTATTGTCATCTTATACTGCAGAACACCAGCTTGTTTTTTCCAAATAAACTCTCCATACATAATAAGTTAATGATTTCGGAATGCAGTGCGCTCCAAAAACCTCTGCCTCGGCGAAGATAAGGTCAGGCGCAAGTGAATGATTTTCCCTCTGTCAGCTTTGAGCTTTCACTCAGCAGACAAACAATTGTTTCAGCGTAATTAACAGGAGGAGCACGCTGGCACATAATCAATCAGCAATATCAGCAGAAAAGCTCTCAGAATCCCATCTCTCTCTGTCACAAATCTATATCGATCCTCTTTGCTTTACAGTTTTCATCAATGCCAGTGTTTGAATATAGTTTTTTTACCCAATGTATATGAGTTGTCCGTAATTGTATTATAAAACCTTTACACTGTTTAGTCCTGGTCATCCTGGATCTACTTAGCTTATTGTTCACAGCAGCTTCCTGATACTGGGTGGACTCTTTACCTCATTTTTATTATCTGTTGCAATGCATGACTATTATATTGTTGCATTTCACTTTTAAATTAATTTAAGAAAGTGGTTAAAATCACTATTACAATGCGTATCACTTCCTTGATTATTATAGTATAAACAGGCCGATTCTCTATCTCCCCCTTTCTATCAGAGAAGGATGTTTCAATAGGTGCAGTTCAGATGGACCTGCCAACATCTTACTTCTGTTCCTCCCTCTCTATTTTTAAACAAAGGTCTTCTATTTGGGTGCATGGCTCTTAACAGAGGAAGAGATATAAACACATTCTCTCAGAAGCATGGAGGGTTATGTACTTACTATACCCTGCTTCCAAACAATTCCAGGTTGTTTGGAAAGAATTAATACATTAAGAACCAGTTAGCGACTTAAGTCTCCAAATGAGAGAAATTCCAGGCTCCCCCACAGTTTCTGTAAGTCTTAGCCTCATCTTAATCTGTGTCTTGTTTGTGATGTTGTATCATATATACATCTTAGAATGATGCACATATCTATTAAACAAACATCTGGCAATGTGTGTCTATTTTAGAGTTGTTTATGCCTTCTAAATACGATGCATTACTCTTGCCACTGCTGTACACAGTGAGTTGAGCATTAATTAGCAAACAACAAACTGTTTCATGTTTTCTGTGGTTCTCTGAATGGTGTAGAGTCTTTACAACAACAAAAGATGAAAAGGAAAAGGGAAAAACTCAGTGTTTGGTATTCCGAACCATATGTGAGGCCTAAATTAAAAAGATATTTAAAAACGTGACCATGAGTTTGGATTTGATATTGGGCACATGTCCCAGACAATCTGCAGATCACTGAAAGATGCAATTTCTAAACAATGGGTTCATTCCAGTGCCTTGTGCCCTATTATACATCTGCCATCTTAATAACAGAGAAACGGTTCCAAGTTCTCCAGGCTCAGCAATACAGTGTTTTGTTTATCTCTGGCAAAATGACAGTCAGCCGAAGTTGTCTTCCCACAAAGGATCTGTCAAGATATATCTAAACAACAGCACATGCAGCAAAACGGTGCTGATTTAAACAATTCTCAAGTTGAAATGATGGTGGTGTTGTGTGAGAAAGTAGCACTTTCAGACTCTTACAACTGAAAACTAAGCAGACACTGAATGTTTTTCAGGGGGTGCACTGCCAAGGTGTGAATGTCGCAATGCACATCCTGTTTTATGATTGATTTTCTTCCAATGCTGCAATTAAATATTTATTTTAAATTGGAATTAAGGTCATTTAGGTGATGCACACCCATTCCATGCAGAGTAACACATTTATTTTCACATGTTTGTGGCATATATATATACATATACACTCACCTAAAGGATTATTAGGAACACCTGTTCAATTTCTCATTAATGCAATTATCTAACCAACCAATCACATGGCAGTTGCTTCAATGCATTTAGGGGTGTGGTCCTGGTCAAGACAATCTCCTGAACTCCAAACTGAATGTCTGAATGGGAAAGAAAGGTGATTTAAGCAATTTTGAGCGTGGCATGGTTGTTGGTGCCAGACGGGCCGGTCTGAGTATTTCACAATCTGCTCAGTTACTGGGATTTTCACGCACAACCATTTCTAGGGTTTACAAAGAATGGTGTGAAAAGGGAAAAACATCCAGTATGCGGCAGTCCTGTGGGCGAAAATGCCTTGTTGATGCTAGAGGTCAGAGGAGAATGGGCCGACTGATTGAAGCTGATAGAAGAGCAACTTTGACTGAAATAACCACTCGTTACAACCGAGGTATGCAGCAAAGCATTTGTGAAGCCACAACACGTACAACCTTGCGGCGGATGGGCTACAACAGCAGAAGACCCCACCGGGTACCACTCATCTCCACTACAAATAGGAAAAAGAGGCTACAATTTGCACAAGCTCACCAAAATTGGACAGTTGAAGACTGGAAAAATGTTGCCTGGTCTGATGAGTCTCGATTTCTGTTGAGACATTCAGATGGTAGAGTCAGAATTTGGCGTAAACAGAATGAGAACATGGATCCATCATGCCTTGTTACCACTGTGCAGGCTGGTGGTGGTGGTGTAATGGTGTGGGGGATGTTTTCTTGGCACACTTTAGGCCCCTTAGTGCCAATTGGGCATTGTTTAAATGCCACGGCCTACCTGAGCATTGTTTCTGACCATGTCCATCCCTTTATGACCACCATGTACCCATCCTCTGATGGCTACTTCCAGCAGGATAATGCACCATGTCACAAAGGTCGAATCATTTCAAATTGGTTTCTTGAACATGACAATGAGTTCACTGTACTAAACTGGCCCCCACAGTCACCAGATCTCAACCCAATAGAGCATCTTTGGGATGTGGTGGAACTGGAGCTTCGTGCCCTGGATGTGCATCCCACAAATCTCCATCAACTGCAAGATGCTATCCTATCAATATGGGCCAACATTTCTAAAGAATGCTTTCAGCACCTTGTTGAATCAATGCCATGTAGAATTAAGGCAGTTCTGAAGGCGAAAGGGGGTCAAACACAGTATTAGTATGGTGTTCCTAATAATCCTTTAGGTGAGTGTATATATTATGTACCACAGTATTATCAATGTTTGCTCAATTGTTCACCATTAGATTTATGCTTTCCAAGACACTACATCACCCCTACAGCCCACATTACTTTGGAAGAACCACAAAAACACACATTACCAACTTAGATGCAGAGAGAGCTCCCACACATATGATACAGGAGCCTCAGCACAGACAAAATGCACTCAGCAAGTCAAGGGTTCTGCTGGCCTTTTTTCCACAACCAAACTCCAGAGTAGCTTTGTCACTTCTGTTAATGGGGGGTTAAGTGAGAGTCAGTGACTGGAAAAGCCTGAAATGAAACCTCTAATCTCTAACATCTATGTCTCATCATCCAAGCTAACACCAGGCTGAAGCTTTTACGGGATGTGCATCTATGAAGCCCCAGAGACTCATTTGGCTGGCTACTGATTTAAAACTGAAGGATGAATACCAAAGCTGAGCACTCCACCCATTGCCAATCCATTTATCTGTTTGAGTTTGATTTAATGTCAAAAGGAGTACTTTTTATAGACTTAAAAGAAGAAAGAAATTAGCTGAGAATGAAGCAACACAAAGTTTATGTGACTAAAACAACCATTATTCCCAAGTCATATTGTGTCAATAAATAATTTACTACCATTGATATCTAGATATTGTTTTCCCAGTGAGACTCAATCTATTTTCAACCACCAAGTTAATTTCCTGCTAGAGCAGTCCAATGAGACACACACACACATACATATATATACACACACAGAGACACAAACACAGTGTGAGTGTGCGTGTGCATACATTTTAATTGCTTTGAACCATGTAAGCAAAGACATAAAGTATGCCATGAAACTAAACTACTTCATAATCATACTTTATTTCTTGGACACTAGTCAGATTTAAATTACTTAAATGCTTGACCTCAAACATCAGTCTTGGAGCACTTTAAACCCACAAACCATTAGAATTCGAAATTGCAATCTTAATGAGCGTAACTATCCAACGCGACCCCTTATGATAAATCCTTTTGACTGCTCGCATTTACTGGGACAGCTTTCCCGCCACAAACCAGTGTGATGTTGATTCCAATTGGCATCAGTTATTCCAATAATGAAGTGAAGGTCTCTTGTGTTTCAGTCAAATGTACCTTCACAATGAAATGGTTCTGCTCTTCATGCATTTACAAGCTGAAAGACTAATGTGAAGGCATTCTTCTTCACCAGTAAAGGAATGGTAATCTCTGAGCATTTTAAAAGGTGAACTGGGATTTGTCTCGGTACATGCTTAGGTATTCCTTAAACATATACATGTAAAGCAGTATGTAAACAGAATTAAACAGCAAATGCAAGTAGTGTATGTTTTTCTTTATTTATTTGTTTCTGAACAAAGGAATGTTTGTAGAGTTTGTAAAGTTGCACATTGAGCTAAAGCATTTTACAACAGTTTACAACATTTTTGACCTCTTCAAATTGTTTACTGCAGTAAAAGACTGTCAAGACTTCCTTGGCTTCACCATGTCTACCTTGTCTAAGAACAAATACACAACAAAATATGTAATGCCTTAAGAATAAATCAAATTTAAGGCTGACTTACAGTGTTTTTCAGTGTTCTCTATGAAGGCTGGTTATAAGCCTTGCTACTTATAAAGCAAAGAACAAACACATATCAAGATTAATTCATTGTAGAACAATATTGTATGAACATGAAACATTAAGAAATATTGCCATAAGATGCTAACAAAAAACTATGCAGCACACCTTACATAGAACTATCTGAAAAATAGCAATGCATAGGACTGAGAATTCAATATTTGCCCCGGTGGGTTAATTCTATATTGGTTTTGAACAGTATTGATTTGTTATCCATAACCAAAAGCTGGTTAAAATATATATGTGCTGTATTTCAGTGTTATGTATTTGCACTGTTTTGATTGCTTTGCACTACAGCCACCTAAAATATCAAAACAGGGATTTATTTGTTATATTCCCTATTGAAGATGATCACAAAAATTGTCATACCTGCTCCAGATACAAATGTAACGGCAACTGCAATGATGTTGTTCACTTTTCGATTTATCCCTTCAAGGATGCTGAGATTCCCCAGACAAATGTATTCACGCTCAAGGGGGGAAAGAATTTTCCAGTAGTTTTGTGGGGGGGTTACTGCAGTCTTTTCCATAGGACTCCAAAGCTACTGCATCTCTGACAGCCTAAGGTAGCTCCTACAGGTTTAAAGACTGAACTAGAACTAAAGACTGTGTGCGTGTGCGTGCGTGCGTGTGCGTGCGTGTGTGGATGTTGAAATCAACATAATAGAGTCAGAGCTTGAATCTGGAAAAAAAGTGTGATGTCGGGAATTGTCCAGGGTTGAAATGCTGAAATAAGGATAAAATCACACACATACACACACGCACACATATAGTTATATCACTGTCACTGTAAATACTACACACACACACACACAAATATATCTGTCACAGAATGACATCACTTAATTGTGTGATTGAATGTAAGTATGTGATAATATTGTATAATTGTGCAATTCTAATCCCATAATTACTTGACTTAAACCTTTTTAGATATTTGCCAGCAATGTTATGCATAGTTTAACACCTGACATATACTGCATCAAAAGATGTAAAATGCCTACAGCGTCTTTAGCGCTTTTAGTAGATAATATAGGCAGACAGTCACTGGTGGTACATTCATTCCTTTTCAGAAGACTTTTATGCTTCATGAGGTCCCCAGGGGACAGTGTAAGCCACTGTGATAAGAGGCAGGCTGTCAAGTAGATTTCTTCTGTAGATGTAACCCTTAGCTTTCACACTAAAGAATCAATTAATTGTTAACTAAATCAAATGTGGATCTAAGCACATATTTAGGCAAACTGTGTTGAAAGGACCATGTGTGCATATACACATAGCTAAGACTCTCAGTTTGTCAAAGGCAGGAGAACTGTCAAACAAAAAGGCAATTGATATATTCCTTGGAACAAACGACAAGGGAAAAAAAATGTTCCTTATACCTTTCACCTGAACAGAATTCTGGGAATGTGCACTTAGGTTAATTGGAGAGGTTGGCTTGTGAGCTGCTGTTCAGATTTGGCTTCACCCCATACTGTTCTATTAGCTCCAAGTCATTGTAAGACCCCACTGAGTATACCATTGATCTCCCGTTCCCTCTGCTTTAAATAGTTCCTTTTGCCTTCAGTAGAAATGTAGATTTCCCTGGATTTTTCCCTTATCCAGCTTCTCATGTATGAAATATGATAGATAAATTTGTAGCCGGGCTTAATACATACATTAACCTGTTTGTATGGTGAGATCATATCTCTAGAATTGAAAGGGGGTCCAAACCTCCCATGTCAGGGGTTTGGTGTTGCTCCTTGTAAGTATGCCTGAGATGGCATGCTTTGTTTGAATCCAAGCAAGAGTTGACTGCACACACCACTATGTTCATAACTGAATTCAAAATCAAACAAAAAAAATAAAAAATAAATAGATCTTCTCTTTCACCCCATAAGACCTCTTCAGAGGAGGATCACATAGCTCTGGGAAACAACTGCCTTAAAGGGAAACGTGCACAGTATCCAAAAATGATGGTTTTATGTTTTAAAAAGCTCACAACGAAAAACAACCTAGGTACACAAATGTATTAGATTGTATCTTAACAGAATTTGTTTATATGTTACACTCAATTTCTGCATTATAATCATAACAACCAGGTGGAAAAAAGTGAACATGGTGTCTGTGAAAATAAAATCCTATCCTGTTTCAATGAAGAGAGGAAGGCATATCACTTCAACATACAGGCTTTAAGTTCAATTGGTTTGGCTCTATGGCACTCCAGAAGTCAACTGCCACTGTACAGCTGAATCATCACTGTTACAAAATCCGCAAGTTCACTTCAGTCAATTATATGGTAGGGGACAGCCAAGCACAATACATTTACATTGAATTGGTTTTAAAACCCAGAATGTCAAGCTTTGAGCCTTTTCTTTTGGGTGAATGAAGCTGCCATCACATTGTTCCAGCGTCTTATCAAGGCATTGCAGATGTGAATGAATTAGAGTGAGTACCCAGATGATACTCACATTTTGGAGAAACATGTTGTGCAACCAGAAAATAATTCTGGGTGATCATTTGTTATTGTGGGACTGAAAGAAAAAATATAAATTCAGCTATGGGTAAGTTAACTTTGATCTTTTGGGAAACCATTAAAGAAAAGGATATAATAAATCTGCATTATTCAAAGTAGGCACAGGGGTGTGAAGTTAATCTGAGTTCAGTAAACCACTCTTAGTGTATACTTGTTTATAGAGGTCTCTGTGTGCCCAAAATAATGACAAACCAATATACTAACAATATGATATGTATAAACAGAAGGATGTATGAAACCTACTTGTTATGCTTCTCACTTTGATCAAATAAAACATTGTTATTTTTGTTTAGCTGTTGTTGTCCATGTTGAGTCTGTGAAAAGAGTTGGCTTGTTTGATCATGTAGTCACAGTGATCCCTGCGCTCATTTGTGATTCCTCCATGTCTCCAGGTAAAGAAAGTAGAGAGACAGGTGGAATAATAATATTTTCTTCCAAGGTGGGATATACACTCACCTAAAGGATTATTAGGAACACCATACTAATACTGTGTTTGACCCCCTTTCGACTTCAGAACTGCCTTAATTCTACATGGCATTGATTCAACAAGGTGCTGAAAGCATTCTTTAGAAATGTTGGCCCATATTGATAGGATAGCATCTTGCAGTTGATGGAGATTTGTGGGATGCACATCCAGGGCACGAAGCTCCCGTTCCACCACATCCCAAAGATGCTCTATTGGGTTGAGATCTGGTGACTGTGGGGGCCAGTTTAGTACAGTGAACTCATTGTCATGTTCAAGAAACCAATTTGAAATGATTCCACCTTTGTGACATGGTGCATTATCCTGCTGGAAGTAGCCATCAGAGGATGGGTACATGGTGGTCATAAAGGGATGGACATGGCCAGAAACAATGCTCAGGTAGGCCGTGGCATTTAAACGATGCCCAATTGGCACTAAGGGGCCTAAAGTGTGCCAAGAAAACATCCCCCACACCATTACACCACCACCACCAGCCTGCACAGTGGTAACAAGGCATGATGGATCCATGTTCTCATTCTGTTTACACCAAATTCTGACTCTACCATCTGAATGTCTCAACAGAAATCGAGACTCATCAGACCAGGCAACATTTTTCCAGTCTTCAACTGTCCAATTTTGGTGAGCTTGTGCAAATTGTAGCCTCTTTTTCCTATTTGTAGTGGAGATGAGTGGTACCCGGTGGGGTCTTCTGCTGTTGTAGCCCATCCGCCGCAAGGTTGTACGTGTTGTGGCTTCACAAATGCTTTGCTGCATACCTCGGTTGTAACGAGTGGTTATTTCAGTCAAAGTTGCTCTTCTATCAGCTTCAATCAGTCGGCCCATTCTCCTCTGACCTCTAGCATCAACAAGGCATTTTCGCCCACAGGACTGCCGCATACTGGATGTTTTTCCCTTTTCACACCATTCTTTGTAAACCCTAGAAATGATTGTGCGTGAAAATCCCAGTAACTGAGCAGATTGTGAAATACTCAGACCGGCCCGTCTGGCACCAACAACCATGCCACGCTCAAAATTGCTTAAATCACCTTTCTTTCCCATTCAGACATTCAGTTTGGAGTTCAGGAGATTGTCTTGACCAGGACCACACCCCTAAATGCATTGAAGCAACTGCCATGTGATTGGTTGGTTAGATAATTGCATTAATGAAAAATTGAACAGGTGTTCCTAATAATCCTTTAAGTGAGTGTAAATTAAGAAAAACAGCTGACAAATTGTATGCTCACAGTGTTGGAGCATGAAAAAAGAAACTGTATTCCACTGAGCTCAGATGCAGCCAGTATATACAATGACAACTAAGCAAAGAGGCAGAGTAACCTGAAGGTTGTTTTTTCTGAACTTGTTGCCTTGATTTTTCCTCAGCTGTCAGCAATGGCAAGCATCCTCTATCTTGCCCCTTCCTCTCAAATAGTTGATCCTCCTTTTGGGATCAAATCAAAATAGTCTTTAGCTCCCAATCGTCCACCTCCTCCAGAGTACCAACGATGTGACTGAATATCCGGCACAAATTCCCTCTGACTGGCAATACTCGGTGAAGTTCTAGACATCCAAAACCTTCATGTGTGCTTCCGGTTTGACAGTATAGCCTTGAAAACATACATACTTTGCACCAACCTCTCATCGTTTTCAGCTGCACCCTAAATCTGTTACCATCAATTCCATCCCGAAAATGTCCAGGTCTGAACCTGACACCACATTACACTATCAACTATTAATAGTCTTCCTTTTCTCTCTAAGGGTCCTGACAAGGCAATACACATTCAATCCATCCAATCTATGTTCCAGCCACAACATAAGTCAATAGCCACAGCCTACAATACACCAGTAAAGACGATCAGGAACCTGTAGGTGAACACTGACAGTGAATCACCTCTTCCGCTATCCTTTTGCATCTAAGAGTAGCTTCTGACATCATCTACTATGCAAACTACCTACAGCATCTCCACAATTCTGCTCCAGTGTGCACCATAGGGTGAACACCAAAGCAGTGTCCTGTTATTTGCAAGTCAAATCCTCCAACTTTCTAAATAGATAGGAAAATATAATTAAATAATACTTGACATGCTGCAATTCACAGCAGTGCTTTTCTGCTGGGTGTCACAAATAAGTGACTAATATTTGCCAATAAGCAATTGCACAAGGAACTGCAGATAAGGAATTGCCATGTCTAATTTTGAAAACCTAGGTGAAGACGACTGATGTAAAACGAGTCTCATTCCATCTGTTTTGTGTGGGGGAGGGAGCTTCCCTGGTGCATATCTATTCCATTTACACATTATACAGGGTCAATTTGTGAGTTAAATGAATTTATATCAGAATTGTCCTCTCAAAACAAAAAAATAAAACATTACTTAATATATAAAGGGCTTTAACCTCTCTTATAGAGCATAAAACATTAGAGTGGCAATCCCTGTTAGTCTCTTTAAACCTAGAATATGTGTACGGTGCACTGTTTATGGGGAAGACTGTTATTTTGTGGGGAGGTACATAAATGTAATACATTCATCAGAATGATCCCTGGGGGTGATTGTATTCTCTCAGACACTAACCCTACTGACATTCTGCTTTATGCCTCTGTACATTTTTCATAGCTGATTTAGTACAACTACACATTGTGAGCAGTAGCAGTGATTCAGTTATGTGGGGGCAAAAAAACGAAAAAAAAAACTATTTGCAGTTCAAAAACAAGAGCTGTAATATTTATTTTCCCTTCTGTATTAATATAATTACAATTCTTTCAATTGGTTTTAAATGTAAGTGTAAATCCATGACAGGTGTCAGAGGCACTAGCTCTCACTGAGTATCTTGGACATTTATTTTGTAGCACACAACTGCAAATCAATACAAGCAGTGTGATGGCAAACAGGTTTCCATGCACAGTTCGTGCCAATGACATTTGAGGTGTATTTACTGAATTACATTGTTTGTTTTCACTGAGATGAATGCTGTTTAAGGCTCAGATAACACAGAAAATATAAAAAATGGAGAAGTATTGTGCATGCACATAATGTAGAATTGTTGGTAACACTTTACAATAACTCTCCCAGTTAAAGAGTATTTACATAGTAGGTACTCAGAACAGTGTAATTATGCATTATTACAATGTACTTAATGTGTAAAAATGATTAATGTTATATGTAAGTACACTACATTGCCTGGACATCATAAACAAATGGCAGTGTTGATCCATCCATCCAGCGGGGGGAGGGGCAGGGGACAAACCTCCCTTTCTTCAACAACGAGTCCCATCTCCTCCTGTGGGATTCCCAGGCTTTCCCAAACCAGCAGAGAGATAGAAACCCTCCAGTGTTTCCTGGGTCGGCTTCGAGATCTCCGCTCAGTGGACCGTGCCTGGTATAGTGCCAAAGGTAGTTAGTAGATGCCCCAATAGGTGGAGATCTCGAGGCTTGAAAATTGGGACCAGTTTTATATGTAATCAAATGTGCATTTAAGAAAAAACATAGTTACTGTCACATATATTACTGTGCATCAGTCGATTCATACAAACCAGCGTAGGTGAGTGTCATGATCAAGTGATGTAAATATTGGAAAGGGTTTAAGGATTTGAATATGTATTGAAGTATATCATAAAATGGAATGTTAGCTGGGTAAATCAACCCTAATGGTTAATATGCAAAATATACCAAGTTGTCTGGCTGTTTGAGATAAAAGTATGATTGTTTTTCTCTCATTTGTGGGGGTTTGAGAAAGTTACATAATGTTATATTGACACAATAACTTAGAAATAGATGAATAACTAATTATAGCAATTTGGGAGAATTTGCAACAATGGAATGCAGGTACTAATGAGGGAAAAACATAATATGAGCTTTATTTCTTTTGTCACATAAAAATACTTGTGATTGTTTTCAAAGAATAATAAATTTACTAAATTAAAGAACAAAATGATTCAGAGAGAAATAGGCACATTAGATGAACTGTAAATCAACATTTTTGTTCATCTGATTCTTGAGTTTAAATGGACAAGTATTTATTGCAAAGCAAAAAAAAAGGAATGCAAATCTTCAATAGAAAGTGGCCACCCACAAAATAAAGAAATTATGATTTACAAATGGGTTTGCCAACCACATGGTACAGATCTTTTTCAACTCCCAACAGAATGTAAAACGTCCAACAGAATATAGCTCTTCCTTCTTCATTTTTTAAAAACAGAAACATAAGAAAAGCATTTGTTGCAGAGGTGTTAGGCAGCACTAGAATACAGACAGGTGTAATTAGAGTGCAAACAATATAGAAATGACATTGCTTTTCTAAAGATGAACATTAAGGATTTGGATTTGGTTTGGACAGAAGGAGCCCCACAGGTATAAACTATATTTTCTTGATAAGATTTCAGGCATCAGTAGGCACAAATGAAGACTGAAACAAATGATAATGTAGATCTCATTTTCTGCAGTGTGGTTTTATTGTGATTTCTAAAATGTAGCAGAAGATATGTCATAGTGGGGCATGTGACAGAATGGGTTCTAACAATGGGAAAAATGCACGAATGAAACCAGATTATCAACAGAAAAGTATATGCACTCTGTTTTAGCATTACTTAGTGATCTCTTAGGGAGGCTTTTAGCACTAAGTGGGATATTTCACAAGCTGTGGAACAACCCACTGAACAAAAGACACAGAATGGCTTCCTGCATAATAGACAAGCAGGGGATATGTCTTTCAGGGAAAAACTGGTGACACATTCTTTACGTTTTGCCTTGCACTCAGCTCAAGTGCAATTTCCAGAAAAGTGCACTGACTTCACAGCAATAATCCACTTTAAACACCTTGCATGTCTACAACCAGCAAAAAAGTACAACAATATGACCTCTCTACTTCGAGGAGGAAAATGTAAAATAACACATGTTTCGGTGTGTGAGGGAAAAACCAGCAGACACATCAAGAGTCAATTTATAAAAATGTGAAAATCCTGTGTGTATTTATATATCTGCCTGATTCATTGTAAGTATCCAAATCCTTTAATAATAACTGATTAATAGATAACATTTAAAAAAGTGAATATGCAAAGGCCGGGTACAATTGAAGTACTTTAGTATAGTCCTGAAACAGGCTCTTTGTTTATATATTAAAGTATCTCCAGCTTCACACTAAACTACATGACAGTTTTGTACTTTGAAATTAACCTAGCTGAAAATCCATTTCCTTTTTATGGAAGTGCATGCTGGCACTACAGCATCTCTCCTTCTATTAAAAAGCAAAGCACACCTCTGACATATTTATCACTTAGTCAAGTTTGTATAAAACATTCAGGGACATTTCCATGACCATATGCATGACATTTCTATTACTGGTATTTTCTCAGCAGGAAATGCTGGGTTGTCACAATAAGCCACAAAAATGGTCAGCGCAGGAGAGAGTGAAATTGAATTGTGACCTCTTTAAGCTTAGCTTCTCTTGAAATCTTTTTCTATTTAACTAAATTATAATGCTGAGGAGTTCCAGCTCTGAAATACAGAACAAAAACAGTATGAGCTGTCTTAATGTGATCTTTTTTATTTGAATACATTTGGGAAATATATATATATATATATATATATATATATATATATAGAGTGAGGGAAAAAAGTATTTGATCCCCTGCTGATTTTGTATGTTTGCCCACTGACAAAGAAATGACCAGTCTATAATTTTAATGGTAGGTGTATTTTAACAGTGAGAGACAGAATAACAACAAAAAAATCCAGAAAAACGCATTTCAAAAAAGTTATACATTGATTTGCATGTTAATGAGGGAAAGAAGTATTTGATCCCCTATCTATCAGCAAGATTTCTGGCTCCCAGGTGTCTTTTATACAGGTAACGAGCTGAGATTAGGAGCACTCTCTTAAAGGGAGTGCTCCTAATCTCAGCTCGTTACCTGTATAAAAGACGCCTGTCCACAGAAGCAATCAATCAATCAGATTCCAAACTCTCCACCATGGCCAAGACCAAATATCTGTCCAAGGATGTCAGGGACAAGATTGTAGACCTACACAAGGCTGGAATGGGCTACAAGACCATTGCCAAGCAGCTTGGTGAGAAGGTGACAACAGTTGGTGCGATTATTCGCAAATGGAAGAAACACAAAATAACTGTCAGTCTCCCTCGATCTGGGGCTCCATGCAAGATCTCACCTCGGTGAGTTTCAATGATCATGAGAACAGTGAGGAATCAGCCCAGAACTACACAGGAGGATCTTGTTAATGATCTCAAGGCAGCTGGGACCATAGTCACCAAGAAAACAATTGTTAACACACTATGCCATGAAGGACTGAAATCCTGCAGCGCCCGCAAAGTCCCCCTGATCAAGAAAGCACATGTACAGGCCCGTCTGAAGTTTGCCAACATCTGAATGATTCAGAGGAGAAGTGGGTGAAAGTATTGTGATCAGATGAGACCAAAATCGAGCTCTTTGGCATCAACTCAACTCGCCGTGTTTGGAGGAGGAGGAATGACCCCAAGAACACCATCCCCACCGTCAAACATGGAGGTGGAAACATTATGCTTTGGGGGTGTTTTTCTGCTAAGGGGACAGGACAACTGCACCGCATCAAAGGGACAATGGACGGGGCCATGTACCGTCAAATCTTGGGTGAGAACCTCCTTCCCTCAGCCAGGGCATTGAAAATGGGTTGTTGATGGGTATTCCAGCATGACAATGACCCAAAACACACAGCCAAGGCAACAAAGGAGTGGCTCAAGAAGAAGCACATTAAGGTCCTGGAGTGGCCTAGCCAGTCTCCAGACCTTAATCCCATAGAAAATCTGTGGAGGGAGCTGAAGGTTCGAGTTGCCAAACGTCAGCCTCGAAACCTTAATGACTTGGAGAGGATCTGCAAAGAGGAGTGGGACAAAATCCCTCCTGAGATGTGTGCAAACCTGGTGGCCAACTACAAGAAACGTCTGACCTCTGTGATTGCCAACAAGGTTTTGCCACCAAGTACTAAGTCGAAGGGGTCAAATACCTATTTCCCTCATTAACATGCAAATCAATTTATAACTTCTTTGAAATGCCTTTTCTGTATTTTTATTTTTTGTTATTCTGTCTCTCACTGTTAAAATACACCTACCATTAAAATTATAGACTGATCATTTCTTTGTCAGTGGGCAAACGTACAAAATCAGCAGGGGATCAAATACTTTTTTCCCTCACTGTATATATAATGAATAATACATAAATGAACATGCTGGTGTGTTTACACTGTATACTGTGAATTGCATTAAGTGAAATCATTTGAATCTTACTTACTTCACAGATATAGATAATAACTTATTTACTATGCACAATTCTAATATACACTCACCTAAAGGATTATTAGGAACACCATACTAATACTGTGTTTGACCCCCTTTCGCCTTCAGAACTGCCTTAATTCTACGTGGCATTGATTCAACAAGGTGCTGAAAGCATTCTTTAGAAATGTTGGCCCATATTGATTGGATAGCATCTTGCAGTTGATGGAGATTTGTGGGATGCACATCCAGGGCACGAAGCTCCCGTTCCACCACATCCCAAAGATGCTCTATTGGGTTGAGATCTGGTGACTGTGGGGGCCAGTTTAGTACAGTGAACTCATTGTCATGTTCAAGAAACCAATTTGAAATGATTCCACCTTTGTGACATGGTGCATTATCCTGCTGGAAGTAGCCATCAGAGGATGGGTACATGGTGGTCATAAAGGGATGGACATGGTCAGAAACAATGCTCAGGTAGGCCGTGGCATTTAAACGATGCCCAATTGGCACTAAGGGGCCTAAAGTGTGCCAAGAAAACATCCCCCACACCATTACACCACCACCACCAGCCTGCACAGTGGTAACAAGGCATGATGGATCCATGTTCTCATTCTGTTTACGCCAAATTCTGACTCTACCATCTGAATGTCTCAACAGAAATCGAGACTCATCAGACCAGGCAACATTTTTCCAGTCTTCAACTGTCCAATTTTGGTGAGCTTGTGCAAATTGTATCCTCTTTTTCCTATTTGTAGTGGAGATGAGTGGTACCCGGTGGGGTCTTCTGCTGTTGTAGCCCATCCGCCGCAAGGTTGTACGTGTTGTGGCTTCACAAATGCTTTGCTGCATACCTCGGTTGTAACGAGTGGTTATTTCAGTCAAAGTTGCTCTTCTATCAGCTTCAATCAGTCGGCCCATTCTCCTCTGACCTCTAGCATCAACAAGGCATTTTCGCCCACAGGACTGCCGCATACTGGATGTTTTTCCCTTTTCACACCATTCTTTGTAAACCCTAGAAATGGTTGTGCGTGAAAATCCCAGTAACTGAGCAGATTGTGAAATACTCAGACCGGCCCGTCTGGCACCAACAACCATGCCACGCTCAAAATTGCTTAAATCACCTTTCTTTCCCATTCAGACATTCAGTTTTGAGTTCAGGAGATTGTCTTGACCAGGACCACACCCCTAAATGCATTGAAGCAACTGCCATGTGATTGGTTGGTTAGATAATTGCATTAATGGAAAATTGAACAGGTGTTCCTAATAATCCTTTAGGTGAGTGTAAAATATAGTTGTTTTTTTCCTCGTGCCCAAATTTAATTTGAACCTAATGGATCAATTTACTTTTGTTTACATATTCAGAGCAGAAAACAGGAGTCTCATCTTCCTTGGAGAATTGTGGGGTCTGGCTCCTGTGCCATGTTGTGGAAGTTGACTGTCTGATCATTCAAATCTAGACTTGATGAGATGCTTGGATCATTAGTAACTACCAAATAGTCTCTAACCATAAAACTTGAATATGCTTCTAACATTCACCTGTTACACCAGTGATTCTTGAAGAGAAATGTACTATATAGTAAACTTTACTTTTTAACTTTTCAGATTGTACTAATAACACCAATGCATAAAGCTATTCTATTTTGAGGACTGTAATGACATATAGCAATACAAAATAATTTAGAAGGTAACGCAAATAGCTCATCAAGTTATACACAGTAACCAGCCACCAATACTGAAGTCATATGCTGCATTTTGCCCTTAATGTTGTGATTTACAGATAATTATTTCTTAAGATGATTTACATAAATATTCATAAATTTTCCTCCAGGGTTGTGCACTTTCTGTTTTCTGATTTTTTCTCTCAAGCACAAGCCTTTATCGTGCCTGAGCTGCAAAGGAAACACAATCTCTGCCTACAGTGACTACAACATGCATCTTTGCAGCATTTTCACTAGCCTTAATGAGCACAGTTAGTGGCAGCCTCATTGTTCAAAAGTGCTAAGACATCTCGACAAAAGAATGAAATGTTCTGCTTTGTTTTTAACAACAATAGTTTTATGCAACACAACATCACAGCAGCTCCTAAAGGGGGAGTGAGTAGGTTGTGCAGTATGCAATTTACTTGTCATGTTGCATCTTTTCAAAGAGGAAACACACCTGTGTGTAACATTTTTAAAGCCTTTCTTCTCCTTTCATGTATGTTTGGTTCTGTTAATTTTGTATCTTTTGTTGTTTTTCTGTGTGTGTGTTTGTGTGTGTGTGTGTGTGTGTGTGCGTGTGTGTGTGTGTGTGTGTGTCTAGGCCTTCACAGCTCTGCAATTTCCAATCACCTATCTCACTAATGAGAAGACTGCCTCTGTGGCACAGAGATTATTATTCTATTCATGTACCTCTTCACTGTGTTATCTGCATCTTTATGAAGCCTATACAAGTACAAAGAGGCTGCGAGAAACACACTCCACTCTCATTATAATGCCAGGCTTTGGTGAAAAGCAGGAGACTATGTGTATAATGAAGGTGATTATTAAACTATTTAATATAGACCAGACCTGAGGAGCATTAGCAGTATTTCAGATGTATCATCTATGACATTAGTCCTTATTATGAAGGTGTAACCTCAATTTGTTAGGTCATTCTTTCTTTTCTTTCACTAAAAAACTAAATAAAACAAAGAGCTTTACCAATGAGCCACAGCAGACACATTGGGAAAGAAACTCACGAGATAAACACTTAATGCCTTTAAACAAATATCCAAAGTTACTTTTCTCATACAAATTTGTTTACATATATATTTATACAGTACATGTATAGAGATGAGTATGCAACTACCAAGGCATGCTGGGAACTACAAATCTGACGTCCCATGTTTTGGTAAGGCCATGTTACGTGAACTGTATTTTTGAAAGGCCCCTGCTGTAGGCTATGAGGAGCCTGCTGTGAGAGAATAATGGTGAGTAATAGCCCTTTTATTCTTTAAGGGAGTCATAATCGCTATACCCCTACCTTCTGCAGTGAAAATCTGTGAGCAACGCTTGATTCTGACATAACTGAGGCTGCTGTAAAATTGCTTCCAATTCTCCCTGCTGCCAGCCTCTGACCACCTACAGACGTCTCCTTCTTACACAGAACCCAATAGAAGAAACAGACACCTCTACTGTTCTTCAGCAACAATGAACTCGGATTATTTGATTTTTAATCCTAAATCGATACTTCCCAATATGTGTTGTTTTTGCTGTGTGTTTGAAATAAGCCTAAGTGCATTTGCTTTCAAAGGTCACTTTAAAATTGTGTTTTTTTGGACACTTTTCTAATTCAATGTACCAGCTTTCTTGGATTCTGTGTTCCTTCTCACATTCTGAAGCTTGGTATTGGACTTTTGAGAAGATGATAATAATTTTTGTCTGGTCCCAACATATGCTATAACAGTCATGAAATTAGAGCATCTTTAAAAATCTTTGTATTTATGTTAGGAACATTTGAAACTAAATATACACCCCAGGTACCACTGTACATTTACAGCTGTACTATTGTAGAGTTTATGCCTCTGTAAACAAGTCTATTACAGTTGGACTCCTACACTGTATCTTATAAATATAACCAACTTGTTATTTCTGGAAATCCCACAAGAACTTTCTTCATGTGCCATAATCATAGACAGTATGACTCATTCCTTAAGAGAATATTTAGTGTGGGGAGGGAGAGACCAAGAGAACCTGGGTTTTTGCATGAGAAGCCAACATGAATATGATTGTATTTAGTCACAATTTATGAACCTGAAATTACTATTTTATTTTAAAAGTTTCTAAATATAAATTACTATTTTAGAATGATGACTATTAAATACAACTGCAAAAACGCAAGATAGTCGGGGTTAGGGCACCATTGAAATGAGTCAAGTGTTCAAAATGCATTCAAAAAAGAAAATAACCATGAGATTATATAACCAAAGTAATTGTTTTAAATGTCATGACAATTATTTTCCCAACCTTTGTTCTAGATAGACATCTATCGAAACCATTTTGTCTTATCATTTGAAGAGTTTGGGGATCTCTACTTACACATTGAAGCTTCACTGAATATGTGTTTGTGTTTTTTGTGTATTTATTGATTTTTGATACATGAATATATATGAGAGAATTAAGCATGTTTTGGATTACAATGCAGTCCACCACAGTTTATTTTCCAGGCAGTGCTTATTAATTTTCTTTGTTGTCTAGCATAATTCAGGTTTACAAATATTGTACTGACATGCTGCCCTTGATTAATATTTACACCATTTTTTAAATTCACCCTGCCCCCACAAAATTAAACCATAACATTTTATAAAACATGAAGTACTGTGGTAGTGACTGAGAACAGATTCAATAGCAATATAATTTGTGCAACACATTGCATTACGCGGTTCAAGGCAATACACTGTCAGAAATAGGGAGCTGTACTATAAAGCAAATAAACAAGCTTGCAAGACTTCCACTGTCTCTGTCTTAAACCATGGTTTGAATCTATATATTCAGTTTCACTTGAGCAGTCCTGCATTCAATGCAAACATTTAAATAACTGGAAAAGTGTGGAGGGCTGTATTTCTTTCTTTACTGTTATGTTTCCCCCACCTTCAGCTATGCATTTTCTCCACCAAATGTTTAATGTTATGTGGTTTCCAATTACAATATTTAGACAGCTAAGTAAGCACTGAAAAAGAGCAAAGTAGAGCTTACCAATTATACTTTAATATCAATATCACAAAAGAAAATCATGCCTCATACTCTGGACATCAGAATTAAACTATTAGTCTAAATGTGGCAATAAGTAAGAGTAAGTGCCAAAGATCCATCTCGGTTTCTTTCCCAGCTAGTTTGACGTCTTATCACAGGATCGTGAAGGTATAAATAACAGGTTGTCATCTCTAACATATTTTCTACCTTCCTTTTGCTGCTATTTTAGGAAAAAAAAGTAACTTTACAAAAATGAATAGCTTCAATACCCAGACTTCAGACCTCAGAGATGACAGAGCTGAAATGATAAAATATTCAGCAATCATCAGAATTTTGCATCTGAGCAGTTCATTATCCTAAATTTCATGTTAGCTCGATGTTGCATGAATAGCTATTCTAATTGCAGTCTGTTCCTTGATGTTGGAACATTTCAAGTTTTTAATTAAATAAATAATAATAAATATATGTATATAAGTTTTATTTTTTGGGAGATCTACATATTATTTATGTTTACATTACACCTGCTCTCTGTCTAGGAAATTCCCCAATAACACGCAATGTTTCAGTGGTTTGTGTTGCATTGACATTCTATTCTCATTCTCACAACATTGAACACATTATATAAAGCTAGAATCTACAAGCTAGCATTGTCCATTATTATGAAAAAGCACAAGTCATTAATAAATGCCATAACCTAGACAGTTGGGAGAAAGGTTTTTGAAATGTTTGAATTGCTCTGGCTGTTTTAAGTGACAGCTGTACTTAAATAATAAAACATAGTCATAATGAATACTCTGTACACATCTTTGTAAAACTTCTGGATTAGTATATTGTCAATCTGCAACAAAGTCTAGATGTCATGGGTTGGAGTGTGAATTGTACAGAAAATTAATTGGGCTGCTATTATAAATGGTGAAATAAGTGTTAACTGTGTGTGTCAAAGAGTGTTGCTAATGATGTATTAGTGATGCGTTAAAAAAAAGGGTAGGCACACCATGAAAATCGGAAAGAGTACAGAAGTAAAAAAAAAAAAAAAACATTGAGGTAAATGTACTTATATTAACTATTTTGGTTCATTGCAAGGTAATCTGATTGCCTGATGTGCATGTCAGTAATGAAGTTTGTGCTTCCTGCAGATTTGAAATGTATTTTAGTAGTTGCTTTAGTTTACACATTTTTTTGCCTTCTAAAGCGACATACACGTTATATTGCCTTAGTCATACACTTGCAAAATTATGCTCCCTTCAAAGTCATCAGTGCCAACATCTCCCTATAATATAGAATATATTTGTATAGTGCAGAATGTTTTTAATGCAGGGTTATTATAAATGAACTGATACTTAGTTCGCACATTTCAGGAATATGCCACTTAAATCATGCTTAAAAGAACAACATGGGAAAATAATACTATTTTATAAAGCTATATTGTATTTAAGATTATTACTGTATTTATGTTTGCTGATATCTTGATCCAAGGCAACATATTATAAAATCAAGGAACTGTAAAAAGTGGAGTACAAACTTACATTTTATAGGTTTTGATTAATACATGTAGAATGCAATGTAACATATTGTACAAATACAAAACAATCAAGGTAGCATGCTAGAACTGCACCCTCTCTCCGTAAAAAACTCTATTTGTCCTTCATAGGAAGAATGGGATATTTTGATTTTAGGTGCCTCTTTCACTCTGCTGGGAAAATCTCCCAATAGGTTACGTAGTGATCGAAGTATACCACCTCGGAGCGAATTAGAACGGTGCCAGCCAATTCTGAAGCACACAATCTCCACAGAACTGTCTCTGACTATCTGTTTATGACTATCTACTTCCTTTCTGTTGAAGTGGTGAAGTGTGGCCATCTGTGCCATTTGTGACTTGGCACTGCCCAAACTGGGAACTAAATGAGCTATATTTGTGAATACAATCTAGCTTCTCTGAGCAGCTGTGGTCCCTGAGCACCACCGCACAGACTTGAATCAAGAGGAACATGCAGGCACAGAGAAATGCCGCCCCACACACAGCCATACTCTCCAGCTGTGTAAATAATAAATAGACAGGCTAAGCACAGCAAAAACACTTAGAGAAGGAGAATGTGTGTACAAGACCTAATAATAATTATCGAATTGTATTTTCGACCAGAGGTCTGCATTTGTTTTTGTCAGCGTATTGATTTATTTCTTTAGTTTTCATTGAACCTCTGCTGGGATATCATAGCATGTGTTATTTGCTGAATGTTGCCATTCACATAATGATCAGTTTTACAAACATAGCAACCAGGAGGTTAAGTTTAGAATTCAGTGTTATTTTTGGCATGAAATTATTTTCATTTTGTTAGATACCATACCAAGCAACCATATCCCATTGAAATGCCTTGAATGGATTTCTGCATTGTAGATAAAAGACACCCTGGAATTCATATTGTGCTGAAGAAAGACAAAGATCAAGAGAATTATATGCATTAGATGTAAGTCTAGGAAGTATTTCAGTTTTTAACAGCATTTAATTGATAGTTACTTTGTTGATGAGGTAATTTTAGGAAAATGGTATGATGTTACATATGTTACATATAACTCAAATTAGTTTTTCCCAGTGTCAACCATAAAATTGTCACGATCAGAACATTCAGTAACACATTCAGGAACAAGCTTCATACATGTATAATCTTACTCTGTTACAAAAGACTTCCCTCTGTGCTTTTGACTTTTGGAGTGCAGTCACCAGGGTACACCTCAGTGTCTGTGAGGAAAAACAATAATTTACTTTTGTTCGGACAATATGTATGGAATTTGGAACAGCTGTAGATTTGTGCCTTGCAGTTCATCTCTGCTATGTAGCAGAGTAAGGCAAACAGACATTTTATTTATTGTTTTATTTTATTTATTTTATTAATGGAAATGAACTATTCAATCACTCAAAAAACCTTTAAAATTAAGATTCAATGGCCTCAGTTATTTTACTTTTTTCTTCTAGTCAGCAAAATTCTTCAGTTTGTTTAGAACAACATAAATGTTTATGAATAAATGTTTTATTTAAATTTGTTTTTAAATAAAATATTTTAATATATTTTATGTGGAGCACTTTTTTTTTGCAGTGAGGTGGGGCATGGTATTGGAGTCCATTTCACTTGGCATATTTTTTAATTCTGAGAAATGATGTCAATGAAGTCAAGACACTCAACAGCAAGACCAAGATACAAGCACACTGTGTTGCTCATGCCATGTCGTCCCAACTTAGTTGCAAGATATATGAACCCACTGACAGGCCGCTAAAACAGTGCTGCTGTATTCTGAACAAAATTAGCCTGGTTTACATGTCCTAATATCTAGGATCTGGACGATGTCTTGTTCCCCTCAGCACTTAATGGGGATTTCAGCAGTGTGTGTAACAGTCTTTTTAAGTGTGACTCCAAAATATACTATTTTACTGCAGGAGAGCGTATTAAAGAGGTTCTTAAGGTTCTCCTTAGAACATTTCATAGTACATTTTCCAACCAGTAACCAGGATTACTGTATACACTGGCCTGCTACAGTCATAACGATCCACTGGGACTTTAAGAGTAAACAAATCCCAAAGACCCATATACGCCAGTATTTTGGCAAAGCTTTATGCACAACAATACTGTGCAGCTCTGTAAGCTATCCTTCAAAACTTTAAGCTAAATATTTGGACATCATGGGATATGGTTATTGATTATAGAGTTGTAGTAGTGCTCTTTGAAGTGCTTTTAATCAACAAGAACAGAACAAAAAGAGTGTTAAGATCAAATCAAATCACATCACATCAAAGCATTGATGGGTTAACACTCTTCCTGCACAAAGATTAATAACAAGTCTTCCAGAGCTATTTTTACAATTTCTTTTCAGGATCCCAGTACACAGTGGTTCTCTGACTGACTCACATAGGTATAATCAATTAACGTATGATTCTGACTCACTGTGTAGCTGTCAAGGGAACATACAAAGGAAATTGAAGTATTTTTCTTTACTTTAATATTAATTACACTTTAAAGCCATTGTAAGCCTCAGGGTCTAGAGTGGTCTTATTTATAGTAGTTTGCCTGTAAGTCTTGTTTATTCCAACTAGCATTCCAAATAAACATACTTAACTTGCGTAATATGAATCAGATAAGTGGATCTAAGGTAGATGATTTCTCAGTCATATGCTTAAAACTCATATCAGGATTAGAGAACTACAGTCTTTGCGATACTGGCAAGAAACATAACAATATAACAACAATGTATGAGGAAACATTCAAGGTGTTGCCAAGTGTTATATCTCAGTCATACAGTAATTGAAATCCAATCAATTCTGTTCGAAATGTTAGCTCCCATATGTGGAAAGGCCATTTTAAAGAGGGACATAATGATAAAGTGAAGCCTCTAACCGTATATTATTTAATCCATTGGTTGAATTTATGTTCCATAATGCTTCAATCAGTAATGAGCTATTAAACTGGACTGAATTAGCCTGTTAGTACTTTGCAAGACACATATTTATTCATGAGGCATTCAGCTTTAATTAGATCGTAATGCTTGAATATAGATCAATTATTTTCATTCTCCTGGGCCCATTCTAACTGTGAACTTCCAGAGCTGCCTGGTCAGATCCAATTCAGAAGCCAAGAAAACAACATCTTGAACAAGATTTGCTGTATCATAAAAAAGGACTTCACCTGAAGCCATTTAAATGGCCAATAAATACTGAATCCAATTTGTGATCAGGACGTTCTCTTTCCTTGGATGAATGATGAAGAAAACCCCTTAAACACTTTGCTCTATAATACATTTAGTTTTGGATCCTCAAAAAACTTGAACGTCATCAGAATGATATCCCAGCAGGCAAAATAAATTAGAAACAATGTTGTTTCAATGTGATCTTTCAACGTTGAATATACATTGAAAATTGATTGGATTTGCAAATGGAATCGACATGGAATTTTCAACGGTGAATCAACATTGATGATTCAACGTTGGATCAACTTGGAATAATTTACGTTGATTCAAGGATATATAGGCAACGTTGAAATGTCATTGGAAATTGGTTGTATTTGCAAATGGAATCGACGTTGAATCGTCAACGCTGATTCACCGTTGAAAATTCAACGTCGATTCCATTTGCAAATCCAATGTGGTGCGGAACTGTCTGTGGAGAAAGAAAGCACAAGACATTTTAGTAGTATGGCAGGATATTGACATTGAGCTACTTTATCTTCATGACTGCCGCTGTGGCAGGTTGATTCGGGAGTTTAACTATTTGCTCACCTTAACTTTACTTTGCTTCCAGTCGGTGCCTGTTTGGCCAACGAAGCGCCGGCTGGGTTCCTGGGGGGAAAGAGACGTATGGGAAGAACTGTGTACTTACCTGGGAGATGCCTGTATCTGTGGGGGTAAAGAGAAATAGGATTAGTATTTTTAGTATATTGTAATTGAGTCATTTTATAGAAACAGTATTTTATTCTGTTTTAGTAGTTTTGCTTTTTTTTTTTTTTGTATGTTTGGGGGGGGTTCTATTTTAGCGCCGGGGATTAAAGGCGGTTTTAGCTAGGTTATTTGTAATTGAAATTGTACTCTTGTAAATCTCCAGAACAGTCTTCATGCCCTGACTGGACTTGTATTAATAAATATTGTTATTGTTGCCTGTTAGTGTGGAATTTGTCTTGGTCCTGCTCAGAGAGAACGCGTGGGTAACACGAGCTCCTCCCTCGTTAATCAAAGGAGGTGGCGTGGTATTGCGTAGTTGCCCCCTAATTACCCACTAAGCGGTGACAATAGTACTATTAACACATTATTATCTACACTGTATATTAAACCTGAAAAACAGATTTTAAAAATACTATCAATATTTTAAAAACTTAGTTCCATGCAAGTTATAGTTAGAGAGGAATTTTTTACACACCCCCAGTTTTTTCCAATATGTTTTCTACAGGTCTCCAGTTGAATTAAAGTTGAAGTTGGGGGGGGGGGCGAAATATGCACCGAACTTTTTCAAATATCATCAACGGTCACTGATAAAATATTTTAATTGTAGTTACCATTTTGATAATACATTTGATTAATGCACACACAATACAGTTTTGTTATCCTGCACTGAAATATTTTGCTAATTAATTACTTATTTAAATTAAGGAAACTCACAAATATTTTTCCTTTAGAGGAATGTGCTTAAATTCTAATTATATACCCTCATCATTTCCTACAGTATATAGCAGTTAAACATTTAAGCAGCAACAACCCTTTCAATAGCCCACACTATATACTCTTGAGAAAACTTCCTCCATACAGCCAGCCTCAGTTAAAATGGAGGTTCTTCCCAGGCTGTGTTCAAGTTTAGAGGCTTTCATCTAATTGGCTGATTACTTGACCTTTTACGACTCTGATTCATCAGCGGTTTGTCATAGAGTACCATTAGATATACACACACACACACATACATATACATATATGTGTATTTATGTATGTATATTAACACATATATATGTCTGCTGTATATGTTTTATTTATTAAGGGGAATTATCGTGTCACACAAAATACACCTATGAAAAAAGTACCGTCTGGGGAAATACATTTGTTTGAGAGGATATTGTGTTTGTTATCTGGGGGTCTGTTTGATTGTTTTGACTGTCACAACGTCTATTCAACCTGAAAACAACATATATATATCGACGTTGATGAATCGTTGCCAAAAACACGTAGAATAGTAGTTGTATTCTTGTTGATCCACGATCCAACTAGATTTCAACCACAAAACAACGCTGAAATGACATCGAGTGCCTGCTGGGATAGTTTTAGCTTGGCTACACAATCCACTAAAACCAAAGTCACTTCCTTAATGGACACTAATAATTTGAAAACAGCTGTTTCTTGTAATTTGTATGGTGATTTGTTTCCCCCTCACTTACCTGATTTCAAATGAAATATTTATGCAATTCATAGCATTTCATATTATTTTGTATTTTCAACTGTGCTTAGATTAACAACTTGAATGTATAGCTTTAAAGGTAGGTAGAGATGGCTAAAATAAACATTTAAAGCAAGAGAAGGTCACAAACCCACAACGTGTTCCTCTCCCTACTCGCCTCCTCCAAGCGATTGCTCCTGATCTAGTCCCCTTCATCTCCTCAACTCCTCATTCCTCTCTGGCTGTTTCCCCTCTGCTTTTAAACAAGCTGCTGTCAAAGCTCTCCCCAAAACTACCGCCTGGTCTCCCTACTTCCCTTCCTCTCAAAAACCCTCAAGCATGCTGTCCACCGTCAACTCTCTGCATTTCTTTCCCATCACTCACTTCTTGATCCTCTGCAATCCGGCTTCCGCACAAGCTCACTCCACTGGGACGGCTCTCCTGGCAGTCACTGACTCCCTCAGCTGTGCTCGGGCGGCCTCCCTCTCCTCAGTCCTCATCCTCCTTGATCTCTCCGCAGCATTTGACACTGTCGATCACTCCATCCTCCTCTCCTGCCTCACTGACCTTGTAATCTCTGGGACTGCTCTCACCCAGTTCTCCTCCTACCTCAATGACCGGACCTACCAAGTGACATGGCGAGGCTCCTCATCCACCCCCCAACCTCTCCTCACAGGCGTTCCCCAAGGCTCCGTCCTGGGCCAACTCCTGTTCCCTCTCTACACTCGCTCCCTGGGCCCCCTCATCGCTTCCCATGGTTACTCTTACCATTTTTACACAGATACCCAGATCTTCCTGTCTTTTCCCTCCTCTGGCAATCTCATCCCCTCTCGGATCTCCTAATTTCCCCCACCTCTTCTTCACCTTCTGCTGACCTCCCCTTGGAATCCACCACACTTTCTCCCTCTTCTTCCACTAAGAACCTAGGAGTCACCCTCGATCGTGCGCTCTCCTACACTCAGCACATCACCACGCTGACACGCACCTGCAGATTCTTCCTGAGCAACATATGCCAAATCTCTACCATCCTCACAAACTACTCGACTCAGCTGCTCGTCCAGTCACTGGTCCTCTCCCGCCTGGACTACTGTAACTCCCTCCTGGCCGGCCTGCCTGCAACTACTACCCGCCGCTCCAGCTCACCCAGAACTTGGTGGCTCGTCTGGTGTTCTCTCTGCCCCGAATCGCACACAATACTCCACTGCTCTGCTCCCTCCACTGGCACCCGATACCGGCATGCATTCAGTTCAAGACACTGACCATCACCTACTGCTGTGTTGACCACACTGCACCAAGCTACCTTCAGTACCTCATCTACCCATACATCCCCTCCAGACCACTGCGGTCTTCCGGTGCCAGAAGACTAACTCTGCCTCCTCTCCACTCCCATTCCACCAGACATTTGCCACTGATGTCAAAACAGCAGAGTCCCTGACCTCCTTCCGGAGATTACTCATGACACATATTTTCAGACAGTAATTGTAATTTAATAATTTACTCTCCTGTAAGATTGCACTTATACAACGTTTGTCATACTTCTTGCTTTAGCTTCACTAGTACTCGTATTTCCCCTATGCTCCCTTCCCTTGGCCCTTGACTGTTTACTGTATATCTCATATACTCTTGTGTAAATTGGAATTTGTAAATTGCATTATGCATTGAACTGCACTGTATTATTGCTTTTTGTATTTCTCTTATATTTTGTAAGTTGCCCTGGACAAGGGCATCTGCTAAGAAATAAATAATAATAAATAATAATTGTCATAAAAAGTAAACAGCATGACTTACACCTGGTTTTGTGCTGAAGTGTCACATATTCTCTTTTCAAGAAACCCATAATAATGGCCCAGTCTCTTTTCCCCCCTGAGATAAAATTTAAATCATCTCTCATATCATCCCTTATGTAATCTCAGATACTGAAGTAATATTTTAACCACATCTTCTGGTATAACTCCTTTTGAATTGAAACCCCTTGCCAGTTTTTGATTTCATATGTGTTTCATGTGCTCTATAAAATGATTCATTATCTCACTCTCTGAGAGATGTGGAACAGAGGAGTCTTTATTGTTATAAACTGATTTCAGTGACTGCTTTTCATGTGGCTGGGGTTTGGAAAGAAAGAAAAATTCAAACCTAATTTCTGCCACTTAAAAATTACTTTACCACTTGTCAGAAAGGGAATCAGGGAAGGCAAGAACATTTTGAACTACATGTGTACAGTGGGGGAAAAAAGTATTTGATCCCCTGCTGATTTTGTACGTTTGCCCACTGACAAAGAAATGATCAGTCTATAATTTTAATGGTAGGTGTATTTTAACAGTGAGAGACAGAATAACAAAACAAAAAATACAGAAAAAGGCATTTCAAAAAAGTTATAAATTGATTTGCATGTTAATGAGGGAAATAGGTATTTGACCCCTTCGACTTAGTACTTGGTGGCAAAACCTTGTTGGCAATCACAGAGGTCAGACGTTTCTTGTAGTTGGCCACCAGGTTTGCACACATCTCAGGAGGGATTTTGTCCCACTCCTCTTTTCAGTCATTAAGGTTTCGAGGCTGACGTTTGGCAACTCGAACCTTCAGCTCCCTCCACAGAGTTTCTATGGGATTAAAGTCTGGAGACTGGCTAGGCCACTCCAGGACCTTAATGTGCTTCTTCTTGAGCCACTCCTTTGTTGCCTTGGCTGTGTGTTTTGGGTCATTGTCATTGTCTTGGTTCTCATCCAAGATTTGACGGTACATGGCCCCGTCCATTGTCCCTTTGATGAGGTGCAGCTGTCCTGTCCCCTTAGCAGAAAAACACCCCCAAAGCATAATGTTTCCACCTCCATGTTTGATGGTGGGGATGGTGTTCTTGGGGTCATAGGCAGCATTCCTCCTCCTCCAAACATGGCGAGTTGAGTTGATGCCAAAGAGCTCGATTTTGGTCTTATCTGACCACAACACTTTCACCCAGTTCTCCTCTGAATCATTCAGATGTTCATTGGCAAACTTCAGACGGGCCTGTACATGTGCTTTCTTGAGCAGGACCTTGCAGGCGCTGCAGGATTTCAATCCTCCATGGCATAGTGTGTTACCAATTGTTTTCTTGGTGACTATGGTCCCAGCTGCCTTGAGATCATTAACAAGATCCTCACGTGTAGTTCTGGGCTGATTCATCACCATTCTCATGATCATTGAAACTCCACGAGGTGAGATGCATGGAGCCCCAGACCAAGGGAGACTGACAGTTTTTTTGTGTTTCTTCCATTTGCGAATAACTGTTGTCACCTTCTCACCAAGCTGCTTGGCGATGGTCTTATAGCCCATTCCAGCCTTGTTTAGGTCTATAATCTTGTCCCTGACATCCTTGGACAGCTCTTTGGTATTGGCCATGGTGGAGAGTTTACAGCATGTTAACGTATTTTGTATTCAAGATCCCCAACCAGCAGTGGGTAGTTATTGATCTGAAACATAAAAAGATTATGCAGAGTTATCTTTAAAGTTGGAAGCACTACCCAAGGGGAAGGGGTTTCTGCGCACTTCCATAGGAACTTCCAATCGAAAACATCACTCTAGCAAAGTTGCTATTGGCCCCTGCACACTTCACTCAAAACTGGTCCCTTCCCACTTCCTGTTCTATAAAATGTGACGTCTGTGCAGGTTCGTCCTCTTTTGCCATTTCGCTGAATCCGACAACATGAGCTTTCTGTGTCTGTGTGTTGCATTAGACAAAAGCTGTGTATTTTGGCTGGCTGGCTTCACTAATAGTATTGTTCACCACCATTTTCTCTACATCTCTGTCCCTGTTGTGTGTCTTATTAGTTATATTTATAGCTAATTTATAGCTATTCTGTCCGGCTGCTCTTTTGGTTTCAGTTTCGGTTCACAAATAGAGCATTTAAAAATAATAATTGTGTTAATATGGTACCATATATTATGCAATTGCTTGCTGTGTTTTTGTCCTAAGCCTCGGTGTGTCATAAGAGATTTCGACCCCGAAAGGTGTCCCTCTGCTGGCTTGCGCCTGCACTGTGCCTGCAGCTGTAGGAGATCTCACTCTCTCAGCTTGCTGGGATCGAGCTCTGCTACGCCTCCTCGTCCGTGTGTGCAGACCTCGGTTTTAGGCCCCGCTTCGGCTGGTGGCCTACTACCCTCGGCCCCCTTGAACCCCGGACCCTGCATCACCCAGTGTCCCTGAAAACCCCGGCATACACAGCATGGTTAAGTCTACGGGCCTACATAGCACTTGTATCCTACACCTGGGGCCTCATGTACAAAGACCTGCGTTGAATTCATACTATAACATTGCGTACGGACAAAGCTGTAAATATGCATATGCACAAAAAAAAACAGATGTATGAATCTCTGCATACGCAGGATCCCACGCATATTCTCTTTGTACATCCCAATTAACGTAAAATTGAGCGCACATGCACGAGCACAACACCCCACCCTGTCTCCTCCCTTAATTAAATTAATTTGAATATGGTAATGAGTCCACTGTGGCAAAAGCAAGCAGCAAGAAAATGGCAAAAGCCAGCAGCAAGAAACGAAACTTTACGGAAAGTGAATTGGAGGTGCTACTATCGGAGGTAGAAACGAGAACAAATATTTTATTTGGAACTTTGTCCTCCAGAATTAATAACAAAAGGAAAAAAAATGAGTGGGAGAGTTTGGCTGACGCCGTCAATGCAGTGGGATCTGAAAATCGCACTGTAAATGACCTTTAAAAGAAATGGTCTGATATAAAGGTGGAAGTTAAGCGGAGAACTGCTGCGCACCGACAAAGTGTGGGCAGAACAGGCAGTGGTACAGGGGTCGATGAACTTACACCCTTTGAGCAGAGAGTTACCTCTATCATGGGTGTCACTTTACTCTCTGGAATAGTATCTGATGCTGTGGGAGACTCGGATTTACTACAGGACTGCCAAGAAGGTAACTAATTTCCATTAATTTGTTTGCTTAACTGTGGTACACATAGCTTACCATCCTGCATTTAATTTTCAAATGCATGCAATGTAGCTGACCAAAAGTACACCAGAGATTTTACGTATCCATTGCATTTATGGCAAATGCGTGTACCCATTAATAAGGAACAGACTCAAAGGCAGCGCCACCGACATTTCAGCTGCCCAATCGCCCACTCTACAACTGACCGAGTGTGAGAATGGGCATCATTGTAGCTGCGCTCTTGGTCAGTTTGTGGGTTGGTGAGGGGGGTTAACAGCCACGTCTTTAGTGGATAACCGCGGTCTCCTGATGGGCAGTTGAATAATGAAACAGCAAAAACAATAATAAAAATGAAATTAAATAGAACCATAACTTTAAATGCATCACTCACCAAGAAGCCACCCATCGCGCACCCTGCCAGCTTGGAGCCTCATCCTAACCATGCCTTCTTCAGATGGCACCTTTATAGCAATGTGTGTGCAGTCGATCGCTCCAATTACATTAGGAAAACCGGCTATCGCTGCAAATTGCGCTTTAATGTTTGGCTGCATCGTATGGGAACCTTATATACCTGGTAGACATGCAGATGTTCCCATCCCATACAGCTGTCATTGCACGGCTCAAAGACGACATCTGCCAGTTCCCTTTGGAAAGAATCAGTTGCCAGGAAACAGCAAGGTTGCATTTGGTTGGTGTTGCAGCGCTCCCGTGTCCATAAACGTTGCCAAGTGGAGACGCGCTTACAGCGGCGAGTCCCGCTAGGCGCTCCACTTGTCGCAGTGGCGTTTCAGTTGTTCAGTTGAATGGGTCCCCAATGCACGTTTTCTGGTTCATGCACGTGAGTGCATGGTGATGAGCTCGTCTCGCCCCTGCCATTGCGCCGCTTGCGGCTGACGCACCTTGCCTGCTTGGAGTTAGGAGGTCCTCTGCCCCATCTGTCTGGGCACCGACAGCGGGCGCGATTTGACCATGACTTCCGGGTCCACTACGGCATGCCCGGAGCCCCAGTCTCCCACCAGCCACAACCGACGATCTCCCACTCCAGCGAGTGACGTTAGGGGCTCGGTGGATCTGGACATCCATCTCTCCCCGAGCCCCTCTGTCTCCTTCTCCAGACACTCAGCCTGGGAGACAGCCGCGTCTCCAGCACCAGCGGCGCATTTGATTGCCTGGGGTCTGTCGGATGCGGTAGTAGCAGCTATTCAATTGGCGAGAGCTCCCACTCCGAAATCGCAGTATTCCTACAGCTGGCAGACGTTTAACACCTGGTGCTAAAACAGCGGTCAAGACCAAATTCATTGTCCCATTGGGGTCATATTACAATTTGTACAAGAGCTGTTGGACCAAGGTAAGTCCCCGTCCATGCTCAAAGTGTATCTGGTGACCATTTCCGCATTTCATGTCCGGATTGATGGCGAACGCCCTGGGTCTCATTTCCTGGCTGCGCAGTTTCTGAAGGGAGCTCGACAGCTACAGCCTCCTCACACCCCTTCACTGCACGGATGGTGCCTTGATGCAGTGCCTGTCCGTATACCCAGTGTGTGTCCATTTTGTGGGAGGTGGTTCCAGGGTCACGCTATGGCCAAAGCCTGTGTTCCTCCCAAAAGTGCTATTTCCATTTCATGTCAAAAGGCCTATTGAGTTGATGGCTTTTTATCCTCCTCCCTTGGCTTCAGAGCAAGAGATTTGGCTTCACCTGCTCTGCCCTGTGCGGGCCCTAAAGTGCTATTTGGAATGCGCTCGGACCAACTGTTTGTGTCTTATGGAGCATGGACACAGGGCCAGGCGCTTTCAATGCAGCGCCTCTCGCATTGGGATTGTGGACAACATTACCACGGAATACGAGTATACCGGGACCCCGGTGCCTGAACACCTGGTGGCCCACTCATGTGCCCTTTTTCAAGGCACCCCCTGGCAGACATTTGTGCGGCTGCAGCTTGGACTTCGCCGCTTACATTTGTCCGGTTCTACAGGTTGGATGTGATGGGACCGGTCCCTTCCATTGGTAAACCCAGTGTTGGCTGCAGTTGAGCCCCAGTAGCCTACAGGCTCTGGCTCCTGATTTCCTCTCCCAGTCTGCCTATTAAGTACATCCTGATGGAGCTATTTGAACCATGTCTTTCCCTTCCACCGGACTATGCCTTCCAGTCGAGCACCCATGCAAGCTGCTCCTGGATGTGTTTCCAGGGTCTGTCATGCGGCCTACAGGTACATTGGCTTATGAGGCTGCCCTGTATATAGTTCGTTCATTATTGCATTGTGTTGCGGTGGTGCATGCGTCTGGCTTATACCCCGTTATATAACATGTGTAAACAGCAGGACTGTGGCTCCGTTCTAGCTTGTATAGACTGGAGCTCACTGCCACTGCTCCCAGCTGATGGCGCTCGAGTTGTTCTTGCTGCCTCGCTGTGTATATAGTTCCTTGGTCAGCAGGTCTGTGGCCCACTCTGGCTGTGTGCCATAGAGCAGGTGTCAACTGCTCCTGTGTTCCATGGTTTTCCTGCACATCGCAATGTTTATGGTTTGATTGTCATGGTCACGGCCTTGCTATTGTGAAGAAAGAGTTTACCTCAGTAGCTCCGCTTTGTATATGCTGATTGCAGACAGTTCCCAGTAGAGCGTGACTGCAGTTATCTGAAAAAGGAAGCTCTGCTCAAGGGTTGCAAGGTTGCTTGGTTGAAGTACGCTTGTTTCAATTTTCAATCCACAAAAGGGGATTCCTGAAATGGCAATGTTCAATATGTCTCAGATCAGCCGGTTGCCTGTGACGTGCAGCACTAAGAAGAGAAACTGCAAAGGATCCTGTCTTGGCTGAAGTTTATAAGTCTACGATGAAGGGGTGGACTCCACAACAGCAACAAAGCCTAACTTCCTTTTATTCCAGGAAAGATCAAATCACTGTGCACCATGGATGTCTCATGTGGGGAAGTCAGGTGATCGTCCCAACTACATTATGTATGCAACTTCTCAAAGAGTTGCATACAGGACACCTGGGAGTGGTGAAGATGAAGCCCCTGGGCAGATGGTATGTGTGGTGGCCTGGCATTGATAATCAAATTTAGCAATTAGCTAAAGACTGCTCTGGATGTCAGCATGTGCAGTCTATGCCAAGTTTAACTCCACTCCACCCATGGGACTAGTCCATTGCCCCTTGGCAGAGGATCCACATTGATTTTGCGTGGCAATTCCAGGGAGCTATGTTTCGTGTGATAGTGGACGGCTATTCAAAATGGCCTGAAGTCATCATAATGCATACAACCACATCCATGAAGACTGTAGAAGTGTTGAGAGACCTGTTTGCTCGCAGAGGCTTGCCAACTTAGATTGTGAGTAACAATGGCCCACAATTCGTGTCAGCTGATTTCCAATATTTTGTCAAAAGCAATGGCATCAAGCATGTTACTTCAGCACCATATCACCCAGCCACCAATGGTCTAGCTGAACGTTTTGTGCAGACACTGAAACAAGCATTGCGAGCATCGGCAGTCCAACAAGCATGTGGCGTCGACACATTGATCAACTCCGTCAGTCGACAGCAAACAGGTCTTCCCCAGAGGCTGCTACAGCCATAGAGATTCCACAAATGCCAGGACCAGGAGGAATTCTTGCTGCCACCAACACCATCGCCACCCAAGGCAACGTCAGGTACAGAAACTGTTAGTGCACCGGAAGACTGCTCTGAGAGTCCACCTGCTGCGAGCACACCTGAGGCAGTCATTGTTAGTGAGAGGAGATATCCTGTTAGGGTGAGGAATGCCCCTCACAATCTCAACTTATAAAAAAATAATAATAAATAAAGTTATCTGCCTACTTTTTAGCTACGATGGGAGGACTGTTATGTTGTGCTATCGCTCAGAAGCTTAAGGGTTAACTGTTACATTTAGCTGATGTAAGCACCGTCTACTATATCAGAGCATGCGCAGATAAACACAGTTGTTCCAGTTAAGTACGTTCTGTTATTACAATAAAAGAGTTAAACGTCATTTCATATTGAGTGAAATATATTTATGAAGATACATACACAACAGAAAGCATATGTGTTTTACTTCTAGGGCTGAAACAAACTTCCATAGAAGTCTAGGTAAGCAGTTGTTTATAAACTGTGAAAGGATATCTGGACTCTCCTTGATTTTTGATTCTGGGAATATGGAGTGAAAATGTTGCGAGATCTCCTTTTACTAATTATTTGTTGGTTTATTATTTGCATTTCTTGTTTACAGAGGCCTCTGAGAAGACTGACACTGTGCTGGGGTGCTTTAAATACACACACAGAAAAGATAATAGGTCTCTGAGGAATTGTGATATAAAGGGTTTGAAGAAAAAGCTATTACGGGTGAAGGCAGAACTACAGAGAGAAGAAGGTAGGACTGTAATGACAACATGGGAAAATAGTCTTATTATCATGAACTATAATGAATAAAACACTATCACACAAATGTCAGTAATTAATTAATGAAGTTCATTATCCGTTTATTTTACTCCACCTTGAATTGAACACTGCTGGCTTTTTTTTTCTGATTCCTTTAATTTTATTTAAATGTTATGGACATTTATAAAAAAATCGAGACAGGGCTGCTTAAATTTGATTTACAGATCAACAGTAAGAATGATACCTGTGTACCTTTTGTATAGGGTACTCAAAACAGTAGGTTTTCAAGCTTTTTTAAGATACAAAGCTTAGTTTTTAAAGTCTTTCTGACTGAGAAAACAATTCTATTTTAGAAATGACAGACATTTAAATAATTGCCTATATTGATGAATGAGCAAGTAAAGCAAAGGTAATGTTTACAGGTAAAAAGTATTGTTTTCCAACTGTGATTAACTAACCATAACTAAATTAATCGTAGTTACTGAAAACAATGTAATATTATGTTGCAAGGTAAGAAAAAAAAACTTGTTTTTGAGTTGTTCTCCTGAATGTGCAAAACAACTACAATAAAATACCTGTTTTTCAGTTCAATTGTCAAGACATTGAAAATATGTGCATACAAACTTTAAGATCTTTTCCAAAGTGCCTTTGAAATTCAGACGCTCGAAAATCTAGCATTTTTATTCATTTTCAATTGGCTGTTGTTTACGCAATTCAGTGTATGATGGGAATCTAATTAAGCATTGTTATGTACCACATGGGCACCCAGTCAATAAAGGGTTCTAAATCTGAGTGATATCACAAGCAGCTGCTTAACATTACAGCTACAAACTAGACCGATTTGGTTTAAACACCTTCCTAAATGAAGGATATATAACACTTCTTAAAATAAACAAATACCCAAGTGTGTTAAACTGTGAGCCAGCTCAGAACAAGTACAAGTTTGTTTTAAAAAGGGGGCATATGTTTTGTGTTGCACTGAGAGACACAGTAATTAATTACAATAATAAAAAGAAATAAATTATCATAAATCATGTCCATATACTTAATTTACTATATTTACATATTCATATAATAATATATTCACCCTGTCTTTGTCTGTAATACAATTATTTTATGTTTCGATTTGCTCCTTTAAACAGGTCACAATGGCACTTATTAAATGGAGCAATGGGGTTTAGGAGCAGCTGTGAAAATCACCCTGTTATTTTTGTGATCTTGGGGAATGGATTAAAAAAATAAAAAAGACATGACATTTTACAGGGGCAAGCTTGGAATCCTTAATGTAACTTGGCCAATATACTTCAGTTAAGGAATTATGTGGATAATTGCTTTTCATTACTGGCAAGATATTGCTTCATTCTTTAGTCTGGTGTTTAAAATTAGCACTAACTAGCTTTGGTAGCCACCAAGAACATGAATTCTACATGAAACAGTTTTGCAATATCTCAATAAGACACATAAGAAACACTGAGAAATGACAAACAGTAGTAATCCAGCGCCCATGGAGAATTTGCTACAGTTTAAACCACCACTTCCATGGCTTTTGAGAGCTCAGCAAAGTATATTATTCTGTTAACTGAACTGGAATAAATTCCTTGGGGTTTCCATTTATAGTGCCTGGTGATACTTTATAATCATCAGTTAATTGCAAAGCCTGCCGAGAGAATTTAAATGTGTGAAATACGCGATCAAAAAACAGAAGTTTCAGTCATATGATTGCTTTTATGACGCACCGTACGATAGCTATTTTTAGGTATGAAAGTACATTAGATTTCATCATGTAGCCTATGTACTGTGATAAATGCATTTTGCAATATTGTTTCGCTTAAATAAGACAATTACAGTGAAAGTAGATGGATCGGTGCACATCCCAGTATAAGTCAGTATATGCTGAGTACAGTCTAGCAGAGTATAGAATTGTACAATCATAATAGGATTCCTTTATGACTTCCAGGAAGCCCTATGGCTTTGCATTGCCTTACAAATTGGGCTGTTTATTATATTATTATAATACTATTATATACTAGCAGATATGGTTGACACTAAAAACTGTTTGAGGAAGAATCTGGGGAGGCCTTCATTCACAAGTGGATCAACCAAGACTTTTGACGATGATAACAATTTAAATAAAAGACAACTTAGAAAAATAATCTGAAAATATTAGATTCCAATGGAATTAAGAGTTTAGTGCATCATTGTATTCTAATGACTAGGCTGGCATCATTTCAAACTCCTTGTTCTTGCTATGACTGCTTTAATAGCAACCTGCATTCTTTGTGGACATTAGCATCAATTAAGCAGACAGGACCTTGGTGTAATGTCTTCTCCAAACAGTCCAGTCCCCATTATCACTGAGCTGAAAAGGCCTCTCTAAATGAGAAACCATCAGCTCTATTAATTTTATGGTCCACATCAGGGCCGGTATATAGGCGTGCTATTGGTCACAGAGGATTTAATCTTTGTAGCTGAACTGCCAGTTCTGGAGAACATAACGATCCATTCACTCCTCTTCTACGTTTTAATTGATTAAATAGGAGTTCACACAAGAAATGCAGTTAACCAATCAATCTGATTATTTAAAGTACAAGATAGAGGTATTCAAGATCGCATACAAGATGCATTGTCCATCAGAGCCAGAGTAAATTCTGGATGCCTCCATCTAGTGGTTATGAGGCATGGCAGTTTTCCAAGACCATTAAAGAATGACCTTACATTGTAAAGAAGCACACTGTAGATTTGAAGATATTCAAATTCTCCTTAAATCATTCACTTTCAAGTATGTAGGAGAAAAGAGTGGTAAATGTGTGAAAACATCGTTTGGGTGAGTTTAAACCATTAGGATTGTTTTTATAGAGTTACACACAAATAGTATTAAGAAGAAGAAGAAGATAATTTATTTTTCCCCCCTATGTTGTCTTTGGATTAGCAAATTCATATTTTTCTGGAGCAAAAAGCTGTAAAACTCCATAATCATACAAAGTTATCAGTAATACACATTAGCAATATTTGTAAAGAATGGGGAGATATTCGCAATATTATGGAACTATTCCTTTCACTCATACTGTACTGATATGTACTGTACTGAAGGGTACATTCAATTGTAATTTTGTAGATTAAAAAGCTGCTTCTTAATAATATTGAATGGTGGCATCTGTTAAATCTCTTCTTGCTGTGCTTACTGTAAAGCAAAGACAGTGGACCATGTATGGATGACCACATTGTAGTGCTCTTATGTGATCCTCAAAGGAGAGTGCTTTTAGGATTTATCCAGTACAGTCCAGTACAGAATATAAAAATAACTCACATGAACTAAAGTGACCCTTCCATAACCTTCCATAAAGTAACAAAAACAAAACAGCAACTTTGTATTCCAATTTTTCAACCAATTAAACCAATGAAACAAGACAAAACATCATCCCTGATACTTCAGCAAGGGTGATAACAATAGATTTTCACATGTAACCTAAGTGTTATGGTGTTCTTTTGGTGTAAAGACTTGGACAGACATAAATGGATGTGTTCTTCCTACATTTCTCAGACAAACTCATATTTTTGTTTTATTTACAGCTTCTTCCTTACAAAATACCAGATGACTAATACGTTTTTATAGCTACTACTACTTCCATTAATGTCAACAAACAGCTATACAATTAGATTTTCTTTGCATCAGATCAGATAGTATGTTCTTATTTTACAACCTTCATATTCTAACACAAAACTGAAAATAAAATATAGGCCTAGTGCCTTTGCCATTATATTTATCTGATGAAGTATGTGGAAGATGAACGCCTTTTTGAAGTCAAGAAAAATACAGGAAAACCTGTTTAAAAACAAGCATATTTATATCTTAGACTTCAATTTCAGAATTTAAATATGGGCACATAATATACATATAATATATAATACTTATTTTTGTAGGAAATGTTCAAGATGAACACTTGTGTTTTAATTAAATGTATTTAATTCAATGTTTTACGCCATTAAAAAAAAGCAATAAAACATTAAATGTATTTACCTTTGGTTCAGGGAAATTATGTGTGGGCATGAATGGCACCCCCCCAAATGCAGGTCCCCATATGACCCCCTCCTTCTGCATTTGTTCAGTAAAAAAGACATATAGTGATCAAAAAACAGAAGAAACCATTTCATTCTAGCTGTTTACGGTTTCACAAAGACTAAGGCTCCCAGATATATATTTTTTAAAACAATCATCTGTGCTTATTCTTTGGCATTATATTTAGTTTTAAATCAGCTGTCAACTACAATAAAATAGTTAAAGAGATTGTTTTGATCTTAATCTTAAAACAAGTGGAATAAGATAACAAATAAAATGTATTGATCTTATGAAAAATAGTTCCAAAATGGTCTCATTATTTCTGTAAGGTTGGGTTGGGCTATATGTCTCCACACAACTTTTTTTTTGGTTGTTTGTTTGTTTTGAAATCCTATTGTCATATTTATCTTAATATCTGAAAAGTTTATTTGTGCTCCTAGGGGGATGTCTTTGTAAATTTGATCCATTTGGTATTTGTTTCGATCTTATAACGTAATGGTGTCCAAATAATAATTTAAAACAACAAAAAACAGATATGAAATGTTAATTGCTAAATATGTATAAATCAAGAAGAAAAGTATGAGTATAGTAACTTTGTTTCGATTTTTGCAGTTTGAGAAACTTTTTTTTTTACTCTGTGGATCAGTGTGAATGGAGTTGACAGTTATTACATGATGGATCATTCTTGTTGCTGCTGTGAACAAATGTTTATTTTATGTAAGAATATATGGAAATAACAAAAACAAAAAAATCACCATACATATACATAAACCCCCACCCAGAACCTTTTATAGTATAAATTATGCAATGTTATGATTATAATAAACATAAAATAAGTAAACCAGTATCTGACTTAGTTCAAACAGATCATTGAGGTAACACGTGCAAAGGTCGAGGGATGGAGCAGTATTTTGGGAAAGTGTACTTTGGTCCATAGTTTCCTTCACTATATACATTTATCCTACTTAAATAGTGTTAAATAGCAATCTACATCTAAAATGTGATTGGCTCATGGCAGCCATGTTGTTTTATGCAACTTTTAATCTTTTTACTTTTAGGTAATGGCCATAATACAGGAACTCACCACGTATTTCAATACAGCACAGTCGCATCTACTCAAACTAACGTTTGGTCACATTTCGGGAAATATTGACTGAGCACGCCTCCCCACACATAAAACATATGCGCCTCTCTTCCTGATTATACGGTACAGCGGATTATAGGAACCGAAGGATCTGCCTGCTCGGAAATGAATATTTTCTGACAACATATCGAAACTACAGAGGATGTAATTAATACCAATTCAGTAATAATATAACCAATAGACATATTCTCGTTTTACGTGCTAAATAAATTAATCACATCAAAGTACTAGCAGCATTTTCCAAAGAGATGATCGTATCGGAAAGATGACGTGTAAGTCCGTGCGCCCCTCACTTCCTGGTTTGGCTAGGGCTGTGTGCGGAGAGCTGACAGGTGGACACAGGCACTGGAAACATGTAAGTTCAGGTGTATATTTTACAACTGTACACTTGTCATGGTGGGGGGGAGGGGTGTATTAGAAAATGTCAGCATTTTATTGTAAATGTAACTGTATACCTTACTTCCCTTAGGTCAAAGGTAACGTTTAAAATCACCCTGACTTCGGACCCTAGACTACCCTACAAAGTGTAAGTGACTGATCAGCAAATGTACTGCTGATCTGTGCTTTATTGATACAAATCTGCATGACTGTCACTGTGGCTATAAACCAGATGTATGCAAAGAGATGAGTGTTTGTGTTACTAGTTTTGTATGCAGTTAGACAGAGTGGTCACGCATCGTTTTCCTGAGCTCCAGTGTTTACATATGTTGTCTTCATACTTATACTGGCGCTTTCTTTAACATGCTGCCTAACTCACGTTGTATTGTTGGTCGGTTCCAACACGTTAAACAAATTTTAATGTAAGAATAAATCAACAAGTTTAGATAGAAATGCTGTTGTAGTTTTTAATCGTTTTTCACCATCATCTGCTTTGTACATCTGAAAATGGTTATTTTGTTATGTACTTAAAATTCACAAGGCATGTAACTGTCCATGAGAGAGAGAACTGAAGAGCCATATAACTTGAAGTTTGTCAGCAGTAGGTATAGGCTACAGTTCCATGCACCTTTAAGCCAACACTGTGTGTGTATGTATGTATTAATAAAACAGTTTCAAATTCCATATGTATAATTTTACGGTCACTCCCCCCCACTGTCATTGCCAGTATTCATGGTAACGTACATGTACCTCCACAATAGCTGCATAGCACAAGGCTGAGAGTATAACAGAGCAATTCACGATTCATTGAACTCAGATACCTCTCAGAACACTTATGGCATGGACTGGAGAGGCAAATCAAGAAGAGCTTGCAGAAACCAACTTTTGTGGTGGCCAACCCTGTTCCTGGAGAGCCACAATCCTGCAGGTTTTCCAGGTCTCTTTAAATTCCCAATCAATGGATGCCTTGCACACAGGGACATTTTGCCTAATTAAGACCCACAATTGGTTCAATTAAGCAGTTAACGATCTGGATAGAACAAAAACTTGTAGACCCTGAGGCTCTCCAGGTCTAGTGTTAGCCACCCCTGATTTATATACTCCCACTTAAAGTGCTTTCCTTTAGGCCAGGGGTGTCAGACTCCAGTCCTGGGGGCCTGCAGTGTCATCTTGTTTTTGTTACAGCCCAGCTCTAGCTCCTTAATTGGTCTAATTAAACAATGTAACACTTCTCTCCAAATGCAGAAATGGTCTGTGGGTTCAATGTGTTGAGTAATCAGGTATCATCTATACAAATTAATTATGAAAGTTTTAGATAAGCCTACCTGAGTCAATAATGACAGTAATTAAATAATTGGGAGCTCCTGTTGAAACAAAAACCAGCAGACACTGTGGCCCCCCATGACTGGAGACTGACACTGTGCTATATTTTGTTAGCTAGTAAAAAGTGTGATTATGGATGTTTTGATAGATTGTGGTCAGCATATACAATATTTCCCAGGGTCTGTTTTTGTTCTCCATACTTGCCTTATTTCTGTTCTGCAGCTTCATATATTGTGCGTGCATGCGTGTGTGCGCGTGCAGCCAGTGAGTGGGTTCATTAATTAGAAGTGTAAGATTTTGCAGCACTGTCCCTATCAAATCACATCAAACTTAATTAACACTTTTAATTGCTGGAAAGATTGCTATCTACATGAGTTCTTATTCAATTACTCTGTAATGGGTTTCAGCAGCACAGAATTGCAGGGATGTGATGTCTCCCCCCCATTCATAAAAGTACACTTCTCAGCTGTTTTTCACATGCAGGTCATGCTGTACCTATCCAATGGCATTCCAATTAATACAACAGTCATTATTAAATCCAGTTTGACACTTGGATAAAGCACTCTCAGTATTTCCAGAACTTTTTCAGTCAGAACTGAAAGAAATATAGATGTACCATTTAATGGCACTGTTTTCTCTTAATTTAATTAAATAAACAGAAAATGTTCAAGCCTATATATTTTTCCCCTTGTATTTCAGGTTAAGTGTTCCAGATAGCACACCGTTTACAGCAGTTTTAAAATTTGCAGCGGAAGAGGTGAGTACACTTGGCACGCCTTCCTAATTGCCAAAACCTTCAGCTTGTGTGCAGTGCATACTCCTACACTCGCTATTGTTTATAAATCGTTTTCAAATTGTATACAAAGAGAACTATTTGGAAAAATGAATTAAAGTGAACCCAGTTTTTACTTGGACATAAAAAAAAAAATGTGCCATGTTATCACATTCTGTTCTGCCCCTTGTTAATATTGAAGATGGTTTAGAGGGACTGTAAGAATATGAGACATATGATCGCTCTTTAGAAAAGCTTTCTCAGTGCTTTTGTGTCCATCCCTTATCCCAGTTATCAGTGCAGCTGCAGTGCTCTTCTTGGAGTTTCTGCCTCTGAACCGGTCATTGTATTTCGATGTTGCTTCTCCACTCTATCTCTCGCTTGAAATGATGAAAGACTCTACCTTTTGATGAATGTTTATTCCAGGAGAATTTGCCATTGGCAGGTATATTCAATTACAGCACCATAAAATGAAAATCTTATCTTGGTGCTGCCATATTATCACTAGATTATTGTTTGCTGACATTGGAGAAATAAAAAGTATAAATATAGAAGATGGAGTATTCCTGCTTGTTTTTGAGTTTAAAATAATGAATTGGTAGAGATGATGTACTTATTTAACTTAATCTCAGGGGTTAGGTAAATATATATTAAGCAGTGAAGTAAATGTATGATGGTGGGGGTGAGACAGTTTAGAGTGATTATGAACATTAAAAAAATAAGTGTTAAGAAATATTTCCCTCATACCTATTGAAATTAGCTCTTTCATTTCTTGCCCCAGAGCTGATAAATCAGTATATCAACATCATAACTACTCTTTGGATTTAATCCACTAAATGTAATTCCAAAATGATGTTTTTTTTATTTATTTTAATAATCAAGAAAAGACAGAGGTAGCCATGGAGATAGAGACAGATAATGCAAGGTTAAATCTTGTCCTTTTTCATTGCACTTGATTACCTCTTTGGCGCTGTGAGAATGTCGCCATCTTCTCTTCCCTGCTGTGTGCTCAGTTCACAATTTAAGCCATGGGTAATACCTGGGGGAGTTAAGCGATTTAGTCTCCTCTGTGTGGGCTGCGCACTGTGCAGCTCAGCGGAGACCAGCCATCTGTATTTTCTCAGTCGTGAAAACATGGGCATGAAATAAAGGGCGAAGTCTTCGACAAAACCAGTAACCGCAAGCATATTACGTTTCAGAAAAGAGTGAAACCCAGAGATTAATCATGTGCACGTTTAACTAGAAAACGTTAGAGTCTGGAATTTAGAGTACCTGGGTCTTTATCTGGGAAATTAGGGGTTAAGACTTACCAAAAACTGAACCTTCAGCAAAAGAACTTTCAAGGTAAAATAAAATTAGACAAAACAAAAATCAGCCAATTCATATTTCTTGTCTAGGTTCGGCTTTTTTTTTTTTTTTTATTAGATTATTATTTTCCATGTCACTTTACATTTTGTTCTAAATAGTTTGAGATGCCCAGTTTGTCTTTGCTTTTTGCATGTCAACTTTCTGCCATTTGTATTATATGTATGACCCTGTGATATTTTATTCAATTTCAATATTTTCCTTTTTTTTTTGTTCTTCTCTCCACCCACTCCCCCCTCCCCACCACCAGTTTAAAGTCCCAGCAGCAACAAGTGCTATCATTACAAATGGTAAGAATGTTTTCACGTTTCAAGTTTATTTTAAGTTATTTTTTAATGCATATGTATAGATGAACAATAGGTGAACAATAGATCACAGAGTATAATATTAAATTAAATTATCTTCTATTAAATTATATTATCTGACCAGGTGAAAGACTTTAGTAAAAATGTTTTCTTTCACATGTATGTATTTAATATCATGTCATTGATTTCCAGGGTTCTGTGCATTCTTACAATGATTTTGGAGAAAGTAGAAAAGTTTTCCTGGTTTAAAATCTTTATAGTGCTATATGTTAGTGCTAGTATCCAATTATATTGCCTTTATAGTTCTAATGGGTGGATTAATTGACTCACTATCCAGTGACTGATTTATAAATCTAGACATATACACAGATATAGACACCGATACAGATGTATTCATGTTTTGACATTGTTTATTACAGATGGCATTGGAATAAATCCAGCTCAGACAGCAGGTTTGTTTAATCTTCATACTAATTTCCTCGATGCTGAGAGCGTTTCTGTAACAGTGTAACTGCAAAGGGTTTTATGGATACATAATATTAATGCATGCAGCCTCATTTATTTGAATTTGCTGTTTAGATTTCTTATTTAATTAATTTAACTTTGATTTGTGGCATTAAGATAATCTTGAAATCTTCAGACTATGATAATCTTTTTTTGTATATATCATTAGGATGAACTACAAAGGCTTGAGTATGAGTTTCTTCACAAAAATGAAGCTTGGTTTTTCAAGGCTATGATCTCTAGCAGTCAGAAAGCAGATTCAAAGTTTAATAAAAAATTATCTTCAGTCCTTTCATGAATATCTTCTCTACCTTTGAAGAAAATTACTTTGCTCACGGTTCTTCATTTTAACATTAGGCAACTGCTAAAGGACTTCTGACTTTTTTTTTGTGTGTGTGTTATAATGTGTACACTAACTACTAGTATTAACTTATTAGTGTTAAGATTCTGATCGGTTTGTTTGTGTGTTCAATTTCTGGAGCCTACATTTTAATTGTAAAGAATTATAAAGTGCCCGACATCTGAATTGGCCCCTTATTTAATTGCTTCTAATTGACTCGACTATACTAGGCGCTTGTGTGTCATTCTCAGCAGGCAGCACTCCACCTCCTCCCCCTCCCCTCAGAAACTCTCTCTCTCATCACAGTGCAAGCCTTGAAATAAATAATGAATGAATGCAAACATTTCTACAGAATTTTAAGGAATATTACATTTGCACAGTTCTGTTGACACAAAGTGTGTGCACATCCGCATCAGCGTATTTGTCAAGACATGCAATGTTATTGGAATCTCATTTTCAAGGCAACGTGATGCTGCAGATTTCTAACTGGTTAGTTGCAAATACAGTACAAAGACCCATGATTATAGATAGAGTTAAGATAATATAGGATAGAGTACCCTGGGTATGTAGCTGTTGAATTGGAATATCTATGACGGACAATAGAAGAAAAGTTTGAAGAAACACAATTCCAAACTGTCCCATCAGGACACGCCCATATCGTATGTAAAAAGATACCGACAGTTCCCCAGACGCTTTATAATTATAGTTCAGCTCCAGAATGTAATGCATCAAATAAGTTTCAAAGAAAATAGGGTAAAAAAAAAAAGCATATTTATACTATTTAATTGTCCTTTAACTGCTTAATTACACTTAATTACCTTAAAGTGGATCTTATAGATCAGGCAGAAGCTAGGGGAGTATTTATTCTGTATTTACTATATTTAATACTATATCACTTTCATCAGTGAAATTTCTCAGTGTTTCCAATGAACCTGGTGTCAAAAGATCCAAGATCAAATTTGCACGTTTGTCAATCAAGCATTCCATTGACCCACATACAATATATGGAGTCAGTACATGTTATATGCTTTTAGGTACAGTTTAATCTAATAGTAGCCATGCTGCAAGCGATCATATATTATTAGAGAGCTTTGGTCAGATCAACTGGAATTAATATCAGTTTGACAGATTAAGTGCAAAGTTATTAATGGTATTCTATTGGGGCTATGTAATGTGTGTGTGTGTGTAGTAATTTAAGGCTTTTTTTCTGCCTCTGCACAATCAAATTGATACACATTTTAACAACCATTATGACTTAAAATATTAGAAACAAATTTTAAATAGGTAATATAAAGTAATGGATTTTTTTTTTTTTTTAACATTTTGGCTGCTTTCCATATCATGTTTTACAGGGAACCTGTTTCATTAAAACAGTGTTTTAAAATGCAAATATAACAATGCTGATCGCTTTGTTCTCTCTACGGATAGGGCTATATCTGAATGATCATTTCTTTTCAGTGTTACTCTTTAAGTGGGAGCAGGTAAAAGTACAATCGGCTTGCCAATTGTAATTAAGGCTTGAATTTTAATGTTTCTTGTTTACAGCCTGTGCGAGGAGTTCTTAATGGAACAATCGATTGGTGGGGGGAGAAAAAACATCCTCAATAGAAGAGTTTGTTCTTCCAGGCAGTATTATGAAAGAGCTATTGTGATGTATTCTCATCATAACAGGAAGAAACCCCACAGTGCATCTGGTTGTTTTCCCTAGAGCCGAGCGACTGTCCTCTCGCTATAACGAACAGCCTCCGTCTGCTTTGTCATATCAAAGGTAGCAGAATTATAGCTGACGGTGTTGTTCTCTGGCCAAAGGTGTATAGATCTTATTATTAATTTCCATTACAGAAGAGTTGCTGCCTACTTGCCCATCTTTTGATCAGAGTTGCTGACACAGGCTTCTATTTCTCTAGCCCTTCAATAACAACTGACAAGGATGAGCAGTACCTTTAAGTTGGATTGTAACTATGCATAATGGAAAAGGCTATACTGTCATTCTCGTTTGTTGCCTAGGGTATTAAAAGGTGGGCAAACGACAATACAAGACGTCTACTGCAATCCTTACTATCGTGCCCTGCAATCTGCAGATAAAATGTCCTCTTTCTACACGCAATACTTTCATTTCCTTAGCCTCTCAACGATGTAAACAGTGCATGCATATTAAATCTACTAAATCCATAGCAATGTTTTTCAAACTCTGTTTCAATGTCTGCTGTTAATGCCACATGATTGACATTCACCCTTTCCACATTTTTTTTTTTTTTTTTTTTTTTTGTTTCTTCTTGATTTCCTGTAGGAAATGTGTTCCTTAAGCATGGATCAGAACTTCGCATCATTCCCAGAGACCGAGTGGGAGGCTGCTAACCAGCGACACGGTGACTCATCGAGGAAAAGGGCGCATAGTCGCATCTTTTTTTAAACAGTTTATTTATTTTTGGTATTAAAATTCTCCTCTCAGTTCTGTTGTTAGAGAGTATCCTTCAAAACAGACAGAGATGACCTGAATCAATGCCCATATATCCAAAATGAAATGCTTGAAAGCATTTTCATATTAAACAAAATTAAATAACAATAACATTTTAGGTGGTATGTTATGTATTATTACACTTAGATGATGGGATCTGTAATGCCTTCTGACATTTAATGGATACTCCTACACTATAATCACTGATTCACACGCACACACTTAAAGGAAAAAGAAGACTAGAAGAAAGCGGTATTTACTGTCCTGCCTCTTTACCCTATTAACTGTTATAGGCAGCAGGGGAGTAGCTGATGTACTTTAGAGGAAGATTTTGTACCTCTGCCAAACCTGAATTGAGTTTACTGATTAAACATGATGTACACCGCATTCGTTTGGATTGATTTGAGTTTCCATTGGGGGGAGTTGGAAAGCCACCCATTTTCTCAGTCATGACTTCAGTTCTGTTTTTGATGTATACTTTCAAAGGCCATTTATTATGTCTTAAGGCAAAAAAAAAAAGAGTAATCACTGTTGTACATGAAGGCTGATTGATGACAGTAGAATTTCAAGCTATGACTGAAGTGTTTCCCATTAAACTTGTGCTTGTATCGAAAACCAAAGCAGTGCTGTATTTAATTGAAGCTCATAACAAGCGCCCTAATTGTTTCCCCAAAGCGTTCAAGACTGTCACTTTTGCATTACTCACAAAGTCATTTTCATATTAATATCGTGTTCTGAAATGCAAGTTCACAGAATGTAGGAATTATATGGGCTATTAAGCTATGTGAGATCATATCCACTCAAAAGCTGCTTTCAGGTAGTTTGGGACAAATTAGGTTTTGAAGCTAAACAGACTTGCAGATGACATATTCTAATTGTATTCATTAACTGATTCATTACTGTTGGATTACTTGGAAACCTGTTGGGTCTAGAATGAACCCTATTCAAATCGGTGTGTCGGCAGTTTAAATGCACTGTTAAACCTCAGAAATCTAGGAATCCCAGTTCTCTCGGGGATGTGAGAGTGTGAGGTTCCTATATTATCCAGTTCACTAAGGCAGAGCAGTGAATTTCCTGGCTTCTAAGTAAAAGGGGTATTCAGTTAGCAGTGATACTGACTTGAACATGTGGAAGGTGGTCTTCAATCTACAATTTAAAGGCACTGTTGACTGCTTTACTGGCGTACATCAGTGTTTCCCACAATAGCAATCAATCTTTATTTGTGATTGCACCCTTCTCAGAGTTTCCACAGGTCACTTCATACATTGAAATCAACACAAACTTGTTTTATTAACCATTAACCATTAGGCACAGAGGAGAGAAAAAACTAAACCAATCTCTGGGGGTTCAAGGCTTAAGTCCTAGGCCTATTGGTTGCATCCTCTCCAGGCAGTTTAACATAATCAAAGCACATCAGTGTCCTCTAGTTAAGAATATGATGGCACATCCAAAAATGCAATAGGTGAAGTTAACGTGTCAGCAGAAGAATAGGAAGAGATTGCCACGGCCTTGCTCATGCTTAGTGTGAACCTCCACGTCACTACAGCCCAACCTCCTTTCTAGCTTTAGTGTTGTTTGGTGCAACTCTCCCAGAGAATGCAGAATGGATTAATTAACCCAAGACGTATGACCTAACAAAGCTGAGATTTCCCAACTTTACTTCACCCACTCAATCTTGGTAATAGTGCTCCATGAATCATATACTACACTCACCTAAAGGATTATTAGGAACACCATACTAATACTGTGTTTGACCCCCTTTCGCCTTCAGAACTGCCTTAATTCTACGTGGCATTGATTCAACAAGGTGCTGAAAGCATTCTTTAGAAATGTTGGCCCATATTGATAGGATAGCATCTTGCAGTTGATGGAGATTTGTGGGATGCACATCCAGGGCACGAAGCTCCCGTTCCACCACATCCCAAAGATGCTCTATTGGGTTGAGATCTGGTGACTGTGGGGGCCAGTTTAGTACAGTGAACTCATTGTCATGTTCAAGAAACCAATTTGAAATGATTCGACCTTTGTGACATGGTGCATTATCCTGCTGGAAGTAGCCATCAGAGGATGGGTACATGGTGGTCATAAAGGGATGGACATGGTCAGAAACAATGCTCAGGTAGGCCGTGGCATTTAAACGATGCCCAATTGGCACTAAGGGGCCTAAAGTGTGCCAAGAAAACATCCCCCACACCATTACACCACCACCACCAGCCTGCACAGTGGTAACAAGGCATGATGGATCCATGTTCTCATTCTGTTTACGCCAAATTCTGACTCTACCATCTGAATGTCTCAACAGAAATCGAGACTCATCAGACCAGGCAACATTTTTCCAGTCTTCAACTGTCCAATTTTGGTGAGCTTGTGCAAATTGTTACCTCTTTTTCCTATTTGTAGTGGAGATGAGTGGTACCCGGTGGGGTCTTCTGCTGTTGTAGCCCATCCGCCTCAAGGTTGTACGTGTTGTGGCTTCACAAATGCTTTGCTGCATACGTCGGTTGTAACGAGTGGTTATTTCAGTCAAAGTTGCTCTTCTATCAGCTTCAATCAGTCGGCCCATTCTCCTCTGACCTCTAGCATCAACAAGGCATTTTCGCCCACAGGACTGCCGCATACTGGATGTTTTTCCCTTTTCACACCATTCTTTGTAAACCCTAGAAATGGTTGTGAGTGAAAATCCCAGTAACTGAGCAGATTGTGAAATACTCAGACCGGCCCGTCTGGCACCAACAACCATGCCATGCTCAAAATTGCTTAAATCACCTTTCTTTCCCATTCAGTTTGGAGTTCAGGAGATTGTCTTGACCAGGACCACACCCCTAAATGCATTGAAGCAACTGCCATGTGATTGGTTGATTAGATAATTGCATTAATGAGAAATTGAACAGGTGTTCCTAATAATCCTTTAGGTGAGTGTATATACCAAGCATCTCAACAGCAGCTGGTGAAGGAGGGGGCTTTCAAATCCAAACTCTGAATGCCAAAAAGAAATACAAAATGTTGTTATTCATTTGTTTTTCCTTGTGAGCATTCAAATCCCTCAGCCTCATATTTTCATACACTATCTAGCTAGAGACAAGGGACATAACTGGAGAAAAACAATAGACTGAAAGGTGTGCTACTACCGTTTTTCACATATTCCAGGAAGGTAAAAAAAGGGCTTGCAGTTTCGATAATGAATTTCTTTTCAACAACATAGATTAAACAAGAAGCAGTAGGTAAATGTGCTTTCCTCAATACATTTTAATGAAACCATTTTGCTCAAGCAAGCATGGGTTACATTAGTGAAGTGTACCTAAAGGGATTATTTTTCAAAAATGACTGGAAAGCACTCCTGTTGTTTGTATTCTTGAAGCTTGTGTACAACAACGACAATATATACTATATTATACTACACTACACTACAGTGTTTCCAAACTTTATAAGCTCAAGGCACACCTACTTACCATAGAATTATGTCCACTTTCTGTGGATTGTAGTAACTCAGCTCAATATTGTATTTTTAATCCTCTGAAAAATCATCCCTCATTTTCTAAATAAACTAAAAAGTGAAATAAACTTCACTGAACCTCTGGCAAACTGAACTGAAAACAAATTCCTGCCAAAAGTTATTCTCTCCAAACCATGTCTACAGGCAATAAGTGAACAGTATAAGGGATCATAGCTTTTTCAGTATTCATTGGGAAATGGTTCAGCACACTAAACAAGTAGGCTAATCATAGCTCCAAGAAATGTCTTTCTTCTCCTTAAGCCCAATGTGGTAACTGGAGGATACGATTTAAATATTATGAAAGGATCTCCCCTACCCATTAGAATAAAACCCTCAAACTCTGCAGATAAACGCTGACTTTCTTCTAGATCTATTTAAATGCTTCTGATCGCTTGTTGTAAGCATGCTTCCACATTAGCATACCGAAATAGGAAACATAATTATTGTGATAGTGTATGATTAAATATTCATTTTTCATTTAAACTTGGTTCAGTAAATTGCGATTAAATGTAACTGGGATTACATCTGTCACGTGTAAATAGTTTGAAAATTGAAAATAAACATTTGGAAAAGAAAAATATACAGTGGCTCTCAAAAGTATTCAGCCCTCTTGGACTTTTCCACATTTAATTGTGTTACATGAAATCAGATTGTCAAAGTGAAAAATATAATCTGCAAATTGTTCTAAATGAATTACAAATACAAAACAGAAAATACTTGCATAAGTAATTACCACCTTTGCTATGACACAACTGATAGAGTTGTGGTGAAACCAATCATCTTTAGAAGTCACGTAATTAGTTGAATGGAGTCCACCTCTGCAATTAAGGTGTGTCACATGATTTCAGGTTAAATACACCTGTCTCTGGGAGATCCCACAGTTGGTTACTACAATTCCTAATATAAACGACATCATGAAGATAATGGAACATTCAAATCATATCTGGAATAAGGTTCTTCAAAAGCACCAGTCAGGGGTAGGCCGTCCTCAGAAACTGAGTATCCATATGAGAAGGGCACTAGTCAGGGAGGCCACCAAGAGGCTTATGGCAACTCTAAAGGTGTTACAGTCTTCCACGGCTGTGCTGGGAGACACTGTGCATACTGCAACAATAGACCGGGTGCTTCACAAAAGTGGTCTTTAAGGGAGAGTGGAAAAACGAAAGCCATTGTTGAAAAAAACTTGGACTGAGACCAAGTGGAGGAAGATTTATGGTCTGATGAGACCAAAATAGAGCTTATTGGCCTCAACACTAAGTGCTACGTTTGACACAAGCCTCATCCTGAGAACACCATCCCTACCATGAAGCATGGTGGTGGCAGCATCATGCTATGGGGATGCTTCTCTGCATCAAGGCCTGAAAACCTTGTAAAGATAGAGGGCAAAATGGATGCAGCAAAGTACAGAGGAATCCTGGAAGAAAACCTGCTGAAGTCTGCAAGAGACCTGGGACTGGGGAGAAGATTAATCTTTCAGCAGGACAATGACCCCAAACATTCAGCCAAAGCCACACTGGAGTGGCTTAAAAACAAAGAGCTCAGTGTTCTGGAGTGGCCCAGTCAAAGCCCGGACCTCAGTCCAATTGAGAATATGTGGAAAGAGTTGAAAATTGCTGTTCACCAAAGGTCCCCATCCAACTTGATGGAGCTTGAGCAATTATTCACATAGATTCATGGCTGTAATTGCTGCCAAAGGTGCCTCTACTAAATATTGACTGAAGGGGGTGATTTACTTATGGATTCAATGTTTTAATGTTTTGTATTTGTAATTCATTTAGAACTATTTGCAGATAAAAAAAAAATCACTTATGGATGATGTCATGTTGTAACACAATGAAATGTGGAGAAGTTCACTGGGGGTGAATAGTTTTGAGAGCCACTGTGTATGTGTGTTTGTATTTTAGCTGTACAGTTATAGCTATTCATACTTAACTGTTTATCATTAACATATTGTCACTATTTTTACATTATTATTATTAATAATAATAATAATAATAATAATAATAATATTATTATTAACGCTTAATCCCATTTCAAGCCACAGATCTGGCTTTAAATTCAGTTTTACTTAATTCATTGTCTTTGACTTACACTGTTACATTCTCCTGTCATTAGTCATTATTTTCTCATTTTCTCTTCCCTAACTTATTTTTTACCCTTGCCATACAGTATTTGCCAGGTAACGGAATGTACTTGCTAATAATACTCACAAACTGCATTTTTTTTTAAAGCAGGAAAGCAACTTCACTTCAACTTCAATCCAAGAAGGGTGAACAAAGGTGACTTAGTGAAAGGTTCAATCATAAGTAAAATAGTTTCCAGAGGGGTGTTTATTGCATCTTCGGACAAGCAATCCCATTCCATGAATGAGTTTTTTTTTTTTTTTTTTTTCATAACATTTGTAACTTTAGAAAACATGAAAACAAGAAAAGACAACTGAAATGATCTTCAGTTTGACATGAGGAAAGTATTGGGCATCAGGCCACAAAGGTGTCAAACCCTTGTTAAAAGTATTGAAAACTACTTTGGTTTAAAGTACTACTATTCACATGTATGGATTTTAAAGCACTTAAAAATAAGGTCTTATCAGGAATTGTATATGAAAGAGCAGCCACATCTGTTATATAAAATCAAATGTTAGGTTTGTGGCTTCAAGGCAAATATAGTAAAAATGCTTTAAGAATCTCAAATTTGGATAAAAAAATAAAAAATCTACAGAAAACAGGACCAAATGCGTATCCTAATCTGATCTAATTTCTGAATTTGTGTTTTACGTAGCAAAAGTATGCATGCCTTCTCTTTGTTCTTTATAATATAATTGATGGAAGAACATGCTCTGCTATACTGTGTGTATATTTCAAAGTCGAATGTATGCTTTGAGAAGAAGCTTTTCATTATTTGAGTCGAGGGGTTATCAGATGCACACATATTCAACAGAATTCAAATAGCTATTTTATATTAGCAAAATATTACCCTACCACTGTATGGAATTAAAAGTGGCTCTAGTTAAACAGTGCCTCTGAATTTGGGGAAAAACATCAATAAGAGCTTTGGAATTGAAAAACCTTGATGGTTTTAGTTGGATTTATTTGAATATCTATAGCTTCAGGGAATAGAAAAGAATGTACTATACATTGACTGAAACAAAATGTACAAATTAAAGAAAAGAAAGCAAGGAATAAAGAAAACTAACCACAGCAGCCTTATTAAAATGAATGTATCTTAATATATCAATGTTTGTACATCGAATAGTAGAAACAAAGGTAATGTTTTATTTAATAGGCTTAAAAGCCACTGACTCCTATTATACACTCACCTAAAGGATTATTAGGAACACCATACTAATACTGTGTTTGACCCCCTTTCGCCTTCAGAACTGCCTTAATTCTACGTGGCATTGATTCAACAAGGTGCTGAAAGCATTCTTTAGAAATGTTGGCCCATATTGATAGGATAGCATCTTGCAGTTGATGGAGATTTGTGGGATGCACATCCAGGGCACGAAGCTCCCGTTCCACCACATCCCAAAGATGCTCTATTGGGTTGAGATCTGGTGACTGTGGGGGCCAGTTTAGTACAGTGAACTCATTGTCATGTTCAAGAAACCAATTTGAAATGATTCGACCTTTGTGACATGGTGCATTATCCTGCTGGAAGTAGCCATCAGAGGATGGGTACATGGTGGTCATAAAGGGATGGACATGGTCAGAAACAATGCTCAGGTAGGCCGTGGCATTTAAACGATGCCCAATTGGCACTAAGGGGCCTAAAGTGTGCCAAGAAAACATCCTCCACACCATTACACCACCACCACCAGCCTGCACAGTGGTAACAAGGCATGATGGATCCATGTTCTCATTCTGTTTACGCCAAATTCTGACTCTACCATCTGAATGTCTCAACAGAAATCGAGACTCATCAGATCAGGCAACATTTTTCCAGTCTTCAACTGTCCAATTTTGGTGAGCTTGTGCAAATTGTAGCCTCTTTTTCCTATTTGTAGTGGAGATGAGTGGTACCCGGTGGGGTCTTCTGCTGTTGTAGCCCATCCGCCTCAAGGTTGTACGTGTTGTGGCTTCACAAATGCTTTGCTGCATACCTCGGTTGTAACGAGTGGTTATTTCAGTCAAAGTTGCTCTTCTATCAGCTTGAATCAGTCGGCCCATTCTCCTCTGACCTCTAGCATCAACAAGGCATTTTCGCCCACAGGACTGCCGCATACTGGATGTTTTTCCCTTTTCACACCATTCTTTGTAAACCCTAGAAATGGTTGTGCGTGAAAATCCCAGTAACTGAGCAGATTGTGAAATACTCAGACCGGCCCGTCTGGCACCAACAACCATGCCACGCTCAAAATTGCTTAAATCACCTTTCTTTCCCATTCAGACATTCAGTTTGGAGTTCAGGAGATTGTCTTGACCAGGACCACACCCCTAAATGCATTGAAGCAACTGCCATGTGATTGGTTGGTTAGATAATTGCATTAATGAGAAATTGAACAGGTGTTCCTAATAATCCTTTAGGTGAGTGTACATTGGTCTTGGTGTTGTGATTAAAAGAGTATCAAGTGTCAATCAAGCAATATCCCACTGTATTATTTTCTAATATTTGATACATTTTGTATCTTTATAATGCAAGAATGTATGTAGTTTGCTATATCTTCAGCAAGTTAAGGGGGAAGTACTTTGTTTTTAAGTATGATACAGTATTTATTGGCTGATGTCAAAATGCATAAACCAGAAAAACATGTTCAAGGGGTAATCCCAAGTTATGTTTGAGGCCACTAGTTAAAAGAAAAGTGGCAAAAACAAAATATTATTTCTGCAATCGATTAATCATGTTCTGAACATTTTAAAATTCATACACTGTCTTTAGAAAAATAAATTTAATAATTTTGATACTGCTGACATACAGTTCTCGTCTAATAAATGAAACTACCACTTGAAGAGTGAAAGTCTATTTCAAATCTTCTGAACAAAGGCTTACCTCTTGCATATGATGTTTAGTTGCAATAAATCCATTCATATACACACATACATCCTGTCATTGATGGATAACGGAGCCATTTAAACCTACAGTTCTCAGATGCCATAAATCCCATTAAGTGTAAGACTTCAATTCAAAGAACACAAATGATAGCTGGGGGAGAAGAACAGAGACAGAAAAAGGTAGACATGTTAAGTGATGATTGATATGCAGTCATAACTAATGTATATTTGTGTATTAGAGAAATGCAGAAGTTTATTTATTTTTTCTTATTTGCTATTGTTTGCTATTTGGAGCCATTGGTATAGCTGAATTACTATTTCTTATTTTTTTGATCTCCTTTAAGATCACCTTGGTGTTTTCATCTAAAATTCCAGAAAATTTAATACATTTCAATTGCTATATTTGGATCCTCTCCCCATATTCTGCAGCTGTGAATGAGGTAAATTGTAAAATGTAATATGACAAATTCTTGGTTCAAGCCCCATGTCATTTTTTATTTTATTCAGTGTGTACACCAAACCCAGGCATCCATCTTTTACATTGTGAGGAAAATGAGCCAACCCACGCAAGATGAAAACTGAACTCTAAACACTGAGCAGTGCAGATTGTATGAGGTGAAGATTGTTATCATGATTAGAGGCAATAAATTGTGTAATTTGTACCAACTGTTTCCAGTTAAAGGCTGAACTACTGGCCCTAAAGATGATTTTACACATTATATATAATCTTAAATGTCCTTAAGGTAAAAAGGTCTCTACAGTCATCTGTACAGTTGGGGATAGGAATATTTGAGATTTGATTCATTGCACTGTTTGAATAATGAATCTACTGTAGTGGTTGATATGTAGTCATTACTAAGGTCTTTACTTACTGTGTAGTGAAGAAACGGCAGATTTTCTGTCATTTGCTATTGTATTAAACATTCCTCAGCATATAGCTGAATGACTATTTGTTAAACATTACAAATTATCATTCCTTTTCCATTACTCCAGTCTATTAATACTGTTAAGTTGGACTTTGGAAGTTGGAAAGCATTTGCCGAGTAAATATAACTAATCTATGGGACATCTGTGTCTGTACTATGAACTGTCGTGATATTTCATGATATACTTCTGTTTGATTTAAAATGCTGTAACCTCCAGGGCAGCAGTGCTGATAACCTAGCATCTTTCCTTGACTTCATTTCTGGTAAGAAATGTACTCTGAAACTAACAGAAAATCCTGTGGTACTAAAGCAGTGGTTTTCAATCCTGGTCCTGGAAGACCCCTTGCTGGTTTTTGTTTCAAACAAGCTCTCAATTACTTAATTGAACCCTAATTGAAGTAACAATCTGCTTAGATTTGACTTTTTCAACTGTGTAATAAAATAGTTGGTTCTTTATTAAGTTATTTATACAATTATATACTTAACTTAAAACCCCTACTGTTTAAAATCATTAAAAGCCTCTGATATAGGAAATTATTAAGTAATTGAGAGTTCGGTTGGAACAAAAACCAGCAGCGTAGAGAGTCCTCCAGGATTAGGTTTGGGAACCACGGTGCTAAAGGAAAAAAAAACTGAAACAAGAAAATATAATACAACATCAACAGATTCAAATTCAAAATATTGTGTATTTAGTAGAATGGAGGCAAATGCTACAATAATAACATGGCGGATATAGGGCTGTGAAACATGTTTAGTGCTGTTCTCTTTGAACCACCCTGTGACACTTCCAAATTTGTGACGTTGTGTGTTATTGAGATGGTAGCTGTATTTAAAATTGCATCATTGTCAGGCCAGCACAAAACATAGTGACAGTCATTGTGCCCTTAACAGAAAGTAACATCCTGTACAGTCCATTACCTTTCCATTACTATTGGGAATATGATGATTAAGCCATATTGTCCGAGTTTTGTCCTTGATTTTGCCCTGTGCTATGAAGTAAAATATGTTGTCATTAAACATATTGTCAGATTCAAGTCTACATAAGGAAGCACCAGAGTGCTGCCAGTTCATTTTGCTTTGGTTCAAATGAATTGCTAATCAATCCTTTTGTCTGTCAGTAGGCTGGGGACTGGTGCCAAGTGAATGAAGGACTCTTCAAAAAACCTTAACTGTTTCAGCACAGTACCATGGATACAGTGTACTCCATTAGCCTCACAAACAGCCTGACAAATACATTTTACAACGAATGCGTATTTTCAGCAAGAAATTCTTTATCTGACAGCTGCATCAGTGCACTTAAAGATGTGCGGGCGAGGAAGGAACCAGACTGATAAAAGATGAATCTCATTCTCCATTTCACTTCCTTCTTATTTTCAATTTTCTTTATTACCCAGCGCAAAATAAATAAATAAAGATTTACATTGCAAGAACTGGGTCTGAGTTTTAAAGAAGCAACGTATTTCATCCAAGGTTTCTGTATTCTTCCTCTCTCCCTAGTCCTGATTCTTATTCTGTGCATTCTGTAGAGTTCCTTGCTGTTGTTTAAAGTCACTTTTCAAGCAGACATGAAACTCCTGAAAACAATGCTCTGAAGAAACAACAGAAACAACATTCTCAGCCAGATTTGTGTGTGTGGTGCACAATTGATTCACGCTTTGCATAATGGTTAACAAACCCAAATTAGCTTAAACTTTTACAGAATGTCCTGGTGTAGTTAGCAAGTGATACACATTGATGTCCATTTCAATTAACAGGGTTAGCACAAACACAGCTCTGCTATTCATTAAGGATCTGCATTTCGTAGCTGCCGGCAACTGTTTTAAATTCAGCAGAGCAAAATATCAAATCACAGTGCTAAATTGCACTTTCAAATCTGAGCGGCTGCTTCATTTTACACCTGGAGGCTCTACGAATCAGACTTTAGAAACAGGGCAAAGTTCTCTGTCCCTCAACTGCAGAGAATGACAGAAATGCATTGCGAATGTTTGGGGATTCCTGTCCAGTATCGACTCATAGTATTGCATACAGAGTCTTCAGCAGTGCAGACCGTTGGCACTATATTAACTTTCTATCTATAATTCAATTGGTCATGTATGTGTCACGGGTGGGGCGTGATTGGCCATTAGCGTTAATTAATCACTTATTATTTTTTTGTTTATTATCATTCTTTTCATTTAATTATTGTCTTGTGCACTGTTTATTATTCACGATTGTTTTATTTATGAAGTATGTTCTTTTTTACTTCCTTATTGTTTCTATTTTTATGGTTAATTTGGTATTTGGGTTGATTATTGGTTTAATTAATTAATTGCTTTTGTTGCCAAGCGCAAGCTGCCAGACCACATTCTCACATGGACTAACCTGCATGCTTTCTCATTGGTCTCTTTTTCCTATGCCCCTATTTCTCTATTTAGTATTTATGCCCAGGGAAATGGTCATTTAAGGGAGAGCAATGGACTATTGAGCAGGACATCTGGTGGAGAGAGGAACCAAGCAGTAGTGCTGGAGTGAAGCAACCGGCAGAGTGAGTGAAGACTGGGAAAGCAGTGAACGGCGAAGATTTCTCCAAGCACGGATTATAAAGGAAGCTTTGGAAACAACGGACATTGGATTGCTGGAGATGACTGCGCATGCTACAGGGCATTAAGTACCCAGTTGTAATGCTTTAGAAGGGAATAATTAGAAAAGAGAAGCCACACGTCGCAGAGGTTGAACTTTCTTTATGAAGACTTTGTTGCGATCTCCTCTGCCAGTTTACTTTGTGGAGAGCGTTCCCTGTCCTGGGGCTAGAGACTTACCTGCTGTGATTTATTTTTTGGTCTTTGTGATCCAGACGGGTGACTGCGGGATAGAAGAAAAGACCTTCATTAACTACATTCGAATTCGTGCAATCTGAGACTTCCTAATACTTGTTCCTACCTGCAGTTGTTGGGGTCCCAGTTGGGGTTCCAACCCAGCTACAAAGAGACTTGTATTTTCTCCGAGAGGAAGGGGGATTCTTCCGTGCGGTGTCGCCTATTGTGAACGGAAGAGACTGTGAAACTTTGACGTTGCTTTCTATGTTTTATATTCGGAAATTGGGTTTTATTGATTCTACTTAGTCTCTTCTTTTCTTTGTTATTCTGGGTAGGGTTTAGTGTTTTATGTGCCCATTTTTATTAAAGGCATTTTAATATAGGTTTTAGAATTTTAGGGATGCCAACTTCCTAGGGTTCTGAGCTAGTACAGTCTTCATGCCCTGTTCTAGCTATATATAATAAATTGTAACTTTTTTGTGAATTTGCCTTCCGTGTGGTGGTGTTCTGGGGTCCAGTCGAGCCTGCCCGGGGAGAGAATTGACTGGGGTGAACGAGGTCCTCTCTCCTCAAACAAAAGAGGTGGTGTGGTCGTGAGCGTGTCACCCCTACGCACCCCATAGGCAGTGACATGTTTTTGGCGTAGTGTCGGCAGGATCCCGGATCACCATGGAAGTAAAGGTATTTCAAGCTCCAGAGGTAGCTCCTCCATTGATGGGCACAGACATGATGCCATGGTTTATGGGGGCCCCATGGATCCCCAAAAGGGGGAGAAATATGGGGAATGGAAGGAACAGGTTCAGGCGATGTTAAGAGCACAGGAATTAAATGAGCAACAGAAGGCAGATTTTTTTTTTTTTGTCTGGAGCTCTGGAAGGCCTTGCAAGGAGGGAAATCGCACTGTTCGAGGCAGGGGAAAGGGCCACTAGTCGGCAGATTTTTGAAGCACTAGATACCCTATATTCTATGCGTGGCTCAAAAGTTGGGCTGCTTGCACAATTTTTCCAGACTAGGCAGCGCAAAGGAGAGACTCAGGGGAGCCTTTACTTTACGGTTGTGTGAATTATTTTCCAGGTGGTGCCAGGAGGAGCCGCGGGGGTCGGCCCAGGAGGAGGACACACTGCAAGGTCGGTACATCGCAGGACTGTTGGGGGGGGAGGATTCCTTTTGAAGCGGGAGGTTCTACGACTGGTCTGTCGAGAACCAGGGATGACTTTCAGCCAGGTACGAAAAGAAGCACAGGTCTTAGAAACAGAAGGGTGGAGAGAAAGTGAGGAGGTGACTTCTCAAGCTGTGGTTTCGGCCCCGGTTGAACAGAAGCCCCCTGTGAGCCCCACCTTGTGGAGGGCTGCCTTGAGGGCCGAATTGAGAGCCACCTTTTGAAGGTAGAGTTGGGTCGACCCAGCTCCGTGGAAGTCCTAGAACCAAGGATGTTGGACCAAGGCGGCCGAGTGGAAGAAGGGCGACATTGGCCATGTGTGGAGCCTCGTTGGACGAGGCAAGGGCAGCCTATATGCCTGCAGTGTTGGGGAGAAGGGCATATGCGCCAGCATTGCTCTGCACGTCGAAGTAGCGAGCCGGCTTTAGACTCCTATCCCCGACCACGGTAGGGCATGTGGGTGGGGGTTCGGCGAGAGAGGACTTGGCCGTTTGTTAGCCCGATTTGATTTGACTGTCCAGGGGTGGAGGTGCTGGTTAAAGGGGTCTCCCTGCCTTGTGTATTAGATATGGGTTCCCAAGTGACTTTGGGAAATATTTGGAATATTTGGAAATATTTGGGATCCCATGCTATGGGGGGCCCTGAAGAGATTGCCTGGTTAAAATTGCGGGCTGCGAACAGTTTGCAGATCCCCTAAATCGGCTACGCCCCCTTGGACTTTGAGATTGGGGGAGTGATTGTCCCGCCAAAGGGGGTGGTTATTGTGGCCGACGGAAACATTAGCCCGACCGAAGGAATATCACTTCCCAGATGTAGTGGAAGTGGATGTGTGCCCAGTCCACTCTACTGAGATGGGAGGCCCGGTGGAGTGGGCCAGCGGTGTGGAGGGACTGTCCACTGAACAGCAGGATCAGCTGGAAGCGCTGTTGCGGAAGTGGCACTGTGTGTTTGCAGCTCATGAGGAGGACTTTGCCTCAGTTCGGTCAGTTTATCATATCCCTACTGGAGCTGCTCCCCTGTTGAGGGAACGTTATCGGCCTGTACCCCCGGCGATGTTCCAAGAGCTCCGGGGCCTGATTCAACAGATGAGGACCCAGGGTGTCATCTCGGAGAGCAGTAGTCCCTGGGCCGCCCCCGTTGTCCTAGTTAAAAAGAAAGATGGGTCGCTTCGTTTTTTGTGTAGACTATCGACGATTGAATTCGGTCACCCACAAAGATGCTTATCCCCTTCCGCACATTGAGGAGTTTCTGACCAGCTTGACCGGGGCTGAGCGGTATTCGACCCTTGATTTGGCCTGCGGGTACTGGCAGGTGGCGGTAGATCCTAGGGATAGGGAGAAGACGGCCTTTGCGACTCCAATTGGGCTGTACGAGTTTGAGAGGATGCCGTTTGGCTTATGTAATGCTCCCGCTACTTTCCAGCGCCTGATGCAACGATGCTTAGGAGATCAGGTGAACAAGTCTTAGCTAATATACCTTGATATTATTGTTTATTCACCTGATTTTAATGTACATCTGTCTCGCCTAGAACAGGTCTTTCAGATGCTTCATGATTATGGGTTAAAGTTGCAGCCTCGGAAGTGCCGTCTGCTGCAGAAAGAGGTGGAATATCTTGGGCATAGGGTGAGTGAGGCTGGGGTGGCCCCTGACCCAGAGAAAATTGCGGCCATGGAGAACTGGGTTGTCCCTGGGACTCTGCGGCAGGTGCGGTCTTTTCTGGGTTTTGTGGGATATTATCGACGGTTCATCCCTGCCTTTGCCAAGATTGCTGCCCCTCTACATGGGTTGTTGGTGGGAGCAGCGCCCTTAAAGAAAAATACCCCCATTATGTGGATGCCGCAGTGCCAGGCGGCTTTTGAGCAGTTATGAGCTAGACTGGTGAGTGTCCCTATTCTTGCGTATGCAGACTTTGCCAAGCCTTTCAATTTATATACTGATGCCAGCCTGGATGGGCTGGGGGCAGTTTTGTCCCAAGTACAGGAAGGGAAGGAGAGAGTTATTGCTTATGCTAGTCGTAGCTTATATCCTGCAGAAAGGAATGACCAGAATTGCAGCTCTTTTAAATTAGAGCTGTTGGCCCTTAAGTGAGCCATTACTGAGAAATTTAAAGACTATCTTTGGGGGATGACCTTTACGGTCTTCACTGATAATAACCCTTTGGTACATCTTAGTATGGCTAAGTTGGGAGCGGTTGAACAGCGATGGGCTGCCCAACTGGCCAATTATGTATTCGATATTAAACATTGGCCAGGGAAGAGGAATCGGAATGCGTACATTTTGTCCCGGCTCCCTGGAGAAGGAAGCATTGAAGGCCCTGGTCAAGTATGAGTCGTTGGGGAAAATCCAGTGGAGAGAGAGGGTAGCACGGGGGAACTGACAGACGTTTCTACCTTGAGGGAAGAGTTCCCTTGGGCTAAATGGCAACAGGAGGACTCCAAACTCCAAGAAGTTTGGGCGTGGTTAGAGAAGGGTACGTACCCCCCAATTGAATTTGCTCGGGAATGACACCCAGATGCTCGGCGGTTGTTGCATGAGTGGTCTCAGTTACAGTTGTATGAGGGCCGATTGGTGTGTAATTTGGTAGGTTCAGTTATGGGGGAACAAATCCGGCAGACTGTGGTTCCTACCTTCTACCTTATGGTAGATTTGTTCTCCCGCTTTGCATGGGCAGTGCCAGTGCGGGACCAGACTGCCTCCACTACTGTAAAAGCTTTGTGGAAGGCTGTTATAAAGCAGTTTGGTTGTCCAGAACGCCTCCATAGTGATAGGGGAGCTAGTTTCGAATCAAAATTGGTGGCTGACTTGGCAAATATGTATGGTGTGCGCAAGAGCAGGACCACTCCCTACCATCCGCAGGGCAATGGGGCCTGCGAGCGGATGAACCAGACCCTTCTCTCCTTGCTGGGGGCACTGGGAGAGGCCAAACAGAGTAGGTGGCCCGATCGGCTTCCCGAGTTAGTTCATGCCTACAATAATGTAGTCCATGAGACCACGGGTTATTTCCCATTTTTCCTGATGTTTGGTCAGCAGGCCCGTCTCCTGGTAGATGTAGCAACTGGGGCCTTGTCGTTTATGATGCCTCAAACATTGGAGGGGTGGGTAGCCGGCCACTATCGGCGGTTGAGTGCCGCCTATCGGAGTGCAGCTAAAAAGGCTGGAAAACCACAAGAACAGGATGGACACCGCAATAATTGGAGAGCCGTGAGTACCCCCTTCTTGCCAGGAGAGAGGGTTTTTATCTGTAATTTCTGCCGCAGGGCCCAGGGTAAGTTAGCCCCACACTGGGCTCCCGACCCTTTTGTGGTAGTGTCGTGTTTGCGGGACGGGAGCCCGGTGTATCGGCTATACCCAGAGGGTAGGGAGGGTCCTGTTCGTACCATCCATCGGCACCATTTGAGGTCTTGCCGGCTTGGAGGGAGACGGACAAGGGGAATGTTCCTTCGGTGGCCCCGGATGGTAGTGGGTTAAGGGAAACTCCCCCTTCAGAGTTGGCATAGTGGGCTTTTCCCATGCGTGCCCATTTTCCTGCTTCTGTACGTTTGCCTGAGCCTGTTCCTCCTCCCATGGAACCAGAGGTAGGTGGAGGGGAGGTGCCTAGACCAAGGACACCGGATGTGGGTGAGTTACCTGCGGCTCCCTTGGTAGAGGGGGTACACTGCTCCCAACAAGCGAATTTTGGATTCAAGCCACAGCGGTATAGAGAGGGGAAATTCTTTGCGATTGTGAGAGATGTTCGCGGACGACCATCAGTCCAGTGGGGGGCGAGTGTCACGGGTGGTGCATGATTGGCCATTAGCGTTAATTGATAAACAAGTGATCACTCTTCATTTAATTATTGTGTTGTGCACTGTTTATTATCACGATTGTTTTATTTATGAAGTATGTTCTTTTTTTACTTCCTTATTGTTTCTATTTTTATGGTTAATTTGGTATTTGGGTTGATTTATTAGTTTAATTGCTTTTGTTGCCAAGCACAAGCTGCCGGACCACATTCTCACATGGACTAACCTGCACACTTTCTCATTGGTCTCTTTTTCTGTGCCCCTATTTCTCTATTTAGTATTTAAGCCCAGGGAAATGGTCATTTAAGGGTTAGCAATGGACTACTGAGCAGGACATCTGGCGGAGAGGGGAACCAAGCAGTAGTGAAGCAACCGGCAGAGTGAGTGAAGACTGGGAAAGTAGTGAACGGCAAAGATTTCTCCAAGTACGGATTATAAAGGAAGCTTTGGAAACAACGGACATTGGATTGCTGGAGATGACAGCGCATGCTACGGGGCGTTAAGTACCCGGTTGTAATTCTTTAGAAGGGAATAATTAGAAAAGAGAAGCCACACGTCGCAGAGGTTGAACTTTCTTTATGAAGACTTTGTTGAGATCTCCTCTGCCAGTTTACTTTGTGGAGAGCGTTCCCTGTCCTGGGGCTAGAGACTTACCTGCTGTGATTTATTTTTCGGTCTTTGTGATCCAGACGGGTGACTGCGGGATAGAAGAAAAGACCTTCATTAACTACATTCGAATTCGTGCAATCTGAGACTTCCTAATACTTGTTCCTACCTGCAGTTGTTGGGGTCCCAGTTGGGGTTCCAACCCAGCTACAAAGAGACTTGTATTTTCTCCGAGAGGAAGGGGGATTCTTCCGTGCGGTGTCGCCTATTGTGAACGGAAGAGACGTTGCTTTCTATGTTTTATATTTGGAAATTGGGTTTTATTGATTCTACTTAGTCTCTTCTTTTCTTTGTTATTCTGGGTAGGGTTTAGTGTTTTATGTCCTCTCTCGTCAAACAAAAGAGGTGGCGTGGTTGTCAGCGTGTTGCCCCTATGCACCCCATAGGCAGTGACATATTGGCATGAGGTTCTCCTTAAAGATAAATTAGAATCTATCTGTAGATATGTGAAACCAGAAATTAGATCAGCATGCAATCTTATGGATGGGTAAAGTGTGTCATCCTTATGTTGAAATGTAGGATTTTGTGGCCATTCACTTCTCTGTTGTTCTCTGGGCCAACAGAGTGAATCAATCAGAAATACCCTGAGTATTCCAGGCACTGTTTTTATTATGATTATTAGTAGTAGACATAGTAAGTTAATGGGTCATATGAAACCTATGACCTATTAACTACCTACAGAAGTTAACTTCCTTACTACTCTGTACTATGATGTAATTTGTCTGCAGTTTGCACAAACTGTGTGAAATAGTGTCTCTAATGCAATAAGAGAACTTCACACAATGTATTAACTTATTATAAATCACATATCACGATTAGACACCCAAATATATTTTTCCAGTGAAAAAAACAAACGAACCACAAAACATGTATTTTTTGTTAAATGTAACAATCAACCCCCCCTCCTCTCCATCTAAAAATGTTTTGATCCAGCATCCACTGTAACTGACCTACAGTAGCAGTAGCTGTGTTGCGTTTTCATGCTGGTTAAATGTAACACAATATTAAAAACAAATGTGTCTGGTGTAAATTTCACAGGAATCAGATGAAGTGTCCTGAAAACTTGCTGGTATCTGAAGATTTTTTACATTCTCATAATCCTATGAACAGGATGACATTTATAAGCTACTCTATGATTGGCTAGCTTCTCATATGTGATTTATATTATTATTATCATTGTATTTTTTTTAAATAAGCAACAACAATTAAAGTATTCTGATGCATTAAGCAGCTGGTGACTTTACGGAGCTAATTAATTGCTTAATTACAACGGGTTAACTTGTTTTTCAGATCTGTGATTAATGTGAAAACTATAGATAGAACATGCAGGACCTCAGCAGACCCCTGCTCTGTAATTTATGTATATATTTAAATTTTAAGCAAATCCAGTAAATGTATTGCAGTGTTTTGCATTGCATACTGAGTTGCTTCATGCTGATAGTTTTCCAGGCAGGTTTTCTATTATCCCATGTAAATTTAATTTGTCTAATAACTCAGTTCATTACCTTTAACTCCGGAAGACCACGATAGGAAGCTTTACCTCAATTTATAGTGAAAGAGTAAGATCACCTCACAGATTGAATCTGCTGGCTGTTCAATTATTTTACAGTTAACTGAACAGTACACATTTATCAGGGGGAAGTGGAAGGTTAGAGAATAAGAAATTAAAAATATGGTACTTGGAAGACAGTAAAATGTATATTGTACTGTTTAACCTTTTGCAAACTGAAACTTCACCTGAAGCCCACTTAAACACAAGAAAGGTGTATTTTTCTTGTTGTCTTCATGAATGCAAGTTTGCTTGTGTCATAACATTTTGAGTCTTTGTGTGTGTATTAACCAATCAATTGACTTACAGTTGATATGTCACATTCTGATTCTCACAATGCCAGTCAGTTTTCTTGGGACAGGCTGCTGCAGTTTCAGAAATGTGAAGAAATGGGTGATTTTTTGTGTATCTAAGTCTCAGTAATAGCTTTGCAATCTTTCTCTCGTTTTGGATGAATAAGGTACCTCACGACATATTTACTTCTCAGGTGAGGCAGTGTGTCATGAAGGGGATTGTAGGAAATTATGCAAAACAGGAGCGGCTCTAAATAATTAGACCTGATTGATCGCTCTTGTTTCAGAACTGATTTGTAATCCCATCAAGCACCTGATAGTTTGAATTTGCAAGTCATTTTGAAGGAATTACAGATCAGAATAAATTTGAAAGCAGTAATTTAATGGGTGTAAATTTATGTAATTTTTCAGATGCCATGGAATTTCATAGAATTTCAATAGATTAGGGTGATGAAAAACTGACGCTGATGAAACTATATGATACTTAATATATATATATATATATATATATATATATATATAGTGTGTATATATATATATATAATGTGTATAAATACACTCACCTAAAGGATTATTAGGAACACCTGTTCAATTTCTCATTAATGCAATTATCTAATCAACCAATCACATGGCAGTTGCTTCAATGCATTTAGGGGTGTGGTCCTGGTCAAGACAATCTCCTGAACTCCAAACTGAATGTCTGAATGGGAAAGAAAGGTGATTTAAGCAATTTTGAGCGTGGCATGGTTGTTGGTGCCAGACGGGCCGGTCTGAGTATTTCACAATCTGCTCAGTTACTGGGATTTTCACGCACAACCATTTCTAGGGTTTACAAAGAATGGTGTGAAAAGGGAAAAACATCCAGTATGCGGCAGTCCTGTGGGCGAAAATGCCTTAATGATGCTAGAGGTCAGAGGAGAATGGGCCGACTGATTCAAGCTGATAGAAGAGCAACTTTGACTGAAATAACCACTCGTTACAACCGAGGTATGCAGCAAAGCAGTTGTGAAGCCACAACACGTACAACCTTGAGGCAGATGGGCTACAACAGCAGAAGACCCCACCGGGTACCACTCATCTCCACTACAAATAGGAAAAAGAGGCTACAATTTGCACAAGCTCACCAAAATTGGACAGTTGAAGACTGGAAAAATGTTGCCTGATCTGATGAGTCTCGATTTCTGTTGAGACATTCAGATGGTAGAGTCAGAATTTGGCGTAAACAGAATGAGAACATGGATCCATCATGCCTTGTTACCACTGTGCAGGCTGGTGGTGGTGGTGTAATGGTGTGGGGGATGTTTTCTTGGCACACTTTAGGCCCCTTAGTGCCAATTGGGCATCGTTTAAATGCCACGGCCTACCTGAGCATTGTTTCTGACCATGTCCATCCCTTTATGACCACCATGTACCCATCCTCTGATGGTTCTTCCAGCAGGATAATGCACCATGTCACAAAGGTCGAATCATTTCAAATTGGTTTCTTGAACATGACAATGAGTTCACTGTACTAAACTGGCCCCCACAGTCACCAGTTCTCAACCCAATAGAGCATCTTTGGGATGTGGTGGAACGGGAGCTTCGTGCCCTGGATGTGCATCCCACAAATCTCCATCAACTGCAAGATGCTATCCTATCAATATGGGCCAACATTTCTAAAGAATGCTTTCAGCACCTTGTTGAATCAAATCCACGTAGAATTAAGGCAGTTCTGAAGGCGAAAGGGGGTCAAACACAGTATTAGTATGATGTTCCTAATAATCCTTTAGGTGAGTGTGTGTGTATGTGTGTGTGTATGTTTGTACGTATGCATGTTTGTATGTATTTCTTTATTTTTATAAGGCAGATTTTGTGTGGAGTCAAAGTCATTTATATTTTTTCCATATCTAGACATAGCTTAATACAATCTACAGCTGCCAATATCACATTACTGACATTTGCCAAGTAAAGAACAACAATTATCTGTGTGTCAAGCAGATCATTTCAATATAAAGGATTTATTTCTGTCCTTCAGCACAACTGACAAGTTAATGAGATTTTTTTTTTGCCCCCCCATGTTATTTCCAGACAGATAAACAAATTGAAAAATGCTGCCCAGAATAACAGAGGCTTATTATTTGATCCCAAAGTTTTGAATGCTAAACTGTTAAAAGTAAACAGTTACTTCAAAGTGCTGTTGTCACTCTTATGGGTGTCTACAAATTGGCCTTTATAAAGCAGGAGAAAAGAAAAGCTCACAGGGGTGTAAAATAAGAACCGTACAAGTCATTGTTTTTTGGAGCAAATTGTAATTCATTATCCCTGTTTGCTATGCATTTAATTGTTCTTCTTTGTTGCTGTTATCACTACCATTAAATGAAGCCATTAATTACAGTCTTTCAATGCTGGTAAATCAACTAAAATCACAAGCTGAATCTTTTACAAAAGGTTAATTGCAGTGTGAGATTTGAATTGTAGGTAATGCTTAGCCAGGCATTAAACAACATAGATACATGAGGAAAATAAATGGTCTCATTAATATAAAAAAAAGAAACAGATGTCTTTCAACAGTGGTTTCAGCAACTATGGATTCCTATAAACAAGTGCTTCACTGCATGTATAGTGCATCTACCTAACTTAGAAGCCACGTAGCAGCAATCTTAAATTGTTTTCTGCTTTTGTTCTCATAAATAAATTGATTTGCAGTTTCAGGTTTCTCCAGCCTTTTCTGTAAAACCAATTTCCACTGACAGCAGTAAGGGTCTTTAAAGCTGGTTTACAAATACTAATTGGAGCCCTTAAATGAGTCCCAGTTCCAGGAAGGCTGTGGTGCTTCCTTGTATTTCTTCCACACAAAGCTTTCTGTTTCTTTACTGGTCTGATTAAATGGACAAGTAGCAACATATCTCAACAGGCCTAGGTCAAATATGCTTGTCTAGATATGTAATCTATGAATGCATTACAATATTGTTTTGACAGATGTAATACTATGTAAAAATTATTGTTTAAAAAGTAATGTTTTAAAAAGAAAATAAACAAAATCAATTAAAGCACTCTCCGGACTGCAGCAAGCATAATTGATCATTAATGGAAGGCTAACAAGGACCGAGGCTAAGCATTCAGGATAAATGATTGGGCTTTTTACGAGGCTTACCACAGGCACTAAAAGGACATTGAACTGAGGAGAAATTTAAAATATAAAAAAAAAAAAACATTTTTTTGTGTCTGTCTCTTGTTTTCATGATACCCAGATGAAGGGAGGATTGGAGTTTGAGCCCCTCTCTGTCTGTGCTTGTCGACTGAATGGCTGATGGAGCTTAAGGCTCCAGTTTTTCTCAGTACAGGTCCACCCCTTTTAACAGTACGATCTGACAGCAGATAAACATCCGGAAGGTGAATATTGTCTTTGTGATTTACTGGGGGGAAAAACAATCTATCTAATCTAAAGATGGCTACATGATTGCTGGGGGCTGTGAATGCTTCAAACAAGCCAAAGTCAAAATAACATTTTGTGTAACCTTGTGTATAGGAATATATGTAGATCTGCATGTAGGAAATGTAGGGGTCAGCAAAAAAACACAAAAAATACCACTACACATATATGCACCGGCTGTGCTGTTTGACCTGAGACCTTGCTTGTTCTCTGGACAGCTCCTAATAGATCGAGTGTGTTATATTCAGCCTTTGGAAACAAAAGATGTTAAAGTCTATTAAAGATGTTCTTTTGTGGAAAGTAGTACATAGTACAAGCTGACTCACATGTAGTCACACTATAAATGTGTAAGCCCTTGACAGTGATGTTTCAGAGACAAGCTGGAAAGCATGAGGATTGTCCATGTGTGTCTTCTTACTTCTCTTTCTACAAGCTTCTGTGTTAAAAACTCTACCAAACTATGGTTGTGACTTTTTGAACTACCAAAACCATTCTGGATTGTACTAGCTAGATTGTAAATGCTATGATAAACAACACCCTAGACTTTTTTTTTAAATAATAATACCCATATTCAATCACTGTGAACTCCTTACTCCTTACACACAATTTGCACATCACTGTTAGCCATCACAGTTACATATAATTTAAGGGGAAGATGAAAAACTTATGATCACATTACCTACTTATGATCAAAGAGAGTCATGTTTGCTTTTCATTTAAATGATCAGTCCCTGCTAAGCATCTGATACGATCACATCCTATAACTGAATCTAGTTCTGGGGCAACTAACTACATACAATTGTACAAATCATTAAAACAAACAGTACAAAAATAAAATTAGATATTTCCAACTTTTGAAAGCAATTCTTTCTATAGTTTGTGCCTTTTCCACAGTAACCTTTGCTGAAAACATACAAGGGTGAACTGTGATGAATGAAACAGGAAGTGCTCATCATTAGCACTTTTATGTCTGGAGTGTTGGGTACAGAGAGGTGTTGTCACGGAGACTGAGTGAATAACACCATATTTTAATTACCATTTTTTCCCTGTCCTGCATAATTCAATGGGAACGCTACAGCAAGATCTTCACCCACTTCATCATAACTCCAGAAAAGAATGGAAATAGAAAGAAAAAGCCTAATATATGGCAGAAGCCATTTGCGTTAACATTTTCTTTTACAGTTCATATCGGGATTGACAGTTCTGTAATGAAAAATGGCTATCCTTCAGGAAGGAAAGACTATTTCTTACTTTCTGCAGAAAGTTTCTTCTTTTACAAAATACTATACCTCCTAGGGACACACAGACAATATCAACTGTCAGTAAATAATAATATGGAGCACCCAGTCTATTTACAAACCCGAAGGAAGCCTGCCAGTATTGTTTCACTTAAAGCATATCTGTTGCAGGAGTTCTGCTTCTGTTTCCACAGAGTACCTTCATTACTGTGAAGGCACACAAAAGCTCAAGCACTAGGCAACCCTTACATCAAGGCATTTTAGCCCTTTTTATATAACAGACAATAACTGTAATGTTTTCTATCAAACAGGGTATTCCATTACAAACCCTATCTGTGACTGTTATAGATAGTCTCTGCACAACTGCTATAAAACCTCAACACCACCCCAGATGTTTTCCCCTTGAGCTCATACACACAGTATCACAGACAGGTGCATGCACAATATGCAGTTATGCATCTGTGTGTGTATATATGTCAGTGAATGTGTGTATGTGAGTATATGTGAGTGGATGTGTGTATACGTGAGTGAATGTGTGAGACTGTATGTGTGTGTTCATTCTCACAGTGCCACCTAGTGTTGATTTCCCTGCATTGCCAGTGCAGTGTGTGTGAATCTGGAGCCAGCACCTGTTTCTTTCATGTTTTTACAATCAGGCAAGAACACACAGAGATACAGCATGGGGAGTTTTCACCTTTCATACATGTGTAATAGGGTTCATCGTGTACATGAGCTTGTTGCAAGTGACGTAACCCCTCTATGAAATGAGTACAATGCTAAACCTTTGATATTGATTGATTAATATTATGTAATTACTGATCAAAAGAAGAGCTGTTAATCATGTTCACAAGTTACTACTAAAGGCATCAACAGCTGCAGACGACTCAAAGCATTTCGCTCCCCTGCAACATTTTTACACACCAGTTTTATAAAGTCTGATAACTTTCTTAACTTAAGCTTAGATCAAGTGTACTCTTCACTGTTGTGTTGTTCACTTGTTTGAGTGTTTTAGCATCCTAGGAAAGCTGAGACTGAAATAAATAAATAAATAAAATAAACAAAAATCGGTTACGTGGTCTGAGTTGGAAAAACAATCTCCGAAAATATTGACCCTTTTGACAGTCTGAAACCAGACAGTCTACTGATCAAAAGGAGACCGTCCATGTTTTGGTAGAAGCAACACGCACCAGAACAGAGCTCAAAATGTCAGGAAGTAAACGTACAGTGTACTGATACAGAACTATTTTATATCATCAGATCTGAACTTCTCTGTGTTTGATAGAACATTGATTACTTGTTAGTGTGATCTGAACAAAACAAGCCTATTTGCAAAGAAATCTGATCAAATTTGAGGGATCTGAATGGTTCCCCCCATGCATACTTCTGTCTGCATCATTCCCCCCGAGGACAGCAGGGCAACATTTGACATGAACACCTTGTCTGTGGTGTCTGTGAGATTGACATGCTCATGTAGCCAATAAACTCAGCTTTCAAATTATGTGCAGATTCTGTGGATATCCAATAGCATCTCTGCACAAGAGGATTGCGTAATCATTGTCATTGTGAGTGGGTACAGTTACAGACCGCCTGGTGATGCATAAAGCTGCGATGCGGCCCTGGATTTGTGGAAGGACAGGATCTGTAAGTAGTGGTGGATTTGTAAGTAGTATTATTTGGTGTATTGTATTATTTCAGATACAGTTTTGTTTGGTCACTTGGGTATGTGTTTGTACAGCACCTAGACACCTCTCACAAACACCCTAGTAGAGTGGGTTCTGTTTGTCCTATCACCACACACATTGGTTTGTTGTCCAGATGTCAATGACGGCATATGAGAAGTGCCTTCTTTAGGTGATGTGAAACATGATTTTGAAAATTGAAACCATAAAATAAAGTTGGATTTTCTGCACATTATCTTGTGTTATACTATGTTCTGAGCATATATAAAGAAAATTCAATGTCCTTTTAGGAGGAAATTCCTCTAAAAATGACTTAAGGAGGGGCAGAGAATGTTCATTTCATCAAGCAACAATACTAGGAACAAAACTAGAAAAGGAAGTTTGAAGACAAACAGCTTAATTAAGCAGCTATACACACAAAATCTTGTCACTTTAATACAACCTATGAGCTTTTTAAAATGTCTGCTAATTAGTTCATTAATAATGGCTCCTTGAAGGTTATTTTCTTTATTCATGGAACCCTTTTCTCATAAATTGTTCCAATTTTGGTAGCAAGAACCAAAACGTGCTCAGTAGAACCCAAAATAACTTATTTTTAGAGTACAGGGTAAAGTGCATCCTTACTGGAGTCCATTCAAGGTTTTTGTCCATGTCTATGTATGGCAACTATAGAACTTCACATTCTGCCTGCACTTTGAGAAGTTTAGGCACCTTTAGCGTACAGGTGATCTATTAAATAAATGTTTGCAGTAACGATTCTAAAGAAAGGTGCAGTGTGTGATAGAAAGACAACAGAGGTAAGGGGCTTAATACGTTTACCCCACCCTGAAGACTGAGATTTTGTACTGATTCCGTGTGGCTTTCAAAAGCCAGTTCTTTGCTCTGAAACCCTAGCAAAGCTGCTGATTGTAAAAGGTAATATTTCATGACAAGCGGGTGTTGTAATGGGCTGTGGTAACCACAGCAGTGCACTGTACATGAATAACAGAATTACTTACCCAGTCTTGTATCTATACGGAGAAAATATCATATTATACAGATGGGAATATCATATAAAAATGTACAGTAATCATAAAATCAAGTTCTGGGACATTCGTGTCAACTTTATTAGAATTTAGCAATTACTAATATCTAGCTTTCTATCAGACTATCTAAGTATTTAACACCTTACACTCAGCCCCATTTTTGCCTGGTTGGACTTCTTAGATGCGCAAGTGTTTAGTATGGACATTATAAGGAGTACAGGTATGTGACACCTATCACCTGTAGAGAGAGCTGAAGTGCCTCCAGTAATTGTAAAAGTAATTGTGTTTCATTATATGAAGCAGTGTATGTATGAAGAAATGTCTTCTTTTGTGGAGTTGGTGCTGCCAGCTGCAATTCTCTGCTGTTCTGTGGTGCTGTATGGTTTCTTTGCCTTCTCAGACTAATCCCAACACGAGGCCACAGGGCTGGTGCAGCTCCAGCAGCAGCATGAGAGGGAGCTGCAGAGCCTGTGGGACACTTTTATTGCCGCTGGGAAGAAGAAGAGAGAGGAGATTGAGAGGGTGGTGCAGGAGGTCACAAACAAGGTATCTCTACTGGCCCGTTTATTAATAATACTCAATCAGAAGCAATTACTTTTACTATTGCTTATGCCACTGATAAGCCTCAATGTGAAAAGAAATGCCCAAGTATTTAATCTGAATCATTATTTTATTCAGCCTGCAAAACATGTGGGTATATTTTTTCCCCTCCATCCTTATGCAGTTTGCAGGTCCAAAGGTTAGAATAGTGAACTGTTATTTTTTTGTTACACTTGATACTTTTTTTGTGCTCCCTTACAGTTCTGATAATCAGCCAAAATCCAACCCCCCCAGAAAAAAGTAAGTAAGCAATGTCTTGTCTTTAGAAAATGATTGGGAATACTGCCTTTTGATTGCCTTTGTTCCTGTAATGGTTTCCAGTGTCTGTTTGCAGTTGTTGAGCTTCTAGCTTGTCTTTTGCCACCAACCTTGTTTATGAAATGATACATGAACACTTCAATCGTGTCTTTACTTAAACAATGGGAATACATCTACATGCAAAGGAAATTAATTTTAGTTTTCTGGGAATGCACTATCCCTCTATCATAGTCAGCCCTTAGAAAAGCAGTTCATTGTTTAGAAATACAATGTAGAGTAGTCTATATTTTACATCAGTGCTTCCCAATGTGTGATGTAAGATTCATTTGATGTTGTTAATATATTGTATATTGGATTTTTGTTTGCTTTATTGAAATAGATATAATGTGGGAAATCTGGGGAAATATTAAACCATGTGTGTGTGTGCACATGGTTCCTCAGAGCATTTAACAAGGCTTTTATGTCCAGCAGAAGGGTAAGGACTGCACTCTGTCTAAAGAGGGAAAAGAACTGACTCACTCATGCATCTCACTCCCTCTGTCTGATACCCGTGAAAACATTATTACAGATGAAAACAACAACAAAACAGAAGGTGCGTGTAACTTTTGTGTTTTTCCTTTTTTATGTTAACCTTTGTGCCCCAGTGATTTCATAGTTCTGCCTTTTGTACAGTGAATATGTATTTCTTTACCAGGGAAGCACAATAGATAGCCCATAATCACACCTAGTTATAAGCATACAGCACACTGTGATGCCAAGTACTTAAAAAAAAAAAAATCCCCATGCAACATTATTTAACATTTAGTTCCACATCGGACAGGGTGTTCCCCCCCCCTGAAATCCAGCTGCTTCACTGCTTGACCCCAAAATTGATCTCAATGCAGAGCAATCTCAAGAGTCCTCAAAAGAGACCTGCGGATTAATATTCAGGTACGTTGACTACTGAAAAAAACGGGTAATATTCACATGAGTTGAGAACAAAAACATGAATGATTCTGTATAGCTCATAGTAGTAGGTCAAGGGCAGACTAGTCCACTAGTTGTCTAAACTTCACATAGAAACATGTTTACTGGAGATGATTTGTAGCATCACTTCAGAAATTCTGTCCTTGTTGGGTGGCTGTCTTGCTGCCAAATAGCTGTTCTGCTCCTTCAGACCCATAGCAGCCCTGGTTCATTCTGGGAGCAGGAGCTGGAGAGTCTGCACTCTGTCATCAAGAAGTTTGTGTTCATGTTTTCTTCAATGGCAGTCCAGGTTAATATCAATCATTAACAATTAAACTACTTGTAATTGCTGTTTAAATTAGTTAGTGTGGACAAGTTAAAGATGATACACAACAAGTTTCCTAGCACTCTCTGTTCCTTCTTGTTTTAGTTTTTACTTTCTCTGACATTTTTTCTTCCTGAAATTCAGTTAATGGTCTAGACTGATCCAGTTATGTGTAGCTCATTACCAGCCGGCTGCAGTAATGTGAAATCTCACGGTGTTCGCTGTAAACTTTAATTTCTGTTGCTGACGTAATTTGGCCAGAGTCTCCCCATCTGGATTGCCACTGTGGCTGGTATAACATGAATTCAACTACACTTTTGTTATGAAGCAAATAACCTTCTCCATAATGATTGCCTTTTTAAACCACCACATCAAAAAATATTTGTACTCAAAGACACATTTTCCTTCTGAGTGTGCTGAGACATTGATATTTGAAGTTGTTCATGTGCTGCAGAAAAGACTTGCACAAAATCCATAGCAATCCCAGAGAAAATTGGTCAGTCGTTCCAGCGTGGCTGTGTCTAATGTCTCAGGAAATCCTTTCATCCTTATTGTCTGCAGGCTGAGAAGAGGCTACCTATTATCTATTGCATGAGCAGCATACGATTTCCATATAATGGTGTCCGAACACTGTTACACAGGGTAAGAGTGCTTCAAAACTGTTTTGTAAGTTTTGCACATTGAATTCAAAAAGTTCATAGGTTCCAAAGGCATTAACAACTTTGTTTCTTACAGTAGTAATAAGAAAGTTAACAAGTCCCCCAATGGGAACATGTTCTGGTCCTGTCCTAATTGAGAAACACTTGGGGGCAGTGCACGGTTTTGCTCTAATGCTGATTCAAGACAAAGCATTTTGCAGAGGAAGAATAATAGCCTCCCTGTGTTTGTGAATTGAAGGCAAATGATTTCTAAGTAGTCATTGAAAGTATAATATGAAGATATAGGTGTTACAGTGGAAGAAACCAACACAATAGACAAAGCAGGAAAAAAGGAATGAATGCAGGCCTCTTAAAACAAAACAATGCTTGTTCATGTAACTTTTAAAGCATTGGTTTATGTGACTCTCTTATTCCTGTTATCCCAGTTCTTTCTTCTTTGCAGCCTTTGTGTATATCATTAGTAAATGTCAGACTTGGTCAATCCCCACTCATTGGTGTCACACTGTGAGACCATCATAAGCCCTCAGCTGAAAGCTCACCTGAATGATTTTTGGCAGTGTTTAGAACATTAAAGAGACACAAAAACAGAGAGCAAAGCAGGAAAGATATCAGCAAGATACTGAAATAAAACCGTATGCTGTTGAGCGTTGGCATTGAAAAGGCCGTGGCTGCTCTGTCCTGAATCCTCGCAGTGTCTTGTGTTGCTCCTCAGGCAGCTGACAGGAGAGCTGAATGCACTCTATTGACAGCATTTGAGAAAGAGAGAGAGAAAATAGGGACAGTGATTGATAACCTGGATTCTGACCGTCACATGACTGAGACCCCGATTTGGAAACCCGACCCGAACTGGCTGATGACACTGATTACCTCTTTTGACCCAAGCACGATAGACACACACAGGCCTGAGGAACTCCAAGGGTAATGTATGCACACACAGACATGTCCCCTTCAGATATATACTCAAATGCACTCATCTGGTTCCTACATAACCATTTTTCTCTGGGTTAAATAGACCAACAGAAGTGGCTCTTCAAGATGAAAGCCTTCACCTGGAGTTCAGGGTTTGCTGTGTAGATCAGACACTACTAGTTCAGACCTGGGCTTGTCTGAGGACCGCCAGGGTTGGGTGCACTTTAGGGTCAGCCATGGCTTGTAACTGTGACCTCTGTAACTTGCAGGGCACTTGTAAGAGCTACCACAGTCCTCCCTATGATGTTAAGCGTCTGCTAGTTGTGCTGGGGATGCAGAATTAGGAATTAAGGATAGTAAGGATGCTTGTGTCCATCTTTATCCCTTCCATATTTGTGTGAGGGCCATGGGGGAAAAATAAGAAAGAATCGTGATCTCAGAAGAGAGCTCTGCATGCTCCTTCCTGTTCTTTATTTCCCAAATGATTGGCAATGGTAGGCACTGCTCAGCTGGTTGATATCTTACCCCATAAATCAAATAACGGCAACAGCGAGAACGAGCCTCCCTTTCTGACATCGGTGATTAACCTTGTTTGGCAGGAAGGAGATACTTAATAAGGAAAACAACAAAGAAATCAAGTGGATGAGTTTAACCCATGCTATTCTCAGACCTCGAAGTCATGTATCCAACTTGGGCTAACAGGAGAACACAGCAGTCATGCCTGTGAATCATTCCTACAAGAGGCAATCAGACAACACTTAAGACATGGATGTTTATTAGATTAATATCTATCTATCTATCTATCTATCTGTGTGTCTGTCTCGTGGTCTATGTATGTATTCATTTATTTTAAACAGTACTATAACAACTGACAACATCATAGCAAGCATGACAATGGATGTAGTGTGATTTCAATTGCACACATTTACATCAAATTCAGCTCAGGGGACAGGATGGGAAGGCAGGAGGGGGTCTCGAATTATATATTTGCTGCCTCAATAATGATATAAAATTGCCCTCTCTTATGGTTATGCTATTCTGAGGCCATAAGAGCATTTTCCAGGATACACGTGTTATTTGAAGTTGTTCAATAATAGGAGATTCCGAACAGCTGACATACTTTAGCTGACAACAATACTGTAGTAATTGTTTGACAGCACTGGGATTTAAATTAAATTAAATTAACAAATCATTTTTCATGAAATTCTAGCTGTGCCGTGGTATATATGTACTGCTATATGTATTAAGTCTGTATTTTCATCCAAAATGTTATTGTGTTTATTTATTCATTAATTTATGATAATCTTGATTTCTTGATTTATTAGAATGTTAAATTATTTGAATCTTGAATTAGCATTCAGTTTGGTTTCTTTGCTAACAAGGGACAAGAAATGCAGCACTATACATTTAAATAAATGTTCGATGAGACGCTTGGGAATTTGCATGATTGCAGTTTGTCAAATAATGCACCCTGCTGGTGTAAGTTGTCATTGTAACTGAGAATTTCACTCCAAAACTTATTTTTCTTCTTGGAATAAACATGCAAACAAAGAAACAAACCCATTAAATGAAGTATTTCTAAATTGTAATACTAGAAACTAATTTTGCCCTGCTGTGACCAGTGTTTTCCCTGAATGATTTAGGATAAATATGATTGCTGTTAATCTTATCTTGAAAATTAATATATATATATATATATATATATATATATATATATATATATATATATATATATATATATATATATTTCCCTCATTAACATTCAAATCAATTTATAACTTTTTTGAAATGCATTTTTCTGGATTTTTTTGTTGTTATTCTGTCTGTCACTCTTAAAATACACCTACCATTAAAATTATAGACTGATCATTTCTTTGTCAGTGGGCAAACGTACAAAATCAGCAGGGGAACAAATACTTTTTTCCCTCACTGTAGATAGATAGATAGATAGTTAGGTGAAGTCACTTCAATACAGATTTATAAATGCCTTCATCCTTTTCTGATTACCTGGTATGAAAGCCATAAAGTTATAATTAACAGGGAAAATATACACTTATAACAACCATAAAGCAGTCCTACCTTGTGAAAGAGTCTGAGTCTGCAAAGACATAGAGATCCACTAGTGTAAAGGTCACAGATCACAGGAACAGCAATTTAAATGAGGACATTGGGAATAATAAAGAAAGTAACAACTTCACTCCTCCCTGCAGGGTGAAAAAGTACATACCCTGAATAGATTGAGCTCCAGTATTGTGTGTTTAGAACTGGGATTCATCCAGAGTTTGCATTTAGCTCGAACGATAAACTGTGTCAAGTATAGCTTTCGGGGAAATTGAAGGAATGATTTCAGTAGTTTGGTTCTGTCTAAAGATGGAGTTACAATACAAGACAAAGGAGAAAACGAGCAATTTTCTAAATGTGCTTTGAAGTGGAGCGGGGAGGAGTTAAAGAGAAGAGAAAAATCATAGGTGAAGTCCCGTTGTGGATTTGTTTGTTTTCAAATACAAACATTTTAACTATTGCCCTTCAACTGGCAGCATTGTGTTATTGGTACATTTAGATTTACAAACTTTGTGAGAGGTTATCAGAGGTCTAAGCATTGTGTAGATGCCTCTGCAAAAACCTTCAAGGTTTGAGAGAATGTCATTTTCTGCTGATGTTATTAGACACGCTTCTCTTAAGTGGAATTCTAATAAGTTCTGTGCATTTGTTGCTGTAAAAAGTATTAAAGTTCAACATAATTGCATATTAATGGTAATTTATCACTAGAGAAACAATAATAAAGTATTTTGTTGGTTGTATATATGTAGACATCCATTTAAATTTCAAGATTGTAAATTAGTATATTTTTGAAGACCCTCCACTTTCGGAAATGGCAATCCCAAGCTCCTGTATGCCCTGGTAAATAGGCAGTAGCTTATCTGCAGGGCCCCAGAGTTACCTGTTAGATCCAATTTTAGATATCCTGTTTCTAATGGATATTAATGTGTTACTATGGAGTTAAGACAGAAGGGTGATCCAAACTGGTGGTTCGTAATAAGGTCTTGTTTGCCTTTCTTTTTATTTTCTCTCTCTAATTACCAATATTTTATTGTGAAAACTCCCTACCCCAACATATCTCTACAATGGAAAGAAAGCTTCACACATGCACACACACACAAAAGAATGAAAGCTTGATGTAAACAAAAAGAGTGAGAGAGAGATGAATATAACAAATTGGTAGCCAGAAAGCAGTAAAAGAATGTAACAGTCTCTTTACTTGAATAGACCTGGCTTGATTGATGATGAACAAAAAATATAATAGGTTGTATGGCCTTTTTGTTTTTGTATCCTCATAAGAATGCCCAAGGATAGGATAATACACTGCTAGAGCAATATAGTAATGTTGCTTTGAGTATAATGGAACTCTCCACTCTTGTGTATGTATTGTAAAGTGTTTTCCTACTATGACCTTATGCAGATCATAGTGATTTGGTTGCAAAGGGGAAGGATGTCTAGGAAAAAGTCTAGCATATTTTCTGCAACCTGCTGTTGTTTAGATGCCAAACAATGTGCTGTTTCACCAAAATTCACTTTTCACAGAGAAGCTTGATTAATATAGCCAACATGTACACTCACCTAAAGGATTATTAGGAACACCATACTAATACTGTGTTTGACCCCCTTTCGCCTTCAGAACTGCCTTAATTCTATGTGGCATTGATTCAACAAGGTGCTGAAAGCATTCTTTAGAAATGTTGGCCCATATTGATAGGATAGCATCTTGCAGTTGATGGAGATTTGTGGGATGCACATCCAGGGCACGAAGCTCCCGTTCCACCACATCCCAAAGATGCTCTATTGGGTTGAGATCTGGTGACTGTGGGGGCCAGTTTAGTACAGTGAACTCATTGTCATGTTCAAGAAACCAATTTGAAATGATTCGACCTTTGTGACATGGTGCATTATCCTGCTGGAAGTAGCCATCAGAGGATGGGTACATGGTGGTCATAAAGGGATTGACATGGTCAGAAACAATGCTCAGGTAGGCCGTGGCATTTAAACGATGCCCAATTGGCACTAAGGGGCCTAAAGTGTGCCAAGAAAACATCCCCCACACCATTACACCACCACCACCAGCCTGCACAGTGGTAACAAGGCATGATGCATCCATGTTCTCATTCTGTTTACGCCAAATTCTGACTCTACTATCTGAATGTCTCAACAGAAATCGAGACTCATCAGACCAGGCAACATTTTTCCAGTCTTCAACTGTCCAATTTTGGTGAGCTTGTGCAAATTGTAGCCTCTTTTTCCTATTTGTAGTGGAGATGAGTGGTACCCGGTGGGGTCTTCTGCTGTTGTAGCCCATCCGCCTCAAGGTTGTAGGTGTTGTGGCTTCACAAATGCTTTGCTGCATACCTCGGTTGTAACGAGTGGTTATTTCAGTCAAAGTTGCTCTTCTATCAGCTTGAATCAGTCGGCCCATTCTCCTCTGACCTCTAGCATCAACAAGGCATTTTCGCCCACAGGACTGCCGCATACTGGATGTTTTTCCCTTTTCACACCATTCTTTGTAAACCCTAGAAATGGTTGTGCGTGAAAATCCCAGTAACTGAGCAGATTGTGAAATACTCAGACCGGCCCGTCTGGCACCAACAACCATGCCACGCTCAAAATTGCTTAAATCACCTTTCTTTCCCATTCAGACATTCAGTTTGGAGTTCAGGAGATTGTCTTGACCAGGACCACACCCCTAAATGCATTGAAGCAACTGCCATGTGATTGGTTGGTTAGATAATTGCATTAATGAGAAATTGAACAGGTGTTCCTAATAATCCTTTAGGTGAGTGTATAGCTTTACTGAAAACATTCAGATAATGTTCAGAAGTTAAAATAAACAAAGTCTGTAATTTGGGGTGGAGATACCCAAAGGTACCCAAACATTTATTTGCAAATGACATGAACGAGATTGTTCTCTCAATGAGAAGCCTAGCAAGAAAAATAAAGGAAAAAGAAAACGTTATGTATAACAGGTAACACTTGATTGCCACCTAGTGGCATCTTTCAAATATAACACCGAGATACGATCATAGCGCAGTCTATCAACAACATTCAGATTAAATGATTTTGCTGTTTATCACGTTGAGTGATATATGAAGTGTTAACCATCCAGAATACTAAAGAAGCATTTTTAAAAACAGCTAAGTCTGTTATGAAATTAAAGGAATAATGCTGGCTTGACATCAGTTGCTTTGAAAAAGGCAATGATTGTGGTGTTATGAGAGGGGCCACTATTTAAGTATTGTCTTAAAATTAATATCATGAAAAGTAACCTGGAGAGGTGCCAGAGTACATCAGTAATAAGCCAATGCAGTCGGTGGGTTTATGAATGTTGCTGGCTTCGGCAGTGTTAAAATATCCAAATTGAAATTTTGCTCAAGCAGAGAGCTTGATAATTAAATCAGATTTCATTCTCCCAGGGGACTAAACACTGTTTGGCTTTGTGCACTGACACCTGTCAAAAAGCAAAAAGCTTTCTCTGGGTTCATTTCTTGCACCTCTCTGTCTGTGGCAGTTAGTCTGATCTTTGCTTTTCTTTTCTGTATCCCCCCACCTTTTCATCAAGTTAGAAATGATGACTAAGCTGAGAGCAGTTTTGCAGAGTGCTTTTTGATTCACGGCGTATTGCCTTCTGGGACCAGTAAGTGTGAAACTCCTACAGCATCTTCAGTAGCTGGGGAAAGAATGAAAAGAAACAGAAAAATAAGACTTCATTAGTTACATCTACTAAAAATCGCCTTGGAAGGTTATCAAGTTAAATAGTAATTAAACTCAGCAGCAGGTATTTTTAATAAGGTTTACAAATTCCGACTATTATCTTTCTACCATTAAGCTCCCAAGAGTAATAATCCCTCCCAGCCCACTACCTACTCATTTACATCCCTGTCACTTTACAATATACCCAGGCCCTAGCTGAAATGACAAGAAATACAAGAAGGACTGAAAGCCATATGACAGAAATGTATAATCCTGGGGGTGTTATAGAAAATATGCATGCTCTGGGTCAAAAGCACTTGTTATTTTTGAATCAAGTGATGCAGCTTCCCCAAGCACAACTAATTTGCCTGTCTGACTTTCTTGTACTCAGTGAGAATTGAACCAGTTAATGGCAGACTGCTTTCTTACTACAGCCATCAGAATTAATTGTCTTGTCTTCTAATAAATGTAGCTAAAAACAAGTGTGCAGGTTCTCTTGTCCTGTGCAGCTCTGTTTCAATCCCTCCTAGGTTTCTTGGCATGTATTATTCCTTGTTGAGTTTGCAATAGAAAGAGAAGACTGAGATTGCGCCAGTAAAAAGTCAGCTGCATAAATGGGTAATTGTATGTAAAAATAATGTGAAATATTGTAACCATTGCAAGCTGCCCTGGATAAAGGTGTCTGCTAAGAAATATAATGATCTAAAACTCATAATATATCTGTTGACTCAAAACAAAATTCAAATGGATGTGAGGATATTTTTTTCACTAAGCTTTTAATTATAAATTATTATTTGATCTAATCATTTTGTCACCCAGTGAATTATATAAAATACATACAAAACAGAGCCCTGTTTAAAGTATTTTGTTCTTTGAATTACAGGTTATAGTCAGATAGGTATATAGTAAACAACAATATCTTACAGCTGACAGCTTGCTGTTCTAGTGGTTTATATTCCACAGTCTGTATCGTCAGCCAACGGTCTTTGGTATTTGAGCTTAGTTTTACCAAGCCAAACATTTCATTGCATTTATACAAAGTCACATTTTCATTATCATGCAATGTGTTTTATTTTATTTATCATTTTTTTATGCTGGAAAAGGGGATTTGAATAATTTAGGCATTTCCAATACATAAAGCAAAAGCGAAATGAATGACTCAGTAGTAAAATATTCCCTGTGACTCCTAGTATGATGTTTTGACAACAGTCTGAAATGCTATAGTTTGGAAACAATCTCAAACTGTGGGGGGTCTTATAGTTATTTTCCAGCAAAATTGGATAAACAGAGCCCTCTGTTCTTTCTGGATGCTATCCAGCTCTTAATGGTTGCCTAAATTAGCTTTCTGCTGTGCAGGTGAGGATTGTGTGCCAACATTGCTTTACACCATAAATAAGAAACATTGGCAAGTAGAACTGTGACATAAGGATCAGGAATTAAAAAAATAATAAAAAAATGCTCATGTGTAAATTTAATATCAATTCATTTTCTTTTATACAGCTATTGTTTTCCCACAATCATTTCCATCTCTGTTTTTTTAATTCCTTGTTTTAAATAGTAGCATAATATGGCATGTACTAAATGTTTTACGCCAAAATGTTAAATTTCATTCCATTGCGAAATCAAGCTCATATTTTTTTGTATTACTTAAGATAAAAGGTTCAAGATAAAGGGACTTAAGTAGAATATATAGAATATATATATATATATATATATATATATATATATATATATATATATATATATATATTTACAACAAAAAGCTTCCCTTTTCCATGGCATGCCTGCAAAGTGTATGATTTCATCTTTTCATCTTCTATGTGGTCGTCTTCTAGGTCTTTTTTCATCTATTGGTATCCATTCAATAGCTTCCCTTTGTCCACCTTTGATCTGTTCTTCTTGCAATGTTTCTGGCCCATTGCCATTTTAACATTTTCACTCTTTCAGTGAGGTTCTGTATGTTTTTTTGTTCTGGAATCCATTCATTTATTTTTCTGGTTATTCCAAGCATACATATTTCCATGGAAGAAACAGAACCCTGCTGAAAGGAAATCTACACGTGCCATGAAATTTGATCAATGCTTACTACCTGCTCACTTAATGCAAAAATGATACAGAAACTGGGGACGACAAAAAAGAACATGAAAAAAAAACAGCTGTATAAATGGGTAACAAAATAATTAAAAAAAGTGAAATATTGTAACAATTGTAATTCGCACTGAAATGTAATAATAATTCACTGGTCTATGTAGTTACAACAAAATACCAGAGCCTATTCTCTATTACATAAACCCATATGCAACAGTAATGACAAAATACATGTTTTCACTAGAATAATGCACTAGCTTTCAGGAGAGGCTTGTCCAAATACTGTACGCATTGCTTATATTTCCAACGCTTGCCATTAACCAGAAATATATCAATGTGTCGGTGCGATACAGCTGTCAGTAGAGTCAGACAGAGTTAGGGGAAGCACTCTGGGTGTCAGAAGTGCGCTTTTGTTTTGAGCGCTAGAGTGATAAGAGCCTCCCCTGTAGGAGCCACAGAGCAGACAGCTGGGATTTAGTCGGTCGGCACACATCCTGACAACTCAAGAACTTGGGAAATGTGCAACACTAATAGCAAACAAGAGCCAAAGACAGCTGTCTTCAGTCCTACATTTGCAATACAAGGCTTACTGTTCTTCCTTCCTTTCATTACAGCTAATCAGGTTATGAGGCACCTTCTTGTAATCCATAATAATATTAGTTTTTCGAGCACAAACAACAGAGCTCAAAATGAAATATTTACTCTCTATCCATCGCACTGGCACAGAGTCAGATCTGCGAAAGTCAAGACACAATTGACTTACGCAGCAGAACGGTTGGCTGCAATTAATATGTTTTTGGTTTGGAAAGTATTACTTGGATTCTTAATTAATATTTCATTCCTAAAGTTCATTCTGGTGGAAGAAGCCGGACTTACGGATTTCTAGCGATTAAGGATAAATGTTGCAGTGAATTATTGTTGATGAAAATCTGCAGGAACCACCCACCATGGCTACTGCACAAGTTATTAACATATCATCTCAGAGACTAGCGTGGCGAAGCTTGACTACATCAGCTGCTAACTGCTCTGAGACTGTACATGTCTACCAGTGTATCTCAGGCTCAGATATCTTGTATATTTGATGTTGTTCTTTACTCACCATTGGAATGAAGAGGTAAGGAAAAAATATACAAACAGATGATGTACCAAGAACTTGGAAAGCACCACTTTGGTGTGAGTGACCTAAGTTTTTGGGTTCACCAACCTAATAGCGAGTTGCTCCCCCTGTTGCCCTCAGAACAGGATGGATGTGTTGGTGTCTGAACTCAACAAGGTGTTGAAAGTGTGTCAAAGGGATGTTGGCCCATGTTTTCCATTGCTGTTGCAAATTGGTTGGTGGAGAATCTCTACTCCTAGTAGATTGTTCCATTTCTTCTCACAGATGCTTGATTGGATTGTGATCTGGTAATTGGGAAGGCCACTGCAGTAAGCTGAATTCACCGTCATGTTCCTGGAACCAAGCCTTGTGGCATGACACTGCTGCCATGAAGGGATGCATCTGCTCAGCAATGACATTCAGATATCATTTCTTGCCATATCCTGGTCCTCCCATCAATGTGAAGCAGCAGGAACTGGGATACATCAGATCAGGTGATGGTTTTCCAATCTTCCATGGTGTGTTCGTGTTCCTTAGTTGACCCTTTCATTCAACCATACATCTATTCCAGGGCACACTGTGTGAGCGCAGGGCTGGCATCTACTCCTCTTCACCCACCAAAATATCCCCCTGGTTTCAAGTAAAACCACACCACTGATGGCATTTCATTTCATAATGACGTTGTAAAGCAGTGATCCTCCAGAAATCATCAGCAATAATCCATAGGCTGCACCCAAATGTGTATGAAATACTAAACTGTATATATTTCTAGACCTGGGATCTGAAGACTGTAGTGCTGCATCTCCCTGTATGTGGCTGCACATGATTTCATTTTTACAGTTAAGAACATATTGCTCTATTTTCGAGATGTCTTCTCTCATGGAAAGCACTACTGTTACAGATGTTCAATTCTATACTGCAGGAGTACGGCTTGTGCTTGCTTTCCTAAATATAGGCCTGAGAAAGAACCTTAAAAATGTCTATAATTAATAATAATATCTTGCATTTATATGGGTCCCAATGGATTGCACAGCACTTTACAATTAGGAGGCACTCATTTTGCGGCAATAGCTCAGCACAGCGCAGATAAGATAGAGTGGTCAGTGGTTATTTAGCAAAGCTAATATTTAGATCACCAGTGATTTACAGTAGCTATAACACTCCTTTGGCTCGGTCTTCAAACGCACTGAAACAGAGGTTCTATGTTTCAGAGTCCTGGCATAGGATATGCAATAAGCTGGATTGTTTGTCTGAATGTGTGATTATACCTTTTAATTCCTTGGATGATGTTTACACTGCTTATGATGAATGCAATGAGTCAAAGAGATTATAAGTGGCAGATCCTGTGAGTTGTTGTAGTTCTGAAGAGAAAGATTATCTTTTTCTCAAATCCTGGCACAGTTCAGCTAAAATCTGTGCAACTACCAAACACAATTATGATTCTAGCCTGGTTGCTATGGAAACCTTTGAAGTTAACAAACTTCGTTTTTTGTGCTTTCTCCCCCTTTTTTTTAAGTAGAGATTATGGGCAACGAATTTTTAAATACAGTCGAACCCTGAGTTATGCAGAAGATATGTTCCTTAAAAACACAGTGTAAATTGAATTTAGAAGTATTAAGTCTATGGAAAAAGGAGATTAGGGACCTGTGACCAAGATTTTTGAGACTGAAACATTGGCCACATTACATGATGTGTGTATATGCAACTCTGTATAATTTGAAACCGTTTAATTGGAAGTCTGTAATATGAAGTGGTATGTTAGTAGGGCATGAAGTTACAGGATTTCTGTATGGTAAAATTCCAATGTATTTGTTATTATTTTGGTTAAATCATTTTGTTGCCTAACCTGGTCTATTTAATTCTCAAGTTGGCTTATCAAACAAGTTAATTTATTTGACAACACACATACATTATGCGGACAAGTCTTACAAGTCTAGACTAGACTAGTTTCCTGCCTAAAAAGTTATTTTAACTAACACATGATAATGTGTTTATCTAAAACTTGAATAAACCAGGAATTTTAAATTAAGAATGAAAATATGTGGATCTTTATTTCTTTATCCAATAGAGTAACAATATTTTAATCACAAGATTCAGTTCATGACTGATATTTTTTCGCTTGCATAATGTTTTGGAGGGAGGAACTAAATAGATCTAAGTAATGGCACTTATTCTTGCAGAATGATAGGCAATAAAAACACAGGCTGAAAGATGCGATTAAGTTGCCATCTAAATGATTGAACTGTTGGAAAAATTGTTGAAAAAAACAAAGACATGAATACTTTCTAGTTAGATTAAGATATTCTGATTTTTAATTGCTGTCTGGTGAGAATTGGAAATGACTGCGCTTCAGGCAGGAAAATAAACCAGAAAAAAACTGTTCTGGGGCCTTGAAAGAAAGAAGATATCATGGCAGCTACTGTGTAAAAGTTGTTTTTTTAATATAAGATAGACTCAGCTGGAGTCTCATAATAATTGTAACTTCCCTACTGTATTTAGCTCTTATTTTGGTTAAATAAAACCTTCGCTATGGGCAAAAGAAAACTGTCCAGCTAAAAGCAGAGCAGCATGAAAATCCACAAATACTCAACTTGCCTGAAGCAAAAATACTGAAATGAAAAATGACAGACCTTGAAAGTTGTTGTTCTTCTTTTTTTAATTTTTCTGTTCTTTAGTTTTGCTAAACAGAGGGATCATCTGCCTTTCAGACACATGAAAATAGTACCAGCTGGTCTTAGTTGCAGTTGACAGAACTTCACATTTTCCCAAAGGTTATCTTTAAAAACCAAAAGAGCACACTTGCATGAAGATAACATGTATTGTCATAAGTTGTGTAGTAAACCTGTCTTCACTGGTAATTAATTGTACTAGTAATGGGTTATGCAGAGGTCAGCTTTTTTGTGCCGGGCACTGTGACAATTTGTATTGTGAGACTATGGGCAACAAATGTTCTGCCAGCATTGATGTCATTTCCCATTGAGGTCCTCCAATAAGCACTGTAACTTACTTTCTGGAAATGAATATCTTCAAAGCGCACATGTACATTTGAACTTCTGAAAAAACAAAAAACAAAAAAAAACTGTTATGTGACTTTCATACTGTATCATTTACAAAATCCCACAATCCCACAAGTTCTTGCAATTAACCCTTTGTCACATAACAGTCTAGATATTGAATACCCCGCAAAAAGTTGAACACTTGGCATCGTTATAAGCAATTCAGTTGAGCTATTTGTTTAATTCCTATACCATTAAATACTTAAACCCAAGAAGTGGTCTGGGTCAAATCCTTCAGTTTTATAGCACGCCAGTGGACACATTCCCAACAGTGTGTGCATGCAGGTTTACCCAAAACAAGATTAAAACCCAACAAGATTAAAACCCATGACCTTGTGGCCCATAGGTAACTATGGCACAGATTAAGCCCCCTACACCTTTTTAATAACTTATATCAAGGCTAACCCCCTGACTCTTGCACTTTGTGTCATGTATATTATTTCCTGTTTGAGTTAATTACCCCAAGTACCTCATACTGTTGTCATCAATAGCTCAAAAGTGTCATTCTTTCAAAGACCTTTCAAAAAAGAGTTTCAGTGGCTGAGATCGCTAATGGTCTGTAACTCTCAAAAACGTTTCATTCATGCAACCTGAATAAGACGTTAATTTGACGAAAATATTATCATTCACACCTTTTGCAATGCCTTTTCAGATTGTCAGAAGGACAGATTTGACCAAGGACATGAGAAATATTGAAGTCAAGATGAAGTTCTGGTTCCTTTTCCATCAATTTTTATGGTTACTGAAATTGTTTTTTTTTTAAGTCCTTACCTTACTCGATTTTGACATTTTGTTTACTCATAATTACCATAATAAAGGTCTTTAGTTGTGGACCTAGAACCAATAAATTCTATCTGAACTGATCGTGTTTGAATGGAAAGTATTTTACAACACTCTAGTGGACACTGTCAGTTTAGTCAAATCAAACTGAAATATTGAATGCTTATATTCCGTCTTGTTTGAGAAACCAGCATCATCTTCTGACTTGTGGCTTTAGCAATCCACGTCCAGCTTTTTATATCATCAGACCACATTCAAATAAATATTTTTTTCTGGGATATATATTGCGCTTGAGTTGTCTACTTTAATTTATTTCTGTCTGAAGGGCTCTTGGCAGGTCTATGGTTTAATTCAGTGTGGGCAGCACCAAAGGATCTAAAACCTGGCAAACACAAAACATCACAGGTTTGCATTCACTGAGCACCTAACACTTAAGATAAGAAAAACATTTGTACTATGAATTAAATAAAAATGTAATTACCTTATTCTGTAACTCAGTTATTTTACCTAGCAGAGACATCGAGATTCCACCCTTTTCTGTTTTATAGCCCTTGACATTGAGTATGGGAATCAATATTTTTCCTAAACATTAACAGCACCTAGTTTGTTCAACAATTGAGGGCTCTTTCTCTTTTTTCTCTGCCTGTGCCCTCTCATAACAGTTGGTGGTTGACTGGCCATGTAGTCTGTGAGGACTATAATAAAGCTCATTAAAACTTTTTTTTAGCAGCCCTGTTTACCTTCGAAGTTCCTTGTCTAGCAGTTGTTAGGGCACTTCAGGAATGTAGGACATTTTTGTAAGTAAAGGAGGACAGAAGAAAGCAGATGCTCACCTTGGTAATGAATGAAAGAGACACTCGTTAGCACCTCATATATTGCCTCAAATGTATAGACTAAGTTTGTAATGACTGTAAAACACAGGAGGGGGAGGGGGTTAAGGCAATTATATTTCAGAGCTCTGTGTCTGTTTGAGCCCGAGCCCAGCTGTTCATATCCATTAATGAATTGCACCATACTTTTCATTGCTTTTTTTCTTTCCTTCTTAATTGTTTTCTATTCATCGAATGTAGCGACTCTGTGGGTATGGGTTAATGCTGATACATTGGGATAATTCACACACAGACCGCATGCTGTGGCCAGCCTCAATTAGCCAGCGAAGATTGAATAAGGCTGGGTGGGTTGATTGGTACTTTCTCTAATTCCCAACCTGTGCTGTGCTCATATGATGAGGATAAAGTAAAAGGCGGTGAGGCCTGCACAACGAACCAATATGTTTGTAGTTTTTTTTTTCAGAGAAGAATGGTTGATGTTTATTTTATTTTGCCACTTTTTTGCAAGTTGCCCTCTATCAGTATCAGTTAAATACAAATACAACGATATTGTAAAACATATTGAAGGTCTATTTCTTATTTTACACATTTCAAACTCACATTGACATTATGCAATTGAAAATCTACAGTAAAAATGTAATCAATTTTTATTTTGTAATAAAGGGTAGCCACAGAGCACTTTACAGATTGAAAATAAACAGAAACATAAACAAAGTAAACAAATAAAGATCAATAATATCTTCCTGTATTGTGTGACAATCTTTTTCTTATTCCATAATATACTATACACACTGGCGTAAAGTGAGTCATGTGATAAAAGAGAGAACAATGACAACAATCTATGTAATAAATTCACAATAATTTTGGTTTCACTGCACTACCATTTGTATCAGGCAGAGAAATTTAATTCAACTGAATCAATATGACACTGTCAACCTACTCTTTCAGACTACGCACCTGCTCGACAACTTGCATTGCAATCCAGTCCTATTTGTGATTCTGTCATTCATATTCAGTAACAGCAGGGGGAGGTTTTGAGCTAAACTCTCCCCTGCCTCTGGAAAAATTGAAAAGTAGGTCATTAGGACAGCAGGAATGGTAGCTTGTGCTTTATCCATTAGATCTATTTCTACCTCCAGATAGTGTTTTGTGGCTATAAAAACATTCATCTCTGTCACAAAAGCAATGAAGGGCTCTTTGGAGTTCTCCTACTTCACACCTGAAAATTTACATTTCAAAATTGTTGAATCCAAGCTGTCATCAAAGATGCATTCGGAAATGAGTCATATATATCCTCCAAATGTTAAGTGTATTTTAAATTAGATTTGCATATGATACATTACAGATTCTTTTTAACTATATTACTATATACACTCACCTAAAGGATTATTAGGAACACCGTACTAATACTGTGTTTGACCCCCTTTCGCCTTCAGAACTGCCTTAATTCTACGTGGCATTGATTCAACAAGGTGCTGAAAGCATTCTTTAGAAATGTTGGCCCATATTGATAGGATAGCATCTTGCAGTTGATGGAGATTTGTGGGATGCACATCCAGGGCACGAAGCTCCCGTTCCACCACATCCCAAAGATGCTCTATTGGGTTGAGATCTGGTGACTGTGGGGGCCAGTTTAGTACAGTGAACTCATTGTCATGTTCAAGAAACCAATTTCAAATGATTCGACCTTTGTGACATGGTGCATTATCCTGCTGGAAGTAGCCATCAGAGGATGGGTACATGGTGGTCATAAAGGGATGGACATGGTCAGAAACAATGCTCAGGTAGGCCGTGGCATTTAAACGATGCCCAATTGGCACTAAGAGGCCTAAAGTGTGCCAAGAAAACATCCCCCACACCATTACACCACCACCACCAGCCTGCACAGTGGTAACAAGGCATGATGGATCCATGTTCTCATTCTCTTTACGCCAAATTCTGACTCTACCATCTGAATGTCTCAACAGAAATGGAGACTCATCAGACCAGGCAACATTTTTCCAGTCTTCAACTTTCCAATTTTGGTGAGCTTGTGCAAATTGTAGCCTCTTTTTCCTATTTGTAGTGGAGATGAGTGGTACCCGGTGGGGTCTTCTGCTGTTGTAGCCCATCCGCCTCAAGGTTGTACGTGTTGTGGCTTCACAAATGCTTTGCTGCATACCTCGGTTGTAACGAGTGGTTATTTCAGTCAAAGTTGCTCTTCTATCAGCTTGAATCAGTCAGCCCATTCTCCTCTGACCTCTAGCATCAACAAGGCATTTTCGCCCACAGGACTGCCGCATACTGGATGCTTTTCCCTTTTCACACCATTCTTTGTAAACCCTAGAAATGGTTGTGCGTGAAAATCCCAGTAACTGAGCAGATTGTGAAATACTCAGACCAGCCGGTCTGGCACCAACAACCATGCCACACTCAAAATTGCTTAAATCACCTTTCTTTCCCATTCAGACATTCAGTTTGGAGTTCAGGAGATTGTCTTGACCAGGACCACACCCCTAAATGCATTGAAGCAACTGCCATGTGATTGGTTGGTTAGATAATTGCATTAATGAGAAACTGAACAGGTGTTCCTAATAATCCTTTAGGTGAGTGTATGTTGTATTTTATGCTGCAAAATCTACAGTATTCCACTTACTCTTAGATATTTGAATGGAAAACAAAACCAGTACATGGAAATTAAGTACAATGAGATCTGAGACTTAAAAAAGTAGATATTCCTGACACAGTTTATTGGGTTAATAATACTAAAAATAATCAAACAATGTTGTGAATGTGGATCTAGGTTCATTCATGTGGTAACTTTACTGAGATCCTTTGATCAGCAAGTCAGAAACCATGGGACATGCAGGTTGGGTCAAGTGGATTTTCTTAATTGTTACCTTGTGTTAGCTCATTTTCAGGAAACATTAATTAAATTAATCATTTATATCTCCTGTTTAGCACAATGGGAAATCCCTCCACCGTCCCCCCAAGGGGTTAAGTGCAAAAAATTTAGGTTGCAAATGCAACCCTGGTTATCTGAAAAAGGAAGCACTGCCCAAGGGGGAGGAGTTTCTGTGCACTTCCGTAGGAACCCGATCGAAAACGTCACTCTAGTGTGGGCCACAGACCCATGCTTCAATATTATTTAATAAAATCCATGCTGCTTATCCATGTTTCTGGAAATTTAGATTTCAAAGACTGGAAAAAGACTAGTTAGAATCTTATAGGCAAGTTTACAATTTGTATTGCTACATTAATAAGAAACTGACCTAAAGAAGCAGTTTAACTGGGTCAAGTGATTCCAAATTGTTACATTGTGTCTTTTTAAAGCTCATTTGCAAAAAACATGAATTAAATGCTATATTATGAGTGAATTTATATCACATTCCATGGTGTTATATCTGTCATTTTGTTGTTAGCAGTGTCTTGTCAGAAAATTTTGCGTAGCTGCGTCCTTTTAATTCAGTTTATTTTGATGGAGCCATTAAGACGATGTGGTGGATATTTTGCCAACTTTATTTTCTTTATAGGTTTGGGTATTGAGTTTTAGCCATTACCAACTGTTTTTCAGCAGTTATTTTAACAACTCTGTACTTCAGGGACATCTAAAACCTGGAGTTTCAACAGTTCATTGAGTTTGTGAACATCTGCAGGAGATTTTATCAACACTCACACATGCACAATGGAACAAAAAAAAAGGTTATCGTGGAGACTACCAAAGGGTTATGGGAGAAAATAAAAGAGTTGATGATGATCAATGTAAAACAGCATAAGAGCAGGTCAGATTATCTTACATCAAACTGTCCATTTACTACCAGGGAAATCTTACAAAGAGGTTCCTATTGGGAAATATAAGTATGGAAGTAATAGTTATTTATCTAGGGATGTCTTTCCTTTGAAATGAGTATCCTTACATTGTACAGACTCTGAGGTGTGTGACGGTGAATTCAGACTTCCCTTGCACATTCCATTGTTCTCAGGTAAATGTCTTGAAACTATCTGACAATGAACAATGGCCATTAAGACGTGTATTTTTAAGCTGAATACCTGCAAAGATTTCCAAGAAAAGAGGTGGCCTAGGGTTGTTTATCTTTTTAAGGAGACATATTTCTCTGTCAGGTCATTTCTGAAAATGTTGCTTGGTCACTGGGCATAGAATATTCCAGTTGCAGAAAACATCTCATCTGATCCTGACTTGGACATGTTAGGGTATGCAGGCATGAACATTATTCATTTCGGGTGTGGGATACATTCATTGTGTATTCATTTAGATTCCCATATTGTTCTTAATTGATGATTTTTCTTAAATGACGATGACTTTGCTCATGCTGACAGGATATGATCGATTCTGGAGTGCTCTCATTCTAAAACTCCACCAGTTTCAACAAACTTCACATTTCTCAGTCAATTATAGAAGACCGACAACTGACCCAGAATGGTCAAGCAAATGGAAATGAGTGACACATCACTGCTGGGCTACAGTTGGGGTGAACTGTGATGGGTCACTGGATTCAGGTACATGCAGGCAGTAGGGGTGTGGGAGTGGAGTGGTTACCTACAGTGTACAAGGTACCACAGCATATAGGAAGTACACAATTCACATACATCTGTCTTAAAACCCGGACATGGGAGAACTAACCACAGTTCTTCTGTGGATTTAGGCAGCCTCAGTTGCTTCTCTCTCTTCATGTAATCCCAGACAGACTCAATGATGTTGAGATCAGGGCTCTGTGGGGGCCATACCATCACTTCCAGGACTCCTTGTTCTTCTTCACGCTGAAGATAGTTCTTAATGACTGTTGCTGTATGTTTGGGGTCATTGTCATGCTGCAGAATAAATTTGGGGCCAATCAGATGCCTCCCTGATGGTATTGCATGATGGATAAGTACTTCTCAGCATTGAGGAGACCATTAATTCTAACTTAATCCCCAACTCCATTTGCAGAATTGCAGCTCCAAACTTGCAAGGAACCTCCACCATGCTTCACTGTTGCCTGCAGACACTCATTTGTGTACCGCTCTCCAGCCCTTTGGTGAACAAACTGACTCATCAGACTCATCAAACTGACTTTGACTCATCAGTCCAGAGCACCTGCTGCCATTTTTCTGGACCCCAGTTCCTGTTTTTTCATGCATATTTGAGTCGCTTGGCCTTGTTTCCACATCAGAGGTATGGCTTTTTGGACACTTCTGAGCAGACAGTAGATGGCTGTACCAGGGTCCCACTGTTTTCTGCCAATTCTGAGCTGATGGCACTGCTGGACATCTTCCGACTGCAAAGGGAAGTAAGCATGATGTGTCTTTCATCTGCTGCAGTAAGTTTCCTTGGCCGACCACTGCGTCTACGGTCCTCAACGTTGCCCGTTTCTTTGTGCTTCTTCAAAAGAGCTTGGACAGCACATCTGGAAACCCCTGTCTGCCTTGAAATTTCTGTCTGGGAGAGATCTTGCTGATGCAGTATAACTACCTACATATTGAATTGATGATCATTCGCACCTGTTTGGTATAATTGTTTAATCATACACCTGACTATATGCCTACAAAATCCCTGACTTTGTGCAAGTGTACCTAGAAGAATTTATGTTGTTTTGAAGACAGGGTGGTCACACCAAATATGGATTTGATTTAGATTTGTCTTCTGTTCACTCACTTTGCATTTAGTTAATTGATACATATAATCTATTAACACGTCTATTTTTGAAAGCATTCTTATTTTGCAGCATTTTTTCACACCTGCCTAAAACCTTTGCACAGTACTGTATATACACCGATCAGCCATAACATTATGACCACTGACAGGTGAAGTGAATAACACTGATAATCTCATTATCATGGCACCTGTCAGTGGGTGGGATATATTAGGCAGCAAGTGAACATTTTGTCCTCAAAGTTGATGTGTTAGAAGCAGGAAAAATGGGCAAGCGTAAGGATCTAAGCGACTTTGACAAGGGCCAAATTGTTATGGCTAGACGACTGGGTCAGAGCATCTCCAAAACTGCAGCTCTTGTGGGGTGTTCTCGGTCATGGGCGGCCAAGGCTCACTGATGCACGTGGGGAGCGAAGGCTGGCCCGTGTAGTCCGATCCAACAGATGAGCTACTGTAGCTCAAATTGCTGAAAAAGGTCTAGTGCAGTCCATGCCTCGACAGGTCAGGGCTGTTTTGGGACCTACACGATATTAGGCAGGTGGTCATAATTTTATGGCTGATCGGTGTATATATACAGTGAGGGAAAAAAGTATTTGATCCCCTGCTGATTTTGTACATTTGCCCACTGACAAAGAAATGATCAGTCTATAATTTTAATGGTAGGTGTATTTTAACAGTGAGAGACAGAATAACAACAAAAAAATCCAGAAAAACGCATTTCAAAAAAGTTATACATTGATTTGCATGTTAATTGACGGAAATAAGTATTTGATCCCCTATCAATCAGCAACATTTCTGGCTCCCAGGTGTCTTTTATACAGGTATCGAGCTGAGATTAGGAGCACTCTCTTAAAGGGAGTGCTCCTAATCTCAGCTCGTTACCTGTATAAAAGACACCTGTCCACAGAAGCAATCAATCAATCAGATTCCAAACTCTCCACCATGGCCAAGACCAAAGAGCTGTCCAAGGATGTCAGGGACAAGATTGTAGACCTACACAAGGCTGGAATGGGCTACAAGACCATCGCCAAGCAGCTGGGTGAGAAGGTGACAACAGTTGGTGCGATTATTCGCAAATGGAAGAAACACAAAATAACTGTCAGTCTCCCTCGGTCTGGGGCTCCATGCAAGATCTCACCTCGTGGAGTTTCAATGATCATGAGAACGGTGAGGAATCAGCCCAGAACTACACGGGAGGATCTTGTTAATGATCTCAAGGTAGCTGGGACCATAGTCACCAATAAAATAATTGGTAACACACTATGCCGTGAAGGACTGAAATCCTGCAGCGCCCGCAAGGTACCCCTGCTCAAGAAAGCACATGTACAGGCCCGTCTGAAGTTTGCCAATGAACATCTGAATGATTCAAAGAAGAACTGGGTAAAAGTGTTGTAGTCAGATGAGACCAAAATTGAACTCTTTGGCATCAACTCAACTCGCCGTGTTTGGAGGAGGAGGAATGCTGCCTATGACCCCAAGAACACCATCCCCACCGTCAAACATGGAGGTGGAAACATTATGCTTTGGGGGTGTTTTTCTGCTAAAGGGACAGGACAACTGCACCGCATCAAAGGGACGATGGACGGGGCCATGTACCGCCAAATCTTGGGTGAGAACCTCCTTCCCTCAGCCAGGGCATTGAAAATGGGTCGTGGATGGGTATTCCAGCATGACAATGACCCAAAACACACAGCCAAGGCAACAAAGGAGTGGCTCAAGAAGAAGCACATTAAGGTCCTGGAGTGGCCTAGCCAGTCTCCAGACCTTAATCCCATAGAAAATCTGTGGAGGGAGCTGAAGGTTCGAGTTGCCAAACGTCAGCCTCGAAACCTTAATGACTTGGAGAGGATCTGCAAAGAGGAGTGGGACAAAATCCCTCCTGAGATGTGTGCAAACCTGGTGGCCAACTACAAGAAACGTCTGACCTCTGTGATTGCCAACAAGGGTTTTGCCACCAAGTACTAAGTCGAAGGGGTCAAATACTTATTTCCCTCATTAACATGCAAATCAATGTATAACTTTTTTGAAATGCATTTTTCAGGATTTTTTTGTTGTTATTCTGTCTCTCACTTTTAAAATACACCTACCATTAAAATTATAAACTAATCATTTCTTTGTCAGTGGGCAAACGTACAAAATCAGCAGGGGATCAAATACTTTTTTCCCTCACTGTATATATATATATTTATATATATTTTTATAAATATAATCAAAGGAGGACTCTGGTAATTCACTAAAATAGCAACAATGAGATCAGTGGTGTCCAGGGCTACTATTTTTTCTCTCATTAAAATAAAAAAGTAAAAATAGACCTGATAAGCGCTAGCAATTGTCTAGTGTTTATTATTAATGGTGGAATGTGTCATTCCTTTTTCGGTGTTCTCACTGAAACAGTAGGAGGACTGTAACTGAACAAGAACAGCTAGAAACCAAAGACGTATTCCAACGTTTTTTTTTAGTTTTTTTTTAAGCCACACAAAGTCCAGACATTGAGACACTGATGAAATAAAAACATAGCTGGTCATATTTGTTTTCATATTTTTGTGTCTATCTATCTATCTATCTGATGACTACTCTTGTTTTTGTTTGTAGTTACTGGCAGCACCTTACATATCCAGGAGATTAAAGTTAGAAAGGAACATAGGTTTAATGTCACAGGAAGGGATTAGCTCATATAGAAGCCATGTTACATGTTGTCAGTAGGTATTAAAGACAGGAACTGGAAAGAGACTGGAAGGACAACGAGATGGGAAAAACAGAAATAGGTTACTATTTCTTCTGGGGTTTTTGAATCTGTATACCATTGATGAAGACTGGTGTACCACTCATCTGCTTTGAACGATTTGACAGTTTGTGACAAGCTATTGTTTTACAGTCTAGTAGGTCTGAAATAACTAACTCAGGGGACATGGTTGCCCTTTCCCAACAGGTCTTTTGCCTGAGATTTCATTTGTGTGCCTGTAACAAAAACCTTATCTCTGTCTCATGACTGACTTCAACAGACAATATTTCACACTTGACTGACAAATCAGATCAAGAAATAGAAAAGTCTTTTTAGCCATCCTTGGGAAAGAACCGCACCCCCATACCCCACCCCCACCGCCCTGAGGTTTTGATGTTTAGGCCCAGTGTAGTGCTTTGAATCGGTGTTGGCAACAAAATGTATTGTGCGATTTGCCGTGTACAGAATAGTCACATTCCACAGCAGGCCTGGACATGGTGCATTGTCAACAATTGATTCTGCCGACTTTGTGACATATTGACCCTAGACCTCTGAACTTCATCAACTTGTGACTAAAGCTGGTGTCAGAACCTCGGAATGCTGTGGAAATTCTTCTCTAGGACATTTCAATATCTGAGCGTTCCGAATGTCAGGTAAAACCCTCTAATATCAGCAATGTCATTGCTTAAAAATACCAACTTTAAACTAGGATTCAAGCAGCTCCAAGTGTTGGAACAAGCAATCTTTGTCTTGAGCTGAGTGGAAGAAGTATCCCTATAGGGTGTTTTCCCACCAATCCACATTCAAAATCCTTAAATTTCCAAAATACAAGAGGTATTCCATACAGGGAAATACATTTTTTCAACTTTGATATGCAATTAACTTGAACGTAAATCCCTCTTTAATATTAAAATAAAATAATTTAAAAAAAGATCAGCATTGATTGGTAAGAGAGAAGTAGGCAAAATAATTACAGCACCAGGTCATACTATTTACCAGTATTTTACAGACTAGCATGTCTTAACTCCTGTAGTTTCATGTTGTTTTATTGGTTGGATGTGCAGACAACTAAGTATGAGTTTTAATTTCAAATCTCCTGTTCCCCCTTTTGGTCTAACAATATTTCTGGAGGTGGTTGCTATTGTTGTTTGTGTTTCATATTAATATGACGAAACAGACCTTTAATGCTGGCAGAAGAGCTGGAGAAGTTACAGCGCAAAATCAATTCCAGGTCAATGATAAATGACAAGGGACCACCAAGAGTCAGTTGCACTGTCAGTTGGGACGCACAGCATATATTCAATTCAGCAGTCCTAAGACTTGGAGTTTAATCAGTTGGGGTCTTTTAGTGACAGCAGGTGCCCAGAATGAATCTAATTGAATGTAATTGTAATGTAATCTGCCAGGATTATAAATGGCATCTATGTCCATTCTAGGATGTGCAATATCTCGTAGTTAACTTTGAGCTCTACACCAGACTTAAATGATGGCAATGGGTTGCTAAGGATATTAGCTGATGAAGATAAATCGCAGTTTATTCTGATCTTCAGAAGTTACATTCTGTGAAAGCCAGTTGTCGAATAGATTGAGCTCTTACAATGCCTATGGTGAAGCAGTGCTTGTGTAGTAATGTAACTGACCCCTCTAATGATGTCGTGTCATTCGCACAGATAAAGTACTTGTGGTAGTGTATATGCTATATATAGGAAACTGATTTCAGCAAAGAGAAAATGGAAAGTATGAGACAGTGTCTGGTATTAGGTGGGCTTTTAGTTTTAGAGACACCCTTGGTTTAATGAATCCTATAAATGCAGGTGTTTAAGAGTAATCAATAACTAGGAAACGTTGTGTGATTCCCTAGTAACAAAGTTGTCCAATTCCAATACTTGCTTCAAGCTATCCTTTAGCAGCATTAAATTTGTAACATTACAATTGATATTTCAGAATGTTACTCTTCCCGTAAAATAAATGTTGTAATCAGAATTATTCGATTTGTTTGTAATGCAGATAAGTGTTTTAATGTTTAATGTATATACGATTTGGTTGAATGTGCAGTTTGTACAATATAAGAGTTGTTTAAGAAGTATATTAAAAATAAAACTGAATATTTAATCACATTTATTCCCAAAAATGTGTCTTCATGTGCATAATATGTCACAGATTATTTATAGAACTAATTAGTGAGTATTTTTATGTGATTGACAACAGATCGTAAAAGACTGAACTGGAATATCTGTCAGATGGCTTTTTCTTTGATCGGTCCAGAAGTTGTAATCTTATCAATGGTGTGTGTTGATGCTAATGACACCCGAAAGATCCGAGAATTACAAGCTGTCAAGTATGATTTAATATCCAGAGCGAAACAGTTGTACACGGTGAGATTTGCGAAACGTGGAACTTTGCAAATGCCAATAAGCACTGAATCAGACCCGATAATTGCAGGGTAGGTGCTGTTTCTGAATCCACTGGTTTTGTTTATAGTGCATTATTAGTTGGACATATCCCCAGTAAACTCATACATTAGCATCCAAGAGTACAGAAACAGATGTAAAGGTCTACGTACACGCTGCAGTATAGCAAATAAAGTTTATTCAAACACCTGTGCAAGGAAGCTACAACAAAAGCAGAGGGGGGGAGGTGGAAGCAAATGATGAGTTGCGGAGTTCCGCCGCAATCTTAGATTGGTTCACATCTGATTTTCAAAACGCTTGGATAATACATCAGTACATAACCTTTAATTGAGGTCACCTTGCAATATTCTATTGGGCTCATCCATTGCCAGCCCCAGCTAAAGAAAATATTGAAATTATAGCTCACCAAAACTCCAGATAACAAGTACAGTTCTGTGTGAAGTATTGGCAATGTAACAATCTCCAGCACTCAAATAGCTCTGACTCACATGGGACCATTAGCACTGGATACAAAATACAAACCATTTAGCATCCTGTTGGCCCGGGCTATAACTACGTCATGTAAAGGACGAGAAAGATTTCATTCAGATTGTTATAACCGATCATTCAACAGGGGCCTTTGAATAGCTTTAGGAGGTATAGGATTCCAGACAAGTTCTCTCTTGTGTGCTTAGTCTATAAAAAGTACGTCCTTTCCTTATTTTATTATGTTTGTCCATTCAAATGTATTTGTCAAGCAACAGCATCTTTCAACAGCAGTGTGATCATTCCAGCAGGCTTTTAGGAAGACTCGAGTGAGGAATGATTTCCCTTGTGTAATTTATTTGGAGTATTGTATTGTTTGTGTTTGTTTTTTTAATCAACTAAAGTCTCATATCTGAACTTTGTTATTTTGGTGACTAATCTAAGGCACATCTGTCAACTTTAATGAATCATGTCAAAGAATGTCAATAAAAGCAATAACTGAGTTAATTATATTATTTATGAGACTCAAAAATGAAACCACTACCATTATTTTTTAATGATAAAAATCCAATGTCATTAAGTTAATGAGCATAAACTCTTCTGAACATACTTAGCATTCTATAGAGTTGTAATTTAGCTGGGGAATCCCTCTTTCCAGTTTAATTGATTTGCTTTAACCAGCTGTATCTCCACCTGTCTAGAAAATGAATATGGCATCTTAAGTAAATTCCTTGTTTCCAACTACAAAACTGGAACAGAAACAGACACACTCAGGTGTGTCAAACCACAGTCTTCGAGGGCTGATGTGACTTCTGATCATTATTCAGATGTAATTAAAATAATTGCTTATGTATGTGGTGCCACTAAATACAATTACTTTTTTCAAGATCTTTTGGAGGATGGTTTCAATGGTATATTGGATTCAAGGTAATGTGGCAATAAAACTTGTCAAGGCCTGGAGATAATGTGTCTCCAAGTTGGTTCTGCACTTGAAACCAGTCAATAACTTGGTTCTCACCAAAAGCCAAAAGAAACAGCACCCTTCCAGGAACTGGCTTGCTATTGGCCAAGCTGAAAGGCCAATCATATGTTAGATATGGTCTTCCCATTCTGGCTTCACTCTAATTCCACTGGCAATATGTAGGATGCATACTTTTGCAAAGGAACCAAACTTACTGTTTTCATGATTCTAAAAGAGACAGGAAATGTTTGCAGGCTGTTGATTGTATATACGTGATGGAAACAATTGCTAAATATCTCAGTCTAGGGATGATCCATTAAACACTGAAAATAGGAGGCAAAGTGTCTGTGTGTCTGGTCTGTTTGCCACCCGTATCTTATTTGGATCCTATTTTGAAGGAAATGCATATACAATAAGGGTACCCTGGATAGGGCTAGGGTTGTGTATGAGAACAGTAGAATATGCTTCACAGCAACGAGGTAGGAAATACTTAACTCACGATCACACTTGATTTATTTAGGCTACACTGTAAAATGCAAAGCGAATGCATGGAAATCATTGGCTGGTTCTGTAAATGTTAACATTTCTCATACACTTGCCAATTATATTATCAGGTGCACTTAGGTGACCATTAACGACCCCATTTATACCAATTTGATGACTTCCAATCAAATCAGTACCCTGGCACTATTGCTTAATTACTGATCATTTAATTCCTTTTAGCCATTGCTCTACATATTGAATCATAAGGGATCAAATCTGTGAACATGTTTTCGGTATACATAATTTATACATTAAAACACAGGTTAATGCTTCTGAAGCCTTTTTGTTGTAATGCCTGATCATATTCAACATGCAATACAGTTTGTCATATTCAAATTTAATTCCAAGCGGCTCTGAAGGATGGATTATAATTATATGCGTAATTGCGATCTTGTATTAGCACTGCAATTTGTAATGTGTTGCTGTTTAGCATTCATGCATTTTAATGAACATTTTTTTAATTGTCCTCAAGAGGTGACTTAACTGAAGCATGTTAGGTTTCTGCTCATAAATAGTTGTGAAAATCCAGAATTCAATATAATACATAGTAGATAACAGATATATTGGCTATATGGGATGTGTGCTTTGTGGAGAAACTTTTTCACACTGTAAATAATGTGATGTATTTTTTTCATTTCACCTCCAGTGTATTCCAGTTGTTCCGTATTCAGTGTGTTTGTCTATTTGAGGTACATTTTATCTTTTCATCTACATTTTGTGTTAAACTAACACATTTCCAGAGTTTTCACTATTTGTAACATATATGTAAGAGTGTTTAATAGTTTGTCAACTATGCATACACTGTCTGTTGGCTTCCAGTTTGATTAAATTTTGATTTATTGAGTAAATTGACATATGGTTTGATATAACTGGCAGTGGTTGATGCAGATTGTTGCATGCAAATATACTCAAACTTTTAGGGACAACTTCACTGAGAGACAACTCTGGCAAAACTTTGCAAACATGATTTAAAAAAGAGTGTGGCATATGAAAATACTGTAAAAAAGGCAAATAAAAAGACAAAGAATGGAAAAGTGGTGGTGTTCCTGTCATTTTCTCTGAATGTGTACGTTTTTGGTTCGCATTTACAGGCAGAGTTTCAGACTCGCACATTTAGCTGCTTGTCTGTGTTAAAACTGGCTCATGATAGACAGTCCCCAGGCAGCCTGTGTGTTTATTTGTCTAGGTATAAATAATGCAACAACTGTTGGTGTGAATATTTCAGCAGCTGTAGGCCCGAGGGCTGCCCCTGAACCCTGGGATGCATTGAGGAATCCCACTTCAGAGCTAGGCGGCTGGAGGACAGGAATTGCAGGTCAGGAGACAAACTCCGGACGCAAACTGGTATGTCAGGGACAGAGAAGCAGTCAGCTTAGCTGGGGCATTCCGGCCATTACAAACATTTTACAAACATAGCTTTCATTTACAGTAGGTTATCCCAAATTAGAAATTTGTATACACACTATCAAGTAGGTTCTGATATGCCATTAATAGTATCAGCCATACTACATCCCAACCTGCCTAATCCCAAAAGAAGACATGTCCCACTAACAGAGCTTTCCTTCATGACAGCTTAACCGATAGTCTGATGCCACTGCCTTCTCTGAGTCGATTAAGATGTAGGTACTGCTACTTGGGTAATATTGAATGAATTATGAGACACACAGACCTGTCAAAAAAAAGATGAGCAAATGTAACAGTCTAGAACGATAATGTGAAGTCAGTATTGCTTAAAACAACGCACTCTATAACTGATATTACTGAAGTCACCCACAGAGTTGTAGAAATGTCAGAATTCTACCTATGTTACCCCCCCACGCATGTACGCAGCCATTGCACGGCTCTTGCATCACATCAGAACTTCCGGTCGCTCTTCAGATAGTCTGGCCGTACGTGTTATTTTTAATAAGCACATGATAGGGTTATTAATAACTGCTTCATGCATATCATGCCTGACGTTTCTTAGTGCGTGCACTGGAGTACTGAGCTATTTGTTATATTTAAAGAAGATTCTTCCTGGACTATGTGAAAGCATGTTTGCAGTACATCATACAAAATAGATTCAAATCGAGCTTTCTGTCACAGGCTTTGAAGATCACAGGTGGTTTCACAGACCTTGAAGAGCACTAATTTGGACTGCTCTACCTAAAATAACATTGGATATTCCAAGACTAGTGTTAATCTGGGTAGCTTTATATAAACTGTATATTATTCTGCATTATTTCAGTCTTTTAAAGGTGTTTTATGACCGCCCGTACATATTTCATTGACCGGATGTGATAAAAGTCATGAGTTTTGAAATTCTCACAAGTTTACAGCATAAAGATGTACGGACACATTTACATTGTATCAAACACTCCAGTAAGTTTTCCAACTTTTAAAACCCTGCTCTTGGTTCAGGGTTAGAGCTAAATTCCCATTGAACAGTTCAATAACAGTCAATAAGGGTCTACAAAAACAAACAGGCTGAGCATGATGGGGCAAACAGGGCTTTCTATGATTAAGTATTTTTTTCATAATAGTTGCAATGGAGTTTTAATAGTACCTGATAAATAACACAAAGAGTCCTGGTACTATCAGACCCTGTTGGCCATAGTCCCACCTTTAAGTTCTGTTGTGGTTTGTGGAGATGCCTTTTCTTTTTTTTACCTTTGTTTACTGGTAAACATGGCAGTATGTCTTCAGCCAGATCTGTGCGCTGTGTCTGGTCTTGTTTTAAAAAGTCTTCTGACTTTCTGTAATTGTCGTTTTTATTATGTTAGGATGTGTCCTCATACATAATCATTGAAAAGCCTACAATTGGCAGACTGAAAAGAGCTGCTAAGTGTCTCCAAGACAGATCCTATTTTTCTTTCGAAGAGGATACCTAAATACATTTTCATTTTGTTATTTTCCCAGCAGGATTTTTATGAAAGTTATACTTTCTTTCTTCTCTTCAATTACTTTGGTTGGTGTTAAGTCCTTTTGCATTAGCACAGTCAAAGGTATGCCATATTGTATAGTGTTTAAAACTTGAAACAGCCATTCTGTCATTTTTTAACGCATTGAGCCTTTCTATTAAGTAATTTATTCACATTGTTGAAATGGAGATATATGCACTCACAAATGCTGTTATAAAGTGGCTAGCTGGCTGAATTCTCCTCAGCTGGAATAAATAAAAAAATGTATGCAGCCAAAGTCAGCATTAATGTGCTTTTGTGCCCATTAGGAGCTTAGAAGTACATTACTGTACATTACAAACACACACAGACACACACACAACAAATACAAAGTTAAACATAGAATTAGTATGCAAGAATTTCAGTTGATAGTTGTATACTATGAAATGTATTTTAAACTGACCAAGGTTATTTGTAAATAGGCACTGAAATCCTTCTATCTAACAGAACAACAAAACATATTTACTGGTGAAGTGCCACCTCCAAACAAGAAATTAATAAATATGCACTATAAAAATACATGAAAATACAATGCCAAAAATGTAAACTCTGCCTTTGTCAAAATGAATAAATAGTATGGTGTGAATTAGGATTGTGCAATCCAAAAATAGCAGGGCTTTGTCTACATTTTACAAAGTTAACACTAAAAATGTGGAAGTGCCAGTTCTGAGATACCTTGTCAAGATGGCAGATTTAAAATCAGGCGACTTTTAAACACAACTAACTGTATCAATAAAGACAACAGCTGTGTGTGCAAAGCATAATTTAGTTTTTCGTGGGAATCCCATTAGAAGAATTTCCCAGCATACAAAGATAGCGATATTTGAAGTCTTTCTTTCACTAATAAGGGGCTATTAACAACCTTTGGTCTTTTGGGGTAGCCGGAAACGTTTTCTGTTACCCACTCAAAGCAGACAGATTCCCTGCTTTCTTGCCACATACAAGCTTCATTTTTTTGTTTGAAACTGAGCTGCAGGGAAAAAAACTAAGCTAAACCTGTTGGGCAGATATGTAATAGCAATACTTCTGAATTGCAATTTCGATGGATAAGGCCTCTCTTACCTTCCTTTGCTAGTTTTTAAGAGACTGCACTTCATGTTGGCAGCTGTAGCCTGGGGAAGGAAGCAAAGATTGGGAAAAGATGCCTATCTGTATTATAAAGATTGTATTTGCTGTCAGGTGAGGCGAACGCAAGGGAAGGTTTCAAGACAGGGCATGTCAGAGGTTTGAAGAGACTGCTCGAAAATTGACAGTTTAAAGTACTGTCTGATAAAATAACAGGGTAGAGGAAAGCATCTGCCAGACAAAAAACAGAAATGCAGTACACGCTGTCAAAAAAAAAAAAGGATAATAACAGATTTAGGCCAGGAAATAATTTTACACATAGTTATCTTTTTTGACTTCAGAGGAAAGGTGAATTGGCAATATTTGAAAAAAGGAACAAATCAGATCCAGTGCGATTTGCCGTCTTGAATAAGGGCTATTCATATCTAATGTGCAGTTCAGGAGCAATGTATTGAAGAGGAGGCTGAGTAGGAAAGCAATTGGGTAGTATTGTGTAGAAATCCCCTTGCACCCAGGAGCTGGTGTTTCGGCAGAGAGGGTTGCTAGTTTGAGTGCTACAGACTGGGTGCTTGTCAGTGTGCCTGCCTGAGAAGGTGGTATAAGCCTGGTATTTGATCTGACTTGAATCATGTAATGGTCTGGTATCATCAACATCATCATCCAAAGACTATCTTTGCCTCCTCTCTGCTCCCCTTCCTCAAGAGCCCGTTCCTTTTCCACCCTGCCCCCTAAGTGGTGGAACATCCTTCCCCCTGAGGTCAGTATCGCACAGTCCCTGACCACCTTCTGGCGATTACTCAAGACACATCAGTTCAGACTGTTCTTTCAATACAGCAGGGTTTTCTTCTGAGCGGTTCATGCTCCTACTTTATTATGCATTGTTATTTACTGTGATTTTTCCTTTGCCCCCTCCCTTAGTTCTTTTCTAGGACACGACTGCCTCATGTCTGAACTTGTTACCTCTTTGAACTAGGATGTATGCTTTGTATTTTTTATTAACTGTATTTATGCACTTTTGTCATGCTTGAGTTGTACTTTGTATTTATGCTTAATTTGAACTTTGTATTGAATTGTATTGCTGCACTTTTTTAATGCTTGTGTAAACTGTAAATCACCCTGTCAAGAAATAATATTATTATTAATAATAATAATAATATATGTAGGAGGAGAGGACAACAGGGCTGAATGTATATAAAGAGCCTAGATTTTCAATAGAGTACAAATCTGCTAATGTAGATCCTAAACAATAACACAGTATATTACTTCAGCTGTTTAAATGGTCGTCTTTCTGACCAGTAATCCTGTTTTCCTTTGAATGCAGTGTTGTTGTGCTTTAAATACGCCTTGGCGTTTTCTTGCCGCCATTCCTTTATCATATTTGCCTTTATAATAAAACAAGTGGACTTGATCGGACAGGGTGGATGTTACATTCTGTTTCATTTTCCCATCTCCGTAACAGTTAAAGCCGAGAGCAAAATCAAAGTCCTTACAAAGCTGGTGAGCCAACGTATGATTATGTATATGCTCGTGGGCTATGCTGTTTTAATAGAGGCTTTCAAAGTACAGCTTACATTAGTTTGGAGGTGGAAAACATTACAGCCATATGAGAATTATTGGCCCTGACATGTGCTCATTTTGTGCATCCTCTCTCACATACAGCAGCTGTTTCCTATATTCGGAACAAGACATCGCTCAATAAAACACCATGTATAACTTGTGTTCTAAAGCAATATAGATCATGCATCTAAATTAAGAATCTTGTAGTGTATCTGACCTGAATGCCTCACAGGCAACAGATAGCTAAGGCTTAGAATGAATATCTGTATTTCTGTAAAACTTTATTACTTACTCTTTCAATTTTGTTTTTCTAACGAATTGCCCTTGAGGAGTTGGTGGTCAACTTCTGTGGCAAGCGTCCATACTTGAACTTCATGGGTGCTGCTTACATTTCCAGATGTAGTGAATGTAGTTTTTAATGTTATATACAGATGTGCAAACTACTAAAAATGTTGTTAACCTTCATGAAGTTACTAAAGCTGGAGATTCCACCGAAAGAGAACTACCCATGTTACACTGGTTGGCAACGCTTTTTGTATCTATAGCACGTATAGCAGATGTTATTATAATTTAACAACAAAGCTGTCCCGATTTTCCAGTATTTAAATATTGCAGTGGAACTAATTACATGAATAATCCTTTTAATGTGTTTAATAAGATATTAATTATTCACCATCTACTGATATTATATGGATGTAACCTTATAACATGTTACCTGTTGGTTTGTATGTGTCCATTTTCAGAACCAACACGTGTCATTGGAGTTGTGTTGGGTAGCAGAAATTGCAAATGGTAATTGTGTCTTAAAGCCTCTCAACATGAAAGCTTCCGTGAAAGCTTTCATAAGTCAGCATGCTGCTTTCCCAAATCCATGCACAACTGTGATGGCACAGTGGGCTGTCAACTTTCTCAGTATTGCTTTCCCTAGTCTGAGTCTGTTTGTAGTCCTGGCTACCCCTGCTCTCATATATATATATATATATATATATATATATATATATATTTTTTTTTTTTTTGTAAGTTTAAGCTTATTTTCTGAGGATAACTTCTGAACATCTAAGAGACATTTGATAGTAATTTATTGTGAGCTCAACTGGGGGAGACAGAAGCAGAAATGTTAGTTATTACTTAGCTTTAATAGTGTAGTTTGACTGCAATGAAAGCAACTAAGTATATCATCAAAGGCATTTATAATCCTTCAGTTGAGGAAATATCTAGCTAGGCTTTTACTTTTGTGTTGCTTTCTAAAGAACAAACCATTGTATTTTACAACCTTTTATCTTTTAGTTTTTATTTTATTTTGATGGTGTGATGTGGTGTGATTGTATTATAAGTGCATTTCTTGGAACATTTGTCTAAAATTAGGTTTGCATTTGTTAGTCATGAAGAGGAACAGGCTTGTACAGTTTCAGTTCAGCTTTTTTTGAATGAATTATATTTTTTTCCCACAGATGGATTTTATACTTGACTATACAAAAATGTAAAAGAAAAAAAAAAAAACATGGGGAAGATCATCAGGAAGAACTATAATTATGTTTTTTTTATTAATGTTTTACCAAAATACAGGGTAGCAGTAGTTCAGTTCAGTTTCCCTGACACATACATTAATTCACAGTAACAAAAACCTTCTGAAGTATTTTTCCAGCCAACTCAATCTTCGTGATCTGAAAATAAAAAAATGTGGTGAGACTTTCAATCATCATATTGATGAATTTATGATATACAATCACAGGTTTGTGCTACATGTTGTCTTCCAAGATGGAATTCACCAATATTTAGGCCTATCTCCTGACAAAAAACAAAACAAAAAACAAATAAAACTAAAATGTGACCAGTAAAGTGAACTGAAGGTAAACATATGCACGGATATGGATTATTATTGTTAAACAACCTCTGTGATACAGGTTTTGTCAGACAGACTGCCCTTCTCTCTACGTATTTAAACACCTATGATAAATCCTAAGAAAAAGACAACCGCCATACATCCATTAAATCAAGGGTGCTGAAGAGTTAATTAAGATGGTATTTCCTCCTCGGGGCGTCTCAGAATTGGAGTATAATTTTCTCCAATATCTAATCTGCCATTGCCTGGGCCTGTACAAAAAAAAATGGTGCCACAGAAGGAATTTGCAATGGAATTCTGTTTATAGTTAAACCTAATTAAGAATTTCACAGTCAATGCAATTAGGTCTCCCAAAGTTACAGAAAGAAACAATATTGTTGGGATGTAACGAAGATGAGATAAAGTCTTGAGGGGAGAGGGTGGGGTGGGGCCAATCTAACTCAGGCCTTTGTATGTTAGACAGCATCTTCCCTCCTTGAGAGAAGTCTCTGCTTTTCAATATGCTTAAAATATCAATCTTGCATCAGCCTTTCCCTACATGGAGCAGATAAACTGTCACTGAATTACTCTGCCTGCCAAATAACAGAAAACATTTCATATGGGCAGTCGTTCATATTTATTCTAAGATTAAGAGAATTGGTAATTGCATTTTTCATCAACAGAAATTAATCGTAAATATTCAGCAGTTTATGTATTTTAAAATTATATGCCTTAATTATTAATTATTTACTAATCTGTTACTTCTCCAACAGTCCTTGGGAATACCATTTTTATTTTTATAAGCTATGCAAAGCTTCTTGCTTGTTTATTTTATAATGCACAATTTAATGTGTATAACATGTTGAAATATGTATTTTGGAGCTATAATATGTATATTATCTGTTCATAATTATTTTTTTCCCAACTCTGCAATTTAATATTTGGAACAGTGCAATGTTTACGATACATCCCATTTGGTGTTGGTGAATGGAAAACCTCAGTTGCCCATATATTGTAATTATACACAGTTTATACTGTATAATTGTATGTATCTGCATTCAAAAATCAAACAAAGCTTTTGAACTGGCAATTCAAATATTGGGGGAATCAAACTGCTGTAACACGTAATTGGCCTCCAGAGATCATTCCAGCATGGTGCAAATTGAATTAGCTCCCCTCAGACAGTATTTTCAAACACTGTCTTTCAAAACAGGTAATGAGTATTACAATCAATAACTGAAGCAGGAACAACTATGGGCCTTCACTCATAATACAAACCGGTGCCACAAAATATGTAGTAGGTAAGAAATTAAATAGCTTTGACATTTCCTTACTCAGCACTTTTGCAAAGGAAATTGCACATTTTTATGGTGGAATATCATGTCAGCTATATTCTTAAACTGTAAACAAAAATATATAAAATCAAAGCTATTTTCTCAGTTTTTCTTTCTCTGTTATTTAAATAACATCTTTCATTGTGTAGTTCCCCATTGATTCGAAGTATTAGTTGCTGATGAATGCCAGTTTTTTTAACTTACAGTATTTTAATATGTAATTTTCAAAGAATTGCATTACAAATCTTTGAAACCTACAATTTTATCTTCAAATTTGCTAAATTATATTTTTTTCTGAATGAAGTGTGATGTAATTTCGTTGTTTACTGTGATATATGGGATGTTTTGACAATGGCTATCTACAGCAATGGTGTGGCTTATAAGATAAAAGTAAAATGATAAACCGTTTGTTTTGTATTGAAGGGCTGTGAAAGACATTACATGCTAAAATTGCACCTAACTCTCTCCCCCACCTTGTCTCATATTGGAGCCAAGGTTTTGTCTTTTTCCAGAACCCATGACTACCATTGGTTTTAGGAATTAAATAAAAGACAATATTTCAGGAAATTAATCACCACTGTCTCACAAAAAGTCTGGAGAGCAAAGAGAATGAGATAACAGAAAGGCTGCTGGGATCTCCAAAATGATAAGAACAGAAAAAAAATATGAATAAACAATTGTTTATGAACTCATATCATATCTGAAGCAGAAAAACAAGAAACTGGTCCCAACAGCATCGGCTGATTACTTAATGATAAGTAATAGTTAAATTTTAGTTTAAAATGGTTATCTTGATAGGATCAATTAGATTGAAACAACAACTTATTTATTTAACTTTTTTTATGAAATACAGTGTGGATCTGTGAATAGGCAAAGAAATATCAATGAAGCAATAGAAATGAAAAACAAATTATGCATAAATTCCAAGTCCACATTAGAGCAATGCAGTGGTATGTTGACTTTCTAGAAAGACATAAATAAGTCAGGAGGGTACTTTCATCGGGGGGGTGGGGGGAGCTTTAAAGTAATCAAAGAAGATTGACACATGACAACAGACTGTTTAACCTTAAACTGAGAGTCTCTGGAGGAAATTCAAATTCAAAGTCTACAGCCTAAACACCCGTCACTAGACCCATGGCACTATTTTAACACCAGCTTTTCTTCGCTTGCCTTTTCTAGGAGCCAAATGAAAAAGAATTTGTAAAAATTTGTTTCATTATTTTTGTAAACATTATTATTGACTTTCCTCTCTGTCTCTGGTGATTAGAAAGAGTCCTGTGATAGTTTGTTTTAGTATTAAGTAGAGAAAATAAATAGTTAATCGGAACTTTGAAAAGCAGTGAATGTCTTTTGACTAACCCCTCAGAGACCAGCTTTAAGAGCAAGTTTCCCTTAGTGTGAACAGCTTGACAAGCATATTTATTATTCAGCAAGGCCAGCTGCTGGGGAGAGTTCATTACAAGCTAATGTTAAACAGAAGAATGTGAAATGTACTGATGAAATATCAATACTAGTGTGGATGCCTAAATGAAATACCACTTATAAACAGGGAGGGAACCTTGTGTGCTGGATTGCAATCTACTGTAGGAAACTGCTGGACAGTTTGGGATAGTGCTAAATGGATTTGAAGTGAGATTTCTTGGCATTTCCAATGCAAAACCAAACACCAAAAACGGCTTGTCCAATTTCAATTTCCTAGAGTTATGTAGTCCAAAAGATGGAATGATTGTGTTGAGATATGGGACGCATTGTCTTTCATAACCAGTAGAGATCATTGCTCCATTACAGAACTCGGAGGAACGGTAAGCACTTTTCAACGTCTTTTTTTTCACCACTTCACATGTTCCGAATGCGATTATTTTTAGCCATATTCTGCCGAAAAGTCTCCAGAGGACAACTACACATGTGTCTACTCAGAAAGCAGCAGCTGATAAGAGAACAGAATGAAGCAGCTGTTGTCTAATGATGACCTCCCAACTTTTGCAGTCTCCTCTGCTGCTCCCTGGATCTTGCTGTGGCAGTGGCTCCAAGCTTGTCTTTCTCATGTCTCTATCAGGAGGCAGGTGCTACATGTCTCGCTGCCCCCCCACCCCAAAGTCTCCCGTGCAGCAGTGGAGTGCTCAGCTACATTTCTGTGGGACGAAAATCCTCAAATCACTGACTGGAGTCTGGTGCATGGATATACTGCAATAAAGTGTAGGGTTGCATTTGAGAACACTGTAGTATTTTGCTTGTAAGCATCTTCTTAAAATAAATAGTACTGTATATCTAAAGCGAAACACAGATTATCTTTATTTTTAAAGGCAGCAAACTCAATGAAGACTACCAAGCTTACCTACAAGATTAGAAATGTCAAAGTCCAATATATAACAAGCCCACCTGACCTTCGACATCAAGCAAATGCCATGTTTGGTTAAATACACTTTACAGCACCATTGTATGATCATTCTTGCATTTTTCTTAGCCCCAGTGTTCAAGTAAGGAATAGATGTTCCAGGCTGCAGAGTCGCAGAGAAAGAAATTGCCCATCCGTGGCAACCCTTGACAGTAACGAGATCAAAAGCTACAGTTAAAGCAGTTTTATTAATTTGACTGAAATTCAGGGCCTCCTTGGAAAGAGGCCAACAGATTACATGTGAAAGTCGGTTTATGTTCTCAGGTCAAATGCATCAGGACACTTTCATTATATTGAGATAGCTGGGATAACATTGTTTTAATGATATAAATGGATGCATGATACACAACATATGTTGGTAATATGGTAGTCTATGAACTAAATCCCAAGTTGAAAACGTGAAGCATGAAAAGGATAGCCTATAGAAACAACTGAAACACAAGAGGGCGCAAAAGGATCTACTTAATTCGTTCTGCACCAGACGAAAAGTACAAACCAATCATCAGTATATGGAAATAAAAAGTCTATAAGAACGATATAACCCTTTCTAAAGATATATATTTAGAACATCCGTATTTTCTCTAATGTTGCTATCTATACATGTTAAAATGCTCTGTATTTTTGTATTTTATTATTTGTATATTTAAGCAGGTATGCATATTTTCAGTTGACTGGAATTATAACGCTTTCACTTGTAATTTATCGGCATGCAAAACACTTAAAACATATATGCACTACAAATACACCAGTAACATAAGTAATATGTTAGGCTATATTATTATTACTATCGTTGTTGTAGTTGTTGTATGCATACTCTCTCCAAAACCTACACAAGTCATTTTTTGCATGAACCACAAAACCACAAAACCCAACTCACTTCTCTGGGTCACATCATTCAACCCGCTGCTGCTCCAAGCCACTCTCAGACTGTCGCCTTCAACCCCCTCCTCCTGAGACTGACATCAACCGCAACCATTTACAACCTGGCAAACCCCGTAAATAGCACCCAATGGCTGGGAGAAGAGGGCGTGATTTCCTTACTCCGGGATCCCAAGTGCCTGAAGTTTATAACACAGTGCAGCTGCTGGAGGAGAATGCAGTGTCTGCGCGCTGCAGCCTGTGCGCGATTTTGCAAGTTTCCTTCAATCTTCTTTTAATTTCCCCCCCCCACCCCCTTCGTGGATCTCCACCTGCACCGTGACTCTTATTTTACAGATGCCTGCAAAGATGCATGTGCAGCGGCGGCAAAGGACTGCATGCACAGCTGCGGTCATGTCCTGCACACTGCTGCTCATTGCGGGGACTCTGACAGGTAGCACCTATGCCCAAGTCTTTGACAGTTTTGGATTATCCTACGCCTTGACTTCGGGACCGACAGAAGATGCCATCCTGGTGGCTAACAATGGCATACGAGTGCCCTTCGGGAGATCGGTGTTTATAGATCCCATCAATGACTTGGTCATCCAGGTCCAACCGGGAGACAGATGCAGCATTACAGTTTTGGATAATGATCCTTTATCGCAGAGACCGGGACAGCTGTCGCCGAAAAAGTTTGCCTGCGACTTTGGACCCAACGACGTGAAGTACTCGCATTTCGGGTCACGGAGCCCCTCCAAGGACAGGGTGAGACTGCAGCTCAGGTATGACACTCAAACTGATACTATAATCATACCGTTTATGATGGAGGTAGAGGTCGTTTTCACGCAGCTGGAGGTTTTAACGAGAAACATGCCACTTACTGTAGAAAAGCTGCTGGGCACCAGCAATCCGATTGACAGGAAGATCCTGGAGTTCACTTTTGATAGAAACTCGCAGGTCTGCAAGATCTCTACTTTAGCAGGTGGCAGTGGACTACCACAATATGGCAAACTCACTAATAATGCCAAAGTGGGAAAGCTGGTAGACTGTGATGAATTCATCAAATTAGATATACGCTATCAACACACATCTGCAAACAGATCGCCAAACAGGGACTATATTCCCATGGCTGTGGAACTACAAGATAAAGAAGGCAACCTGCTGAAACAGGAGTATTTCCAAATTATGGTGCGCATAAGAGAAGGAGAGGAAAACACTGCCCCCAAGCCCAGTTTTGTAGCTATGATGATGATGGAAGTGGATCAGTTTGTCATGACAGCTATTACCCCAGACATGCTGGCTGCAGAAGACACAGAGTCAAATCCTGACGATTTAATCTTTAACATCACCTCCCCGCTGTCCTTTGAGGAGGGCTACATTGTGAGCACTGACGATCGCAATTTGCCAATCACTTCTTTTCATCAGGGGGACCTCAAAGATCTAAAAATAGCTTATAAGCCCCCCTCTGTGGACGCTAACACCGAGAGAATTTTCCAGATCAAGTTTGAAGTGGTGGACACAGAGGGGGCTGTCTCTGACCCCTTTGCTTTCTTGATTGTAGTCAAACCGATGAACACTCTAGCACCTGTTGTGACCAGGAACACAGGTCAGCTTTTATACGAAGGGCAGTCCCGGCCCTTGTCCAGCTCTCACAATCTAGAAATCAGTGACGAGGACAACTTGGACAATGTCAGGGTCACTGTTATTGATGGACTGAGGCATGGAGAGCTCACCATTCTGGGCTCCAGGAAGAAATTTTTCACCCCCACAGATCTCAACACTGGAACTGTTATTTACCAGCATGATGGGAGTGACACCTACAGTGATAACATTATCTTCAGGATGACAGATGGGAAGAATGAAGTTGAATTTCTCTTTCCCATCACTATAGTGCCAACTGACGACGAGCCACCGATTATAAATGCGAATACTGGACTTGTGTTGTTTAAGAATGAAATGATGTCCATTTCTGCCTTAATTCTCAGTGCAGCTGACATTGATTCAGAAGATTCCACCATTAAGTTCACAATTGAGCCTCCATTCTCGACCATTGGGGAGGTTTTGCTGCGCCAGGTTGAGGCCCCAGAAGACCCCAGTTCCTGGAAATTTATAGCAGAAGATGAGGTGTATGAAAAAGTAGTGACTGAATGGCTGCAGCAGGATATTACAGAGGGGAAAGTGTTTTATAGGCACACAGGACCTCACAGCACCAGTACAGTCATGGATCAGTTTGTGTTTCGGGTTCAAGATGACAATGATCCACCGAACCAATCAGGAGAGAGTGCTTTCATCATCAAAGTTCTTCCTGTCGATGACATTCCCCCTGAGCTCTACCCTGGGACTACTCTGCTGATGACAGTACAGGAGTATGACATAACTCATTTCCGGAAGAAATACCTGCGCTACACTGATTTAGACTCGGAAGACAGAGACTTGAAGTACACTATTGTCAAGCCACCGACTGACACTGACGAAAACAATCCCGTCGAGCTGGGATTTATTATTTTAACGGAAAGCCCTGACACTGTCGTCACTGAATTTACTCAAGCACAAATCAACCATCATAAAATTGCATACAAACCCCCAGATCTGGAACTTGGAATCACTGCACATGTGGTTCAGTTTCAGTACACTGTTGAAGACACAGCAGGAAACAGCGTGGTGGGCACCTTTACCATCTTTCTGCAGCCAGTGAATAACAAGCCTCCTCAGATAATGAATACTGGCTTCACGCTCTCAGAAAGGGGCACACACATAATCACAAGCGCAGAACTGGACACCACTGATGCTGACACAGACAACGGGCTAATATCATTTACGCTCACTCAGCCTCCACTGCATGGCCAGGTCCAATATACATTCACTGACATGACTGCGGGAGATGCATTTAACCTAGATGACATTCTCAATGGCAGAATCGCTTACGTCAACAATGGGGATGAGTCCACCAGTGATTCGTTTCAGCTGGATGTCACAGACGGGGTTCATGTAGTAACCATAACTATCAGGGTCACTATACAACCCATAGATGATGAAGTGCCAACCATTATGCTCCCCGCTGGCACCATTGGTTCCTACATGGATGTCCTGGAAAATGGTGCCACCGAGATCACGACCAATGTCATTCAGGGAAGGGATGAGGACACCGACGACCTTATGTTAACGTTCATCGTTGAAGATGTGCCGGTCTTGGGTGAAATCTTAGTGAACGGTGTGCCGTCTGCACGATTTACACAGGCTGACATCATCAACGGGCTGGTGGTGTACGCCCACACAAGTGGAGAGATTGGCCTCAATAAGAAAGAAGACTATTTCAATTTGACCCTGACGGACATGTCTGACGAATGGACTGTTGGGGGCAATACAGTCACGGGGGTCCGAGTTCAGGTCACCATCCTCCCAGTGGACAGCCAAGCTCCAGAGGTCACAGTGGGTCAGCAGTTTGTTGTTGTGGAAGGGGAGAAAAACGTCATTGGTTTTGAGCACATGAGTGCTGTGGACAACGACAGCCCTAACGATGACCTCCTCTGCACCATCATTGTCCAGCCTACCTCTGGCTACGTTGAGAACATCTCCCCTGCTCCCGGGTCTGAGAAATCACGGTCAGGCACAGCCATCAGTGCTTTCACCATGAAGGACCTAAGACTCGGCCACGTGTATTATGTACAGAGCATTCACAAAGGAGTTGAGCCAGTGGAGGACAGGTTCACGTTCAGGTGCTCTGATGGAATCAACTTTTCAGAGAGACACTTCTTCCCCATTGTGATAATTCCCGCAAATGACGAGAAACCCGAGATCTTTATGAGAGAGTTTGTGGTGATGGAGGGCATGAACATTGTGATTGACACTCCCATTCTGAATGGTGCTGATGCTGACATACCCACCGATGATTTAACATTCATAATCACGAAGCCACCAAAGCATGGTTTCATCGTTAACCAGCTAACCACAGGTACAGTGCCAGTAACCAACTTCACCCTGGACCAGATAAAGGAGGCCTCCAGCATTGTGTATGAGCACGATGACTCGGAAACCACAGAAGACAGCTTTAATGTCATCCTGACTGATGGGAAACACACAGTGGAGAAAACAGTTATCGTTATGGTTATTCCAGTGGATGATGAAACGCCAAGAATGGCAATTAATGATGGTCTGGAAATTGAAATAGGCGAAACAAAAATAGTGAACAATAAAGTCTTAAAAGCAACTGACCTGGACTCTGAGGACAGTACACTGACCTATGTCATTCGCTATGGGCCTGGCCAGGGCTTCCTACAGAGAAAAACCCCTTTTGGTGTGGAAAACATTACTGTAGGAATGAACTTTACCCAAAATGAAGTAGACAGGAATATTATCATATACATTCATAATGGACAAGAAGGTGTCCGTGACCTCATCAAGTTTGACGTCACCGATGGCATCAATCCCCTCATAGACAGGTACTTTTATATCACCATCGGCAGCATTGACATGGTTTTCCCTGATGTTGTCAGCAAAGGGGTTTCTTTGAAAGAAGGCGGGAGGGTGACGCTGACGACGGACTTGCTCAGCACAAGCGACTTGAACAGCCCAGATGAGAACCTGATGTTCACAATCACCCGGGCCCCTGTGCGGGGGCACCTGGAATGCACAGATTCGCCCGGCGTGCCCATCACTTCCTTCACACAGCTGCAGCTGGCAGGGAACAAAATCTACTACATTCACACATCCGACGATGAAGTGAAGATGGACAGCTTTGAGTTTGAGGTCACTGATGGCTACAACCCGGTTTTCCGCACTTTTCGGGTGTCCATTTCAGATGTGGACAACAAGAAACCGGTCCTCACTGTGCATGGCCTGGTGGTGACCGAAGGCGATACCAAACTCATCACCCCTTTTGAGCTCACGGTAGAAGACAGAGATACAGTTGACCTTCTCTTGAAGTTCACCATCACGCAGGTGCCAGTACACGGGCAGCTACTGTTCAACCACACCCGACCAGTGACCTCCTTCACCAAGCAGGACTTGAACGAGAACATGATCAGCTACAAGCACGATGGCACGGAGTCCCCAGAAGACAGCTTCTCCTTCACTGTCACTGACGGCACTCACACTGACTTCTATGTCTTCCCTGACACTGTTTTCGAAACCCGCAAGCCACAAACGATGCACATCACGATTGTGTCGGTGGACAACGGTGTGCCTCAAATTGTGGTCAACAAAGGCGCCCCGACCCTGAGGATCCTGAGCACAGGGCACCTGGGGTTCACCATCACCAGTAAGGCACTGAGATCTGAGGACAGAGACAGTTCTCAAGTTTCCTTGACCTTCAAAGTAACTGTGGGACCTGAACACGGCTACCTCATCAACCTGGGCAAAGGGAATGACTCCATCACCACTTTCAGTCAAGGTAAGAAACGTTTTGAATACCTGAGGCTCTTAAGTCATGTGTTATAAAGAAAAACAGCAGAAGGACAGCACATTTTTTTTCAGAAAATAATATTAAACACTTTTTTCTTATTTTTTGTGCTGTATTAATTTCAGATCATTAAAAGATCAGTACTACAGTGTGAACATTTGCTTGAAACAGTGTCAGCTTGAATGGGGCTTGCATGAAACAGCAGAATGCAACATTTGCTGTTTTCTGGAGCTGCATGTTTTGCTTGCTAATAATTGTTCTAAAAAACATTCCTTCTTGGAAAACTATATAGGGAGTGAATTAACCTTTTTTAATGAATAACTGAAAATGGAAATGAATATATACATTCACATGTGACTGAATGGCATTTGAAGATTAAACTAATAAGACTTGTGATAATTAATTACATTAAAACAAGTAATATTTCATGGTTATAACGTAAGGATATCAAGGATCTTCATTCAAAGTTAACAAAACAAAATAAAACTAATTTAGTTTTAAATTAGTAATTGAAAATGATTCCCTGTAGCTTTCAGCTAAAATATTTTAACTTTAATGTTTTGAAATATCCATAGAATATTTGACTTTGTGTAAGACATCATGAACACCAGCTAAATGTATGTTGGATTTCATCAAGGTTGAGTGGTAACAATTTCCTCTTTCTGTTAAAAGATCAGTGAGTATCTACCGAAAAATATGTTGAGGTTTGCCTTGTATTATAATGCTCAAATAGTTTCTGCTCTCTATTGTTAGCCTTTAATTTGGTCTGCAGTAATGCAAGTGTATTCTGTTTCTTCTTTAAAATAAATCCAATTGGTGTTCAATTTATGACAGTGGGAAATTCCACAGTAGCTGTCTTTGCGGTGTAATAACCTGGCAATTACTTGTTTTCAGAAAAATAGAACAGGTTTCCAAATGTAATCACAGGTCTCATAATCACAGCCTTACACCACAGGTACAACAGTACAATAAAGTACAATATGCAACATTAACAGGATCAAAATGTTTGCAAATAGAGTAACATGGGATGAAATATTACTAGAATGGCATTCCTCTATTATCCAGATATGATGCCTATACTTGTTTGCAGTATTGCCATTGAAGTTATGTATATATCTATGTATGTATATGTATGTATATGTATGTAGCCTATATATTTATTCATAGAAAGAACAATTTATTATTATTATTATTATTATAACTTTTTTATATACTGGTAGTTGTAAAATCAATAATAGTCATCGAATATTTAGCCTTTGAATATTTGTTGTAAATCATGAATTTTCATATGACCTGCCTGCAGATTCTCGATACATGAGGATTTGAAGACAATGCACAATAGGGTGATATAAGCACATATTTTAAAAATTGGCCTCCCTTGGGTTATCCTTCACATGAACACCACTGCAGTATTAATAGTGTAAAGAAGATATATCGAAATGTGTCATTAAATGGTTAGCAAGGGCTCAATTAATAATGGAAGAATTAATTAATATAGGAACTTAAGGCTTATGGAGTATGTCAGACTGAACAGCAAAGCATGAAAACCTCCAAGTGACAAAGTAACTTTGGCAGGCATTCACCAACCTAGGAGAAAATTACTAGAAGGCACAAACACTCAACTTGATTAGCAGAATCTTTCCATGCAATCTCTTCTCAAAAGATGCCTGCTAAATATCTGAGCGCAACATATGCATGGAGGGGGGGGTCCTATGTAAACCCTCTTTGAATCTTGGAAATGTACCAATTAAACTTTGCATCAGCATGCCATGTTTATGATTTTAAACAAGTGTGTCTGGGGAGGAAACCTGCCTGTAACCATGCAGGCGTCTCTTTAACGTATTGTAAAACCAGCTAGGGAGTGAGGCGAGGGCGGCAGTCTGGAAACAAAAGAGATGCGCCCTTTTTGTCAGCTGAGAAATATTATCTGTTTTGAAGACACTCCATCCTGTCTCTCATTAAGCTATTGCCAGTTGATCTGGAGCCCTAAGTTGTCTGACCATATCCATTTTATAATATATTTTTTTAATTGTTAATTTGCTCCTTTTTGCCAAAGTGTGTCTAAATACTTGATAATTGGGTCAGGCGAGTGTGAACCTGAGTGCTGGAGCCCGAACACTCCTGAACACTTGCCCTTGCCTATCCCTGTGTTTTCTTTATTTATTTTTGAAGTATTATTATTCCATATCCATAATACCTTCTGTAGGTGAGAAGCATGCCTAGAAGCATGTCTTTCATCATTGCTTTTCTGCACAGTACAGTAGCCACTTCAGTGAAACTGCACACAGCAAAAAAAGCAAAAAAAAAAAACAGAGGGAAATAAAAATAAAGGAAATTATGCATTTCAAAATTCTGCAAAGGGGTTGCTGAGAGCAATATTTTAATGGTGTTAGTTACCTATTCTTGTCTCATATCATACTGTGCATATTTGTAAACAAGCATGCAATTAGATGGTAGAAGGGGTGATGTACTATATTTTCTAAAATAAAATGTTTGTAAGACGAAAATACAATTTCCCATAATCAAACACCGTGTCTGAAAATATTTGAAAAATGTGTTGCTGCGTTTTAAAGAAACATCCACTTTAGTTTGAAACACAAATAAAGTACATGTATTTGATCTTTTAAGCGGACATTGATGACATGAAGATCTGCTATGTCCTAACGGAAGGAGACAATGCCACCAGTGACATCTTCTACTTCTCCATTGAAGACAAAGGTAAGTCCTTTTCGCTTCATAAACCCCCTCCTGTCAAGTGCAGTACAGGTTTCCAGATGTAGGCTTGGAAACCGAGTGTTTGAAGGTACCTTTTGTTTGTCATTGAAGCTGGGTCGGCTTTCACACTTTATGCGGATGGATTTTTACAGGGGAAATCATAAAATCTCCGCTGAGCTCATAAAATATAAGCCTGACTGGCTTTTAAGGGTAGAAAAGTAAATCGATCTTGTCTATAAAACTGACAGGCGATCATGATAGCAGATACCTAGATTTCATGCACAGTCACTGACATCCAGAAATCCCAAATATTAAACATGAAAGGCGTTTTGTAGAGGTAGTTGTTCTCCCCAATGCTTATTGAAGATGTTTTAAAGTGTAAAAACTTGTCTATACTAGATGGCTCACGTTGATAACCAAGCAGACAACAAAAAAACTGATATATCAAAAAAGATAGTTTAGTCTGGGGGTCTGAATCAAACTTGCAGTACTAACACGGGCAGTAACCACTTGTTATCATTTAGGGATCTTCAGGTCTTTATACTAGTTCAAACATGAAGTGCTCACAAAGGGTTTGCATTGATAGTTAGGCATTTTGAATGTCTGGTTCCTACTGCATTTAATGTCATAACTGCTGTTTATCATCTTTAGTGTCTTGTTTTTTGCCCCAAGAAGACAGTTAAGTAATTTATTGTATTTCTATTCTGGATATCAGGGAAAATATTTCTGTTCTGTTGCTCATTATTTAAATGAAGGACATGGATTCCAAAAGCTTTGTGTAGGAGTGCCTATCATTTGTGCCTTTAAAAGTACTGTAACACTATGCAATTCCTTCCTAATTTCTCTAGTTTGTGTTAGACCTCCGTTTCTACAGGAGGTTTGTGCTTTATATTCATAATATTTGTATTACTTAACATCCTGAGGTCTTATTCATGCGTTGTGCAATTCTGAAAGGTTTCTCTAATATGCTTCATGTCAGTGCAATTCGAATCACTTTCTGAAAGCCATATTAATACAACTCTTATCACGGCAGATAAGAAAGGTAATGCAGAGTGTTGTAGAACATATTGCTTGGATGTCAAACAAAAAGATGTTGCCGATGATGCATATTCTTTGGACTCAATCAATCGTGTAAAGCAGTAGATTTGTGCTTGGAAAGCTTTTATTTTTCCCACCAACACATTGCAGTAGTTTGGTTTACTGCTAAAGCACTTGTGTGTGTGTGTGCTTTTGAAGGCTTCTTATGGTCTAGAGGTTGAATAGAAGTGCCCCAATTAGCCTCTTGTGTCAGGACCTCTACCTCCTGCCAGGAAGCCCTACATAGCTTTAAAGAGTCCACTTGAAGGCACAAACAAGAAACGAGGACTACAGTAAGGCTAAAAAGTTGAAAGCCCCTCCCTCTTAAAAATAATTGTTATATGACATACTGCAAGAAAGCTAAATGAAACCCCTAGGCCATCTATAGCAGCATTTCTTAGGGCCATAATTATAATTAAGTGGTTTATTATAAGGCTCTTTAGATTCAACTGGATGTGAAAAGAAAAGTAACTCATGCAGCCATCACAGGGGCAGCAGCGCCATAGTATTTCAAGTTCTCTTCTATAGGGGAGCTTCACCTCCATTCAGGCTCTCTGGGGAAAATACATCTGGATGCTCATACTTGTTTTTAGTGATGAATTGATTTCTCAGATGCTGTAAGGGCTTTGCTCAATTCATGTCCTTTGGAGATGCCATGAAAACATTAAAAAAAAAAAAATATATATATATATATATATATATACTGCATATGCATACAAGGAATCTTGTACCTTTTCTAAATTGAGTGCTCCTCTCACGGCCTTGTTTTCCATCCCCACTGTCCAATTGTGCAATAATCCATCATCGCTCACTGGGCTGAAACCATTTATCTTTGTCAGGTATAGGTCACTGGAATTTACAGACATTAATAGGGCCTGGCTTTTAGGTATGTAAGCTGTTTTTTTTTGTTTTTGTGCACAGTGAACGATGATGCAGTTCCTTAAAAAATAAAGGAGAGGGGGAAAAAAAGAAAGAACCCTGGTAGTGAAGCCTTTCTTTTTTCCATAGTGGTAATCAAATACAAAATACATTTGTGGCGTACTTCTTTCCCCCTAAGTTGTACAACAGAGTCCAGTTTTAAATACAGGGGATTTAAAGCCAAGGCCTGATAATCTCTGTGCTGGTTCAGCACTGTAATTTAAAGGTAAGGAAAATCTGTAGTGCTTTTAGACTAAAAAGGGATGCCTAATTAGAGGATTTATATGCCTGTGTCTTGAAGAACACCTGACATTTTAGGCAGTGTTGGTCAGGTGAGTTGCATTAGATTGGAGGTTAATATCATGTATCTGTTTCTGTTTTCTACTCTCTTTACTGTACACTGCACATCCTAAAACAATTATCGGTGTTGCTTTGGCAATTCAAATTGCATTAAGTTACCCCCCAGATTTTAGGATAGCTGTAATGTTTTGTTTATAGTGTATTGGCTCTAGTTTAAACAGGGAATAGGGGCCTGTGTTTGTCTCTTGACTGTGTTCATAAAGCACGAAATGTGCCATTAAGAGTTGTATACATCAAGCGTTAACCATCCCAGGAAGTCCATAAGACTCCCGTGTCCCCTTGGATTAATCATTACAACTTAATATTCAGCACTTACAGTGTCAAGTTTCTGAAATATGCATCAACCTTCTCACCATCTACCTACGGAAACAGTAAGTGGCAAGTTCCTGCAGACTGAACGTCATGATTTTTTTCAGCAGCCGAATCTGTGCAGTGACGCTACTAGTTGGCACGTCTAAATATGACCACACACAAGTGTCTAACAGTCTCTGCTGCCCACTTATCTGATGGCTTTCTGACACTTTTTTCTCCTTTCATTTTTTTAAAGCTTAGCCCTTGAGTACTCCACACCACAAGGTTATGTTTAACCCCCTTTGGCCCCCAAACCCCCCAGCTTGCAGTAACATCTCAGCTGTGTGTATCTGAGCTACTTGCAGGAAAGCTGGGGAGTTTTAATTCTTTGTGAGGTCAGAGACAAATGCAAGCCAACTGTGGCTCTGTTCTTCTTATTCATTTAACCTACTTGGAGATGTCAGAGTTGAGCAGGCTTGTAATGCAACAAAGATGTACAGGTGCTAGTTGTGTTATTGTAGTTACATTTTGTTGTTTACCTGATCTCCTTTTCTCCAAGAGTGAAGCTAATGTAAAAGTGAATATAAAAGGGTGTCTCTCATTATATAAGACATATCTTCTCTTGTGAATTAATAGGATAGCTTAAACGACCTTTGCGAATGACTTGCACTGCTTTGAGAATTAGGACTGGCAGTGACTTTCTCCCGCTGTGTGTGTGGTCTCCCAGGGCATGCAGATCAACTGCCAGCAGTGTGAATGCCTCATCCGGGGAGATTTTTGTTTTCTTTCTTTCTGATTGTTCACTGTAATGTTATTTTGCCTCACCGCTGCTGTACAGGGGCAAGGCGTGCAGGAAAACTGTTTGTCTTGGGTCGTACTCACACTTGCGAATCAAGCCAGAACACTTCGAGTGCGAAACCAGCCAAAAAGGAAGCAAATGTCTTGGTAGTTTCTTCGCCTAAGCAAACGCACTTCATCTGGTGGGAATTAGGTAATTTCAAGTTTGATGGAAGTGACCAAGAAGAATTGAAAAATGAGTTAATTTGCCCTGCATTGCTAAATACATTTTCCCTTTTTTCTCAATTTGAATTGATGTGTAAAAGAGAAACACTGAATTATGTATACTGTTTTTAACTGTAGACGGATGGCTATGGGCATTTTAACACCAAGGAAGCTTATTTATCTCAACATAAATTATTATTATTATTATTTATTATTTATTCATTTGGCAGGTACATTTATCGAGGGGAATTACAAAGTAAAAGTAATCTTTTTTTCTTTTAGCCTTACAGATTTTGGACTTTCTAAGCTCAGTCCTGGCTGCATTACTGCAGCTACAGACAGATTACCTGATATATTTTGAAGTGTGCATAGGTTTGCCTGGACAAATAACCAGAATCCCATGGCACTGAGAGTGTTGGCACAGTCTGTTGACTCCTGTACTGTACAGCGGGGAAGCTTGGCAATGACCCTTGACCTCAGCAAGTCTGGTTGAATGCCAGTCAATCTGAAATGCTTTTGATTTCAAAGCTAGTGACCTTGAACAGCACTAAATTCTTTCTCCATACAGTGTCCTCCAAATAGACCATATTGAAACCCACAGGGAGGGGGTGGGGTGTTGGACATGGCCTAGCTGAATGGCAAGGGCAGATAAATGACATGCAGGCTAAAACCTTTCATAGGGTCTGTAATAAAATTGGGTTTATAAAGGATTATTAGCACAAAGAGACCATGTGAACTATTTTTTTTGTGGTTGTATGCAAATATCTTCTATGCAATCCATCGTTTCCCGAGCAGATATTCAGCAAACCATAAATTTTAAGATAACACAGGCTTTGAAATCCTGTCGTCCTCAGGATAATCTATTGCTTTTGCATTCTGTTAGCAAACAGTGTGCTAAAGAAATGTAGTATTGAAGCTGAGTTACCCTGTGTAGGTAGTTAATTAATTTTAAAGCAGGGTAACTAGTAAAAACACAGACAACAGATTCTCAAGTGAAAGTTAATACAAATGACAGGAAACCTGAAAATACATCCTAGGCCCTAGTTGATGAATTACTTATTAAAACGGTACATGTATTCCAACATCACAAAAACTTTTACAATACATTTTTTTCCAGTGTGATAGGGGGGAATACATATTTGGAAATCAGTTTAAATTCTACTTGAAGTTATTTGTATTTCCACATTTCCTGAAGAGACAGTTTATGAACTTCAGAGTTTATATGTTCTTGTTCTGGATATTCACCCCACAAGCACTTTTTCTCATTTTGTTATGTTACAATCTGGAATGAAAATTGATTCGATTAGGATTCTCTCCCTTTGACTTACACCACATTCACAACACCTTGAATGTGCACAATATTTGTATATTGTGAATCAAAAGTTAATGAAACATAAATTATATATGTCAGTTGCATAAGTCAATACTTGCCAGAACCACATTTGGCAGAAATTACAGCTGTGAGTCTTTTGGGTAAGTCTCTACTAGCTTTGCTCATCTGGTTACTGTAATGTTTGACCATTCTTCATGGCAAAATTGCTCAAGCTCTCAAGTTGGATGGGCACCATTGGTTAACAACAACTTTTAAGTCTTGCCACGGATTCTCAACTGGACTGAGGTCTGGGCTTTGACTGGGCCATTCTAGGACACTCAGCTTCTTGTTTTTAAACCACTCCAGTTTAGTCTTGGCTGTGTGTTTAGGATCATTGTCTTACTGAAAGGTGAACCTCTGCCCCAGTCCAAGGTGTCTTGCAGACTGAAGCAGGTTTTTCTCTAAAATTTTGGCTCTATCCATCTTGTCCTCAATCCTGACAAATTTCCCAGTCCCTTCTGATGAAAAGTATCCCCATATTATGATGCTGCAACCACCATGCATTACTGTGGGGATGGTCTCAGGTAGATGAGTAGAGTTGACTGTGCACCATACATAGCATTTTGCATTTAAGTAAAATTTTGGTCTCATCTGACTAGAGAACCTTTTGCAACATCTTTGCTGTGTCTTCCACATGCCACATCCCTGGCCCTGAACTCTGTAGCTCCTTCAGTTAGCATTGGCTTAATGGTGGCTTTCCTGACCACAACCTCCTTGCCCAGTCGCTTAGTTTCGTAGAATAACCTTCTCTAGGCAGCATCGTGGTTGGACCATATTCTTTCAATTTTTGTGGATTTAACTGTGTTCTGGGGGATGTTCAAAGTTTGGGATATGTTTTTATTGCCCAACCCTGACTGGTCCTTTTCCAGAACTTTTTCTCTGACTTACAGCGAGGGAAAAAAGTATTTGATCCCCTGCTGATTTTGTACGTTTGCACACTGACAAAGAAATTATCAGTCTATCATTTTAATGGTAGGTGTATTTTAACAGTGAGAGACAGAATAACAGCAAAGAAATCCTGAAAAACGCATTTCAAAAAAGTTATAAATTGATTTGCATGTTAATGAGGGAAATAAGTATTTGACCCCTTCGACTTAGTACTTGGTGGCAAAACCCTTGTTGGCAATCACAGAGGTCAGACGTTTCTTGTAGTTGGCCACCAGGTTTGCACACATCTCAGGAGGGATTTTGTCCCACTCCTCTTTGCAGATCCTCTCCAAGTCATTAAGGTTTCGAGGCTGACGTTTGGCAACTCGAACCTTCAGCTCCCTCCACAGATTTTCTATGGGATTAAGGTCTGGAGACTGGCTAGGCCACTCCAGGACCTTAATGTGCTTCTTCTTGAGCCACTCCTTTGTTGCCTTGGCTGTGTGTCTTGGGTCATTGTCATGCTGGAATACCCATCCACGACCCATTTTCAATGCCCTGGCTGAGGGAAGGAGGTTCTCACCCAAGATTTGACGGTACATGGCCCCGTCCATCGTCCCTTTGATGCGGTGCAGTTGTCCTGTCCCTTTAGCAGAAAAACACCCCCAAAGCATAATGTTTCCACCTCCATGATTGACGGTGGGGATGGTGTTCTTGGGGTCATTCCTCCTCCTCCAAACATGGTGAGTTGTGTTGATGCCAAAGAGCTTGATTTTGGTCACATCTGACCACAAGACTTTCACCCAGTTCTCCTCTGAATCATTCAGATGTTCATTGGCAAACTTCAGACGGGCCTGTACATGTGCTTTCTTGAGCAGGGGTACCTTGCGGGCGCTGCAGGATTTCAGTCCTTCACGGCGTAATGTGTTACCAGTTGTTTTCTTGGTGACTATGGTCCCATCTGCCTTGAGATCATTAACAAGATCCTCCCGTGTAGTTCTGGGCTGATTCCTCACCGTTCTCATGATCATTGAAACTCCACGAGGTGAGATCTTGCATGGAGCACCAGACCGAGGGAGACTGACAGTTATTTTGTGTTTCTTCCATTTGTGAATAATCGCACCAACTGTTGTCACCTTCTCACCAAGCTGCTTGGCGATGGTCTTGTAGCCCATTCCAGCCTTGTGTAGGTCTACAATCTTGTCCCTGACAACCTTGGACAGCTCTTTGGTCTTGGCCATGGTGGAGAGTTTGGAATCTGATTGATTGATTGCTTCTGTGGACAGCTGTCTTTTATACAGGTAATGAGCTGAGATTAGGAGCACTCCCTTTAAGAGAGTTACAGCTCGTTACCTGTATAAAAGACACCTGGGAGCCAGAAATCTTGCTGATTGATAGGGGATCAAATACTTATTTCCCTCTTTAACATGCAAATCAATGTATAACTTTTTTGAAATGCGTTTTTCTGGATTTTTTTGCTGTTATTCTGTCTCTCACTGTTAAAATACACCTACCATTAAAATTATAGACTGATCATTTCTTTGTCAGTGGGCAAACGTATAAAATCAGCAGGGGATCAAATACTTTTTTCCCCCACTGTATTTTGAAAGCTCCTTGGTGTTCATGATGTAGTTGTTTGGATATGCACTCTGACATACTCTGGGGCCTTCCAGAAACAGGTGTAGACAGATGGACTCAATTAATTATGTGACTTCTGAAAGCAATTGCTGCACCACAGCATGCTTAAGTGTGTCATAGCAAAGGGCGTGTATACTTATGAAATTAAGACTTTTCATTTCTTTATTTGAAGGTATTTTAAAAAAGATAATATCATTATTTTCCAACATCGACATTATGTAATACTTTGTTTAGATCAGTGACAGAAAATCCCAATTAAATCCATTTTAGTTCCAAATTGTAACACTACAAAATACCCATAAGTCCTTGGGGATGAATTACTTATGCAATCCATTGTACCAGCTGTTTAACTCAGACAAAGAATAGTTAAAAATGTATTTGACTACAAGTGTATTGGGAGCTTTTCTTCAGTTTTGTGCCGTTGGATGTTGTTTTGGTTTTTATTTTTCAATCTTTTCCACATTCACATTCTTGGCATGCCAGGGGAGGTAGTTTACCTGTGGCAATGCTGGTTATTTCACACTCTCTGTTTTCACAGCCCCCTCTTCCTGCCCCCAGCTTCTAAAGTCCATTCAGTCAGCAGAAGAATATGCCCCCTGACAGGTGGAGATGCAGTGGCCTTTGTCTCGGGCTCTTCTCCCAGAGTTCACTCCGTTTCTTTAAGGGAACCTTTGGTGACACACTGTGCTGCAGGTTTCTCCCTTCTGATTAGATACGTCTGACAGATCTGCCGTAAAGACTCTAAGTGACATTGTTAAGTCGCCTCCATTGGACCTTGATTCTGTAATGGCTAAATAAATGATGAGAGGCGTATTAAGTTTTAAGTATTCAATTAGCCATAGCCGCCCTAACAGCATGGATTGGTCTTCATTTGGTAGATCTTTATAAATAAATCAACTTCTTTTTTTTCCTAGTGTAGAAGTTATTATTATTAATTAAAGAACATAGACAGTTTGGAGTCTAAATCTGACACCTAACAGTGTGGATGCGCATTTTTCTTTTAAGGCATTGCAAAATCTCATGCGTGTCAATGTCAGTTGTATAAGAAATATATTTTTTCTATCCGAAGGCATTGTTTTTTTTATCCCAGTTCTGTAGAAGTCTTTTAATTATGTAGAAACGTTTTTGGGGGAGTAAGGCATTTAATTAAATTGTGCATTTTCCAATCAGTCCCACAGTGTTATCGACAGAAATTAGCCAGGATGTCACTAAGATCTTGGAACGCGGTGTCAGGAATTGGCCGTGCTGCAGCTGTAACCCCTTTATGCCTATTAACACGCCTTATGCACTCGGCTCAATGTATTTAATAGGGTCTAGGCTCAACCTTCACCTTAATGATGGGTAATCAGAGACTAGAGGAAGTCTTTCCCATTCCTCTGGAGTGCAGTTGCTAGTGCAGTGACAAAAGTTGCTCCCTTCCTGAATTTCCAGTTTATCCCACACGTGTTCAATGGGATTAAGATGCAGGCAATCTGAGAAGGCTATCAAATGTTTGCATTGCTATTCACTACTGTATTAGTTCCCAGTGTTATTGCATTGGTAGGTAATACCAGTACAATCCTTTGCTGGTCTTTCCCCATTACAAGTAATATAGAGTGTCTACAACTCCACTGGAGCTGAAGTGAATACAAATCCTTGTGGTCATGCAAGCTTCAAAAATAGAAAGAAGTGACCCATGTACTGTGATAAGTGATTTTGTTTAGTGGCTGCAACCTGTGCGGGCTCCATGCATTGTACGTGAGTGTTACTGCTGGAATATCGCAGGTTTCTGCACCATTAAAAGGCATAAGCTAGGGTCACGGGCAAATTCAATTCCCTTGAATATTCACACGGTGGAACTATCAAAACAATTTGTCAGGCAGCACAAAATGAAGGGGAGTTGTTTGTGTTGATTGTAAATTACAGTAAAGACATATTTGAGCACCCCCACCTCCTAATTCATGCCTAGGGGGCGATTGGGTTTCACTCGGTTTCACTTGGTGCCCACAGCAGCAGTAAAACACAGCCTCTGAAAACAAACACTCGCACGCAGGAGGAGAAGGTGGAGAACTTCTTCCAACATTTGCACAATCGCTTCTCCAAGTGATGTTTAGAACTTTTTTTTTCTTCTTCCTCTATTCAGCCTGTCAGAGTTTAATTACCAAGCCTGTCCTTCTTAACCTCTGGATATAAGCGCCCTGCTTCCTAGTAATGCCAGGCCTTTCTCTGTGCCTTCCAGCAGACACGGCTGGGCCTAATCTCCTGTAGGTGGACACCACTGATTGCAGGCCCACCTTAGTTCCTTTGCTTATCTTCACACAACCACTTGTAAAAAGCCTGGTAATACATTGTAAATTAGTTATTGTTAAACCGCCTTGGATAAAGCACCTTGCTAATTAACTTAATAATCATAAATCTATGTCTTGTGGGGGAGAGGTGCTTCATTTTTACAAAGACAGAAGTCAAAGAAGAAATTTGCTGAACAGTTTTTTTAATTACATTTATTTTAAGATTACATTTGATGATGTGAATAAGACAAGCACGTGCCAGTTAGGCTTTCAGTCAGTAACAATAAAGCACTTGAGTCGTCCAAGCAAAGTATACCAGCTTCTCTTTTGTTAACTTGGTTACCCTATATTTTGGAGTGCAAAGCACCACATTAAGGGATAGGAGCATATTTGTTAAGCCTAATATTTTTTCTCATTTTCAGTTGCGTCTTGTTTGTAATTAAGTGCATCATTTAGTCTTCCTGTCAGAAGACAGAAGGTTAATTGTAGCCTGAGTATTTTGAAAGGGGTCCTTGGACTTCTGTGAAGTTGTGAAAGGAGCCAAACGTCCCTTTTCACTCCCACCACCGCTGACACCTAATACAAATATTTGGTGAGGGTGGTGATTTTGTATTTCGTTCTCCCACAGAAGGTCCATTTTCAATACAGAGTGCAGGAGACGATTATAGACTGCGCAGGTAACAGCTGGTCAGAGATGAGAACGGAGAGTGCGGTGGGATTTAATTATTTGGCTGTTTAACATGTGTTTTACTTGTTGGAATGCGTATGTGTCATGTCAGCGTTTCTGTTCTGTGTTGCTTTAAGACCTTTTAATTACAGTGGAGCACACAATTCTGAAAAGAAGAAAGACCAACACAAAAAAGTGCAAATAAGAGAGGTCTAGGTTGCCTGCCAAAAACCCTACATATACCTCTGTGTGACTGCCAGCAAGGAGGACTTAACCACCATGCAAAAAAATGCACCATTCTCTGTAGGACACAGAGAAAATACCAACAGAACAACGGCTTTGTGTCCTGAATTATAGATGAAACATTCTTTGAACATTTAACACAAAGCAGTCCAGGCCGAGCTGCTAGCTATATTTGTGGTTCAAGACACTTGTTTAGGTGTTTATAATGTTTTGCTGAATATTGTGATTTTTGTTTTCCTTCCGATTTTTTTTATTATTATTTTTATTGCACACCTGAGTAAACAGCTTTCCAAGACTAGGCCTTTCTGTAATTGTGTGCATTTCTGGAGGTTTGCCTTTGCCACTGTAAACTCACAAAGACGCCTCATTATCCCTATCATACCACAGGGTGTTGAATCTTGAGTGGAGTGCTGGCACATGTTGAGAGAACATAGCATAAAAGGATGAAATGTGTGCCTTGATGGTCAGGAGTTTAACTTGGTTTTATTTGTATGGCTTTAATATGGTTTGGTCTATTTTTTTTCTTTCATTCTTTCTTTCTTTCTGTCTTTCTGGAGAGAGGGTAAATGCAATAGGTTGAAATAAACACAGAGATTGAGAGTGGATATATAAAAGTAATTACTGAGTCGGCATAACTCATTACCACACTGGTCAATTGCAGTTGTCTGGGGTCTTGCCAGTCTGTGGGTGTCTGCAGTGGTCTCCGCCTTTCCGAATGAGGGGGGGAAACTAAGACGATGCTTTAAAAGTAAACAGCAATGGTAACAAGGGAGGAGAGAGAAGATGGAAACAGTTCAGTGAAGCAATGTAATTGTTGGCGGATCTGTAAAAGTCAAACAAATTGTCAGCCATTTCTTGCCTCTGTCAGCACCTTGCCGGTGTCAGTACGATGTTGTGATTGCATTCAGAGCAGTCAAAGAAAGTGGCTGTCTTTCCCTTCTTGATTTATTTTCTTCAGTGTTTGTTCCACGGGGGGACATCTCTGCCTCTCTGTAGAGTGCATTATTATCCTGTGTTTTCCATTGCCCTGCTTTGAAAGAATAGGATGCAGTGTGATTGTGAGACCTACAGGGACTTCCTGTAACAGATGAAAGGTTATGCAAAGGCTGTAGCTGGCCTGTCAGCCTACATCCAGCTTTTCTGTTTAAGCCTCTGTACACCAGCTCACAGCACTTAAAAAAGACTTTCCTATTTCTCGAATTCTCGGTTGGTACCGATGTGGGTCTCATGTGGGGACGGCAGTGTAAAATTGGTCTCTAAGGACTTCATTAAAGTTCCAACTTCATCTGGGCTTTTTGCATTGTTGTTGAATTCAAATGTACCATTCTAAAATAGAGATTCCGCTATTGATTGGGAGTGTGTATATTGGAAATGAAATAGTGTTGTGTTCTGAACATTATCTTAAATCGACAGGACGTCACCGGTTGAAAACAGGAAATGTAAAGAAGTTTGTAAGGACAATGCTTATGAAAATGGGCATTAGGGAGGTCAAGGCATGAGAACAACCCATGTGGTCGTAACTCACAAGCATCCAATGTTCTTAGTAATGCTGTGATGCCATGAAAATAATTCAGAAAGAATGTCAAAGTAGGCTTATCGCAATGGCAGCGGCCGCACTGAAACTTAAGAGCAGCCAAGGATAGAACTTGATACTAATCCTATAAGCATAATTCATCAAAAGAAGTGTTAATTCCACACTCATAGTTATGATAGTAATTTGGGCACGTGCAATGCTTCTTTATTTATTTATTTTTACTGTCCAGCAGTCTGTTCCTTTGCATGATCTGTTTCAAGAAAAAGCAGCATATCATTTGTGCAAAAAATAAAACAAAATGAGAAAAACAGAACCGTTTTGAAAAAGTGATTGGTAGAAACTGTAAATATGACCCAAGCGACGTTACTTTGGAGGAAGATGAAAGATAAAATGTTGAAAATTCTGGACTGCTTCTCATGACCAAAAAAAGTACAGCTTCTTTGAGGTATTGCCCCCAAGTCCCATATACCATTGATACTCCAAGAATAGGTTCCTGTAACTTTGAAAGAACACATGACTTTTGCTGTGGATGGGCTTGAGCTTTTCCAAACGCCAGGGTGCCACAGATATTTGTTCTTTTTGAAATGAGCAGCTAGGTCCGATTTGCAGAATGGGGGGGACTGTCCACGGAGAGAACTATAAAAGCTTCTGGTCATTGAGAGAGGCCACACGTGGACTTGCTGCCGGTCAAGAAGAACAGACATGTGGAGAATGGGTACACAAGCACAGTCTGACTCCACACGACTCTGTAAACGGTGACATTGATTTAGATGCTTTAAGCACTCAGTGAACTATAAAACGGAAGGAAAGCTCAGCAGTGTGTAACTTTGCAGTGTTCAAAGCACTCAGAGGCAATCTGTGCACATTCTCCCCTGACAAAGCTACAATAGAAGTGTCTTCTTTTCTTTTCTTTTTTCTTTTTTCTTTTTGTGAAAGGAAAATCTGTCCAATTTTTTGTATCTGCTTGACTTTCCAGATTGCAGACAATTTTTTCCTCATTGCATAGGTGATCTCTGCATGATTGACACAAATGAGGCAGATACCTGGATGTTATATAGTAATATATTTTAAGTTGATAAAAACACGTTCCTGCGTTCGGATTCGCTACAGAGAATGTCTGTGTGGAGCGAATCTCATTTTAGACTTGAGTGACATTTATGATGCCTCAAATAACTTTGTTTTTGTGGTTTGCCAATAATTTTAACATTTCCTGTCAACTCACTAATAAGAACGATGTGGCTCACTTGCTTGCACTGTCATACTGAGTATACCCCATCTCAATCAATTCCTACTGGAGCAATTTGTCTCTGCTCATGAAATCAATTTCCATTGGTGTCATTTGTCTGAGTTCATTAATCAAATTCTCGTGGGCCCAAATTCCTGCGCCATTCAGTGGTGTAAAATTGCAGTGTGTGAAACATGCTAACTAGGGTTAAGTATGGGATCTGACAGTGAGAACAATACATCACTGAACTTGGGTGGTACGGTCAACATTTGACCTACATTTCGGCACGGCTCCTGAGCTGTTACGGATTGTTCTGGAGCACCCCTTAACAGGACCCTCCCGTCTGGCTTCCCAAAGCATTCCATGATGGCGGTGCCCCCCTAATCCTGCAGCCAAACAGGCATCGGATTGTGCTGCTTTGCTTTCGCGTTTGCTTTCTGCTAAAACTGAGACGCAGCTCCTCTGGAGTACGGTGTACCCATCCCAAAACAATACCAGAGGCTGTTGGGATATGAGTCACACAAGCGAGCCACTTCACTGCAGAGATGTCAACGCTTTAGCTCCGCTATTCCTCGGATTCGTTACTAGCCGGGACCTTTGTCTCATTGTTGCCTGCAGGGATCATAGTGGAAGCTGCAGCCGCCTCATTGGACACACTGCTAGGGCGTCTTTGCCCGCTCAACCTTTTGTACACCAAGTCCTGGTTGATGTGCATGTATTGATTTGCATTTCATCTACACATGCTCTTGGAAGCAACCAAAGAGTAAAAAGAAAACACGGTGTAGATAAAGTACATGCTATTTAGCTGCTTTTTAGAATAAATCTGGCTATGGAACCATCGAACTAATTGGTATGGAGACAGAATATAATAGTCCTATGTCTTCATCAATGTCCTCTTATTCCTGAATTCAGTTACGTAACAGTATAGAAGTCTTTATTATTTCTAACAAAAATATTTGATTTTATTTTATTGCCCATGGCACCTATCTTAAGGAAACGGTGTCAGTCATAACTTGACACGGGAGACCAAGGATATTTTTGTGTGACATAATTTATGGACAGCCCACATGATCTAGAAGTGATTTGCAATGACTTCTGGTTGAATCTATTACTGGCAGATTGAGGATTGTCCAATTCCGTTTGGAAATTCAAGGGGATTTTCATCCATCGTTTGCTAAGAAACCTTCTGAAACTCTTCTAACAATCACAATGTTGTTTGATCTTACTCAGTTTAAGGTTCAGAAACTCCATTACTTTTCCCTGCTCCTTGAAAACTCGTTGACAGCTTTAAATGAGCTTTGGTCTTTCAGGTGCTTCCTGCTGGGGCCAAAGCAATGAGTTTGGCATGAGTCTAAGATACCAGCTTGTTTCCCAGGAAAAGTCTAATCTACAGCTTCTCACTTTAGCTCTTGTTGACTAACTACCTGCAGATAAATTTAGCAGGCCTGGGGGCAAGAGCAAGAATAGTTGTCAACATTGGCACTTTCTATTCCTGGGTTAGTAAGCCAAAGCATCCTGCTGTTCTCCAACTTAACTCCCAGAAGAACTAACACTTAGGGAGGTGAAAGGAAAAAATTCAAAAGGTGGTTTTTAACAAATGGGTTCATGTTAAGGGAAGACTCCCCACGGCTTGGAAGTCTCTGGGGTTGTCAGTAAAGTTTTTGTGTGCGATTACCCAACAGGGACGTGTTCACCTTCAATAACACCGGCCTATGCCACCGATTTTAATTTGTACGATTTTCAGTTGGGAAATTGGTTTGGTAACTGAAATTCTTTGTCCATATGACTGGTTGAAATTATATCTGGCTGTGGCTACTATCAACCATACCGATAACATGATGAGAAGATTGGAATCGAGTGAGTGCAGTTCTCTTGTGATCTTGTGTGAAAATTATTATTGATTCTGTGGGCTTCAAAATTATGTAACTGCAGTTTATCATTTTCATTTTGTTTCAACTCATTGAATTTAAAGTCACTGACACGGATCGATTTTTTTTTTTTTTTTTTTTTTTCATTCCCTTTTCAAGTAAAATGTACAGCACATAATCAACAAAGCTTTGTCTGAAGCTTTTGTATTATAAAATGCCAATGGAACTACTAGATAGACTGTTAGACAGAACCTTAATATGGTATTGTTATTTATGGGTTCTTGCAATATGCATGTCATGACCTCCATATGGGGTATGCTTACTCCGAACATGATTTACTCTTTATAAATCGAATATTGCCTTTCACAGTAATCTCATGGTCAGTGCTTCATCTTCAATATGTTTAATGGAACCTGGACAATATATTAAACATGTATTATCCTGAACTTGAATCCTGTATTTGGATCTCCTCAGTGTACCTTGAGAATCCAATTGTTTAAAAACTAGCTGTAACATAATCTAAATATTTCTTGGATCATAAACTGAACACTTTTTTTATGTGTTGCTTGGCTTATGTCCAAAACACTACAGAAAAATAGTGTATACGATTACTTACTTAATTTTTAGTTTAGTTTTCTATTCAAGCATATAAAAAAAAATGAAAACATTCTAATTTTATTCTAAACAATGTATATGTATGTATATATATATATTTGTCTAGTACTTTTATATGCCCTACAGTCATAAAACTACACAAAAGTACAGTGTTTATGATCACTGGCTCACATTAGAAGTATTTTTTACTGGGTTTAATTTCATGGAGTGTACTAAAAAATTAAATTAAAATAAAAAGGATAATTATCTGCCAAAAACATAAACAGTAATTGTAAGTGTTGTATTTCCCTGAAGGGAGCCAGACAGATTGACATGGAAGCCTATAACATGCCATTCATCTTTCACTCCCTGGCTCCAGTCCCCTCCTCACGCTTTCGGAAGGGAACACCTAGACATCGCGTGGGACTCTTAAGCAGCCAAGCCTGTCAGTTGTGCCTCCTGCTATAGCCAGTGATGGGCAAATGAGAATAAATGAGCTCATGAAAATGAGTGAAAGGATACATCCGACACTATGATGAAAACATAATACTGGAGTGATGAGGGGTGCAGTTTGATTCCCTAAAGCTACCAGAAAACTGTATATCTCGATATGATGAACCCAACAGCCCTGAGCGCTGGCGGAAATGTATTTCACTTCAAATTCTCAATTAACCTACCTGCCAATACATGCTTTGGCTTTCACGCACGGTTCAAACGAGGGCAGTTGTCTGGCTTAGCACCTGATCTACTTTTGGAGCTGCACACCGCTGTTATTTATCATTTGTGATGTTCAGCTGTAAAAGCCTGTTTTTTTCTTCATTTGGTGTCTGCCACCTGTTAAGTACATGAGTTGAGTACGTGAAACAGGACTTTCATTTTTACATAATCTCCAAGCATATAACCCATGTCAGGTGTTATGCAGTTAGAGTTAGGCTAAATATTATTGTCTTTCTTGCTGGCTTTCATTAAATACAAATCCATATTATAATGATGAGAAGAAAACAAAGAACATCTTTTTGGCATGAAATAGCATACATATATATTACACTTCCTTGGCACGATTTTATTAAAGTGTAATATGTATTTTATTCTCTATAGAGACCTCTGCATGTGAATACAATATTGCCTCACCTGTGTACTAACACGTTTTCTGCAGCTGTAGCGCAGGTTGTCACTCTGATCCAAGAAGTGTCATGCTTACTTGTGTTACTGTCTGCTTCTCACTTATCGCTTCTTCCTGATGTTTACGAGTTCATGGTATTTTACAAGCTGCTAATGTGAGCCAGGCTTGTGAGAGGAGCTAAAACACAACTCTCAGCGAATGAGCGTTATTTAGACCAGTCCCATCTGTCCCTATATACACTAGTGGTGGGGGGCTCTCCTTAAGAAATGGTTTACAGCTAGTAAATCGGCCTCAAGGAATTTGCCAGTCATATTGTGTTACAAGTTCACCTGTGTCAAAATGTGGTCAGTCGCTTGGCTTTTATGAGACCATGCTTGGACAACATTGAGTATATGTTGCTGTAAAAGAGTACTTTTACATGACACGAGGTCAATATATTAAGTTTCTGCTGTCCCTACACCTTTTGAAAAGGCCATTAAAGTTAGTCTGATATATGTAGGGATTCTTTTTAAAGATAGACATTCATTTGGTACACCTGTACAGAACATATTAATTTCTTTTTCGGAGGGGTATAATCCTTCAAAAAAACTTGATCCTTGATCATTGAGAGATACATTGAAGAAGGCAGCATGATTAAAAAGAAAAAAAAGATGACTAAAGACATTCATAGCAGGGAAGTAAATCTCTGAGGTGCTAAATCTCTGCAGATTTCAGTGCTTATTAGTGGGCACAAAGTTGAAGAGTTGCACATTAGCAAAGAATCAAGTGCTGTTCACTATTCAGCGTTCCTTGTTCCGTTATAGCTTCCTACATGTGTATTCACAGTGGTGACCTTTGCCCAACAGGCTTCCAAATACTGGGCTCTACGATTAGACATACAGTTCTCTTAAGAAAAGCCCTGAGGGACTAAGAAAGAGAATAAGTCAGAGGTCAGGTGGTACAGATCAAATGTGAAGATGTTCCCACAAACTCCATATTTCTTTCAACAATAAAAATGACTTCAAACTGAATTGATGCTTTATTTGGGATACGAAATCTACAACAGTACCCAAATACAATGGAGATTATAATGATTTTACTAACAGCCTTCTGCTTTTAAACACCACTTCATGCCTTGTTTTGTCTCCTAATACTGACACAAAGAACAGCAAGGGGAATGTGGAGATTTGGATGCCGGTTTTGAAGTGGAAGAAAAGCGGCAGTGCCCAAAAAGTATTGTGCTCTGAATATTCATTAGCAAGCTCTTGGCTCCCTATTAAAAGCTTTGTGCGCCGAATGTGGTGTGTTTGTGTCTTTTAAGAGCGGATTCTCACATACCAAGTCAGTAGTGAAAAGGTTAGCGATACCTAAAAATAAACTTGAGCACATGGTTTGTTCCTGCAATCTATTAAACCAAAAAAGCTATGTATGCTTAACTTGAATATTGTCTCCAGTGTCTTACCCTTTAGATGGCATCATTGTAGTAAAAAAAAAAAATCCTCAAAACGTGGTCTGTAAGATTATCGACAGTAGGGTTTCTTTTCTTGGTCTGATGTTTTCCCTTGAAACACCAAGTGATAAATGTGGCAACTCCACAGAACCAGATCCATACAATGCAGTCCACTACCACTACTCCTAACTAATGAGAGCTGGCTTGAGGTGCATTAATAGAATGCTGACATACCTTTTTTTAGGGGGGGACTGTTATTTCTGTAAGTTGGAGTTAATGTGCTCACAGTATGAGTTCATTATTAAACTAGTGCAAGTGTCTGCACTGAACTCCCACTAACATCCATGTCATGTTGCCAGTGCTTTAAGAATGCACATCTCTGACAGGACATATGTCTTTGGGACCTCCCTATCACTACAGTTGGAGTGGGGGGGGTAGGCCTGGAGATTAATGGCATAAGGGGTCTAAGGGTAACCAAGATGCAATTAGAGGGCCCTTGAGGTAAATAATACACAAAAATAGCCCATTCTCTGTTGAAAAATTCATGTTAGTCTCAAAGCAAGCAACTGGACTGCATTGAAGAGTCTATAAAAACCTTACTTCCTCTCCCAGGGGGAAATGGGTTGGCAAGATGTGACAGACCAGACTCCTATCTTATTCATCTGCCAGTTACCCTCTGTGGATGACTTAATTGTAGCCACTTTGTTGAGTTTTGGTTAATCTGTTGCATCATCATTTTTCCATACAGTATCCCTTTTGTATTTTCTCTTACTAAAGAAACTGAGGAATGATGGTTTATGTAACAGCAGGTTGTCACAAATGTAGGTGTTGGGGCTGACTGGAAAATAAATCCATTCAATAACAATGGTCAAAAGACGCTTATGAAGTGGAATTCACAGGAAAATCTTCAAAGTTTCCTGCTTTTCAGTCTCCATTCATTAATTCATTCTTTCTTTCTTTCTATTTAAATGTCTTTCTATTTAAATATTACATTATCCTGCACACCCTCAGAATTTCTCATCGTTAAGCCACACAGCTCAAAACCGTTATATTAACAGGGGAGGGATGTTTATTAAAGATTACTCTGAGCAGACGGGAGCTGCTGAATTTGAATTGTTAGTACATGGGGATAAAATAAACAGCTCTGAAAGTTAATATTTATCTATCTCTCTATACGGGTTTGGTATAAATTGGAAATCCTACAACAGCTTTTGAGAGTAGAAAGATTTTGAAGCTCGAGGGCCCAAAGCGAATGGGATAAGAAAGGTTCACCCCATGTTGTCAGAATGCATTTTTTACACACATATTTCGGTGACATTAAACTAGAAAGGAAAAGACTCCATGCTGGGATTGTTGTACATTTATCTTGAACCTGCCAACAATCATTTTTTGCTCCCAGGGTGCTGTGATTTAGATCTAAAAGGCCTGCACCTGTTCCTAAGAGCGGCTGTACCTTGGGGACTTGAGTACAACCACATTTTTGCAATTAAGCATAAGTAAAAATGGGAGAATGTGACGTACTATTCCACTACTTTCTACATACTATCAGCAAGGGCATTACCAGCAATCAGAAGAGGAAATAAAGGAAGTACTAAAATCATTTTTCTTCTTCTTCTGTGTGTTCTTCGGTTATCAAAGTGTAGATAATTCTGTCATTGCAGATGCAGGGTCTTTGTTTTTCCCAATCAGTCACTGCTGTGAAAATACACATTTCAAACCTCTCTGACAGCCCTGTGTGCTTTGTGTTTAAGGGAAGAAAGAGAGACATTAGCTATTCATTACTCTGTTTACAATATTTTGTACGAGTGCTTTGGTATGCGAGTTAAAGTTGGCAGTTTTGTAGGTCAAACAGTTTATATCATTACCAAAGTCTGTTTCGTGGCTTCATTGTTCTCCGCACAAATGAATCACACTTTGTGTTGTTTTCATGTATCATTCTGCTTAATCCCTTTGGTCCCACCATAGACAGTGGCTGTCAGGACAAAAGAAGCCCTGGACTCTATTACTTCAGTTTAAACATGGGATATAAATGAAGCAAGTGGGGCTGCCGAAAAGTATCGACAAAACATCCTAACCTATTAGCATGGACCTCATGAGTCACCAGTGGATCAGCGTTTTGTTGTGCTCCACTAAGGCATTCAGCAAACAGCCAGGCATTGTTACTTGTGACAAGAGAGCAAACACTGTTCATTCAGAGGTCAAGAAAAAGCTTGCCCTTTCCCCATGGTGATAGTCCCATCTACCAGGTCATTATGTAGCCTCCGTTTCTTTACTTTCTTTACACTCTTATCTCATCTTAACATCCCAGCCTTTTTTATGTAAAGTTTTATCCAACTTTCAGTGGACGAAACAGCATCACTGACTCTTTATGCTTCAACTGCACTGAGCATTGTCTCCTCTGGAGCCTAAAATTGCATTTTTTCTGGCTGACCAATGTGATGATAAGAACAAGACTTGTTTTCTGGCTTGCTAGCATGATAAAAACATTCGAAATGACCTCTGAGATTGCGTGTACGGTTTCTCTCAGTGTGAAGCCTAACACACGGTGGGCCCGACAACATTTCTACAGCAGGTGGGCATATATTAATTGGAGAGACAGTGAAGATGATTTAAAGATTCACATGAGGAACTTAGGCACCTAATAATGTACACAGACAAACACATTGAGTAAATGGAGATGACATTTTAATGAGGTCCATGGGACATACAGTACAGATGCTAAATTGAAGAATTAGAATCTTCCACCTGTGTGCTTGTCCTGTGCAAATATAAAGGAGCTGCTTAAGACTTTATAATATATATATATATATTTTTGCCAGTACTCATTAATTTAATGCTGCCTATGTGCAGACTGCATCTTTTTTTCAGCTGTGAAGACAGGATTTTTTAATTTGACTTTGGCTGTTTGGGTCTGCAGTTTACAAAATGGTCATGCATAATTGCCTTGTAATGAGCCCAAGGCTTTCAATATTTAATCTCTGATGACCTTTACGTTCGAGTTAAGAAGGAACGGTTCGGCAGCTGCCAGTTTTTTTAATTGTTAATTGTAATGCTGTAGAGAGGTTTTTCTTTTTTCCTTTTTCCTCATGCTACTATGAAGCAGATAAAAGAAAGAAAAAATAATATTAAAAAAGGAGAATAATTCTTAAAGGCTTGTTTAGGTATAAGTTCTAGTAAAAAATGTGTTCTCGATCACATGTCTCTAACATGACTGTTAACTTGTAACATTAGCCATTCCCGATAATCTGGTTCCCGGTTTAGAGCAGCACATACGGTCACTACAGCGTGACATTGGGTAACATTGTAGTGGCGACCAGAAACAAACCTAAATCTATATTATGACATTTACACAACACTGCACGGCTTGCTTTGAGTTTGAATTCTGCAAGGCAAATCCCTAGTGTGACTTTAACCCTTTGCCATTTCAGTTGGTGAGAAAATAAAGGCAGTACATTAATCGCAACAGGGTAAACCATGTAGTGAATCCCAGGCCCGGTCCTCAAAGTTGCATGGTTCAGTTCCTGTCTCATAGTCTTGCTTTCAATAGGTTTTAGTTTAGTGCAATCGTTTATGCCCCGTTTCCACTGGCGGCCCCGGGCGCTTAAACGGGTGTTTCCACCGGCTGAGCGTCCGGACGCGCCGGGTTTAGAGCCGGTTAACTGGCCGCTGCTGGACGCGTCCGTGACGTCCGTCCACTGAGGACACGAGTCACTATCAGAGCGGAGTGTGTTTGACTGAGACACAGGAGGACATCACACACATTGTGTCGGAAGATATCATCTCAAGTGCGTGTGCGATCACGAAGATGGAGTGAAATCCACGTACAGAAACAATGACATGTTTTACTGCTTACAGTTAATATCCGAGTGCATTAAACACTGTGATTCACAGACCGGTGCAGCGCTGACTAGTTCCAATAAACTGAAGGATAATAATCGCATCGCAGCAGCCGATGGTATTAATATTGTATGACAGCTGGCCGGGGTTCAGGCTGTGTTGTGTGAATGTGTGCAGGACAGTCCGCACAGACAGTCGGTGTGAAGACAACACGATTCAGTTAACGTGTCCATTTACAAGTGAAATTAATGAATACATAAACACAGCAGATCTGGGTTTCCCTCTAAAACATTAAGGACAGGTTTAATAAACTGCTATATTGTATCCGGATGGTTCATCGTGAAACGCGTGTATTGTGTTTCAACTGTAACTTGCCCGGGTTAAGACGACTGATAAGTACATTATAAATAATACGGCAAAGAGTATCGTTTGCAGTTAGAAATCTGTAGTAAGTAATACATTAAGGGAGTCAGGCTATGCCGTTTAAAATACATATAGACTAGCACAAATGATGATAATAATAACAGTACGTATTTGCTGTTTATTTTATTGTTGCGCATGGAAACGTATTCTTAGGAGGACGTGCTTGTCTCAATATAATGTTGTCTACACGTTTAGCTCTCCCTGATATCTCTGAACAGAAACGTGTATTTATTACGCTGTTTACAATCATGTAAAGCACACATAATAAAACAGACACAAAGTCCTCTCCACTCAGGCTGTGTCGCTCGTAGTGTTGCTCTTGCTTATTGGTTGCTACTACAATACCTGTTTAAAGATGTTGGTTAGCCAAGTGGTAGTGTCAAGCAGTAGCTTATTCAGTAGTCATTTCAATCTGAACTTTACATTTGTAAAACAGTGGGATGCTAGTATATGAACCCTACAGCTCGAAGCCCTAACCACATTGAGATTAATGCGGTGTGAGAAAGAAAGAAAACATTGTTGAATAACTTGTGCCCATCCAAGGCTGAACTATAATCTTCAGATTTAGTGATGCAGCCTAATCTGCTGAGGAAGACATGACCTTGGAGATTTGGCAGAACTGTATGTCACTCATCTGGGGGCCTCTTACATCAGCCTCTAATGCAGAAGTCAAGATAATTGATGTGGTGCAAATACCCTGCTCTGTCTTCTCGATTTGAACGTTCCTCTCTGCACTGTATCATTCCGTCAACATGTACAGTACATGCTTTAAAATCATCTTTAGTTTGAATTGTAATTGGGTCACTTAACATAAAACTGATATAAATTAGCGACACAGAGTCCAGGTTAAATACAAGGGGAACAAGAAGATCAAGATTAGCTCCTAATTAAAAAATAATGAAAGCCAACTGCTGAACATGAGAGCTGTAATAAAAAGCTTGTGTATGTCTGGGATCAAATGCAACATGTACGGCTCTAAGCAAGGTCTTTTAATGAGCGAAAATGCCCGTCTCATTTAAAATATAACTGAATTAAATTGTAGCGGTTTGTTTTAACTAAGATGAGTCACATAATTGGCTGTCTTTCATCCTAGACACAAAATATGGGAGATGTAAGTGCTTTCCTCTTCAAGGCAGGATAACATACTTTCCATTTAGTGCTTTGATTTTGAACATTGTGTTGAGACACCAAGTCACTATCATCCAGTTTTCCCTTCTCAAAGGCTACTGGGTTTGAACAATAGATGAAAATTGGCATCATTCGTCTTTCTGAGGCCGAGAAGTGGAGCGCGGTACAAAATTATAGCCGGACGACCTTTAGTCACAAAACTGTACTTTTTTTTTCTCACTCCAACAACAGCCGTAAAAGAACAAGGTCTGAATAGAATGCTTGGGAATTCCAAACTCCCTCTCCTGAAAAGTGCAGGGCTGCGGCTTTTGTGACCCATAAAGGATGCCTTTAAATGGTTTCCACAACAACCTTTGCGGTTAATATCGGCATCAAAGAAGAAGTGGCTTTTGTTGTCGAGGAGTAGAAATGTTCATGTCTGCATGTAATTTTTACTGACATGATAAGACACTCAAAGAGTGCGTGTGTGTATTGATATATATATATATATATATATATATATATATATATATATATATATATATATATATATATATACACAATTTTATCTCTCTAAATGTCAATATCACCTAACGTTGGATATCACCATGATAATGCAACTTTCAATAATTCTGTTTATAATACTAATAATATTGACTATTTCTGTCACATTTGCTGAATACGGCCTTATACCCTGCTATAATAAAAATATAATACGGTTTTGCCACAATTTGAAGACATTACCTGTATTTGAAAAACAAAACTGTATTCCATGTACAACAGTGCTCCTCGAGGCAATACAGTTCAGATAACCCTCACATTAGTAAGTCACTAAGTTGGACATGAAAGTGAACCAGAAGTGCAATTTGGATCTTGTTTCATGTAGCTACTTCCCTTTGTAGAAGTGTAAAGTGCACCCCTCCTTTTGAACTGCACAACATGTAACCGAAGATATGCTGGTTTCATAGCCATGTCTGATTTTATATATTCATAATTCAGATGGAATGCAATATAAAACGGGGCATAGAAAAGGTGATATCACATATAGTTTCAATCTAAGGCGGTAGTGTGGATGTATTCAGTCAGAGAACAATGGTGAGTCTTCAAGGAGAGAAGCAGTTTGATTCCACGGTGATTTGTTATGGGGAGCTTTTTGCTCTTTAAAGTACTCTGAAAGTGTCCAGTCTCCTTCAGGGCAATGTCGTGGAACAGAAAGCGGTGCCATGGAGCAGCAAAGAGCTGACATGTGAGTTAGAGTTATGCCCTGTTCTGGAGCTATAGAAGGCTCCGTGGCCAGGGGTCAAGGCTGACTCAATTATCTTTAGGAGCTGTGACAGCAAGTCCTTTCCTCAAATGTTTTATTTTATAAATCTGAATTGAACTGAACTTACACAGACAGTTTGTAACCATGGGTGAATATTCCTCATCTTGTTTCCCTTCATTTCTTCCAAAGATGAAAAACATCTGTGTAGTGGACACAGATCTGTTTTATTTAGATTTCATGTAAAAAAAAATATAATAATAATAATAATAATAAAATAAAAAAGCCCTACTGTTACTATTATTAATAGAGCACAATGCCTTGGTTCATTTAAGTGAGCAGCCTTTGACACAGAGATAACTCAAATACAACACAATACCAAGCACAAAACAGAGCACAAACACCATATCTGGTAGCTTGGCTTCCTTCCAGTGTTTGATGGTTGAACTCTTTGTGGGTGATTATGAACTCTTATGAATCACCCATTAACACACAAACCCAAATAATTAGTCATTTTCCTGGTAAAACCTTGTTGGTACATTTATTTGCTTATGTGCTATTCCTTCAAAAAGAAAGCACAAGTTATACAGTAAAATATAGGATGTAATAGGATCCAAAATCATTGCCATGTTTTATACATTGTATGTATCACTGCAGTTTTAGGAGCTGTAAAAGAGTGGATGATTGTAAATATGTATGCTTTATTTCATTTATGAAAGTACATACTATAAGCTTGAGTTAACAATGAGGAATACATGTAACATAAATGTTAGGATATAATAATGTCACTATCTTGTTTTCTCACTCTTCCAACAAAGTGGTGCATTCTTATTTTACTGATATGAGAACATGATACACGTTTGCCTGGGCTGAATAGACATGTATCATAGTTATGTGCGTGCTATAGTTCTGGCAGCTGGCAACTACCCCAATGTAGGTCATGCACACTATAAAATAAAAAATAATAAAAAATAATAAAGAAAAAGAAAATAAATAAGTTTTTAGTCAGAGCTTGTTTTACAGTCTGTTCTGTTTTTAGCTGCATGAGAAATGTGGGCCCATTTTCTGTTTTGTTTATGGTCTTAAAAAAAAGAAAAGTCTTTGGTTTCCAGCCGTTATCTTTTGATGAGCAAGACTTGTGTTCTCTTATTGTTGCTCTCGTTGTTACGCCTGTGCTTGCTTTAAAATGAAACTAAATCTTCAGGTAATTACTTTTATTTATTCAAGTATTATATATACTTATCATTATTATTTTTAAATTAACACATTTAAAGTGAACCTAACCACCAGTGGGAGGTCATGCACTAGTCACCTTGCAGAGAACATATTTCTTCTCACTGAACTTGTCGGAACAGGGTTAAGACAGACAGGGAGCTGGAACACCAGTAGTTTCAGGCGTATGGAATCCCTTGGGTAACCAAATAAGGGCAGTCTAAGTATTACACAGCAATACAAGGGCAAGAAGCTGTCAGTGCACCGCACAGTTTTACCAGCTGGCCTCATTAACAGAGAAGCCTGCTTGAGCCGTGAATGAAAGTACAACTGCAGACAATGAATTAGTTTGCTTCTGTGCTCATTCAGCCTGTAATTGTATATGCTAATGACATATGTGACAATAACTGTTGTTCAGTATGACGTAGACTTGTAATACTGTTTAATTCAATACAGAGGGGCTGGAGTGATAACGTATTTTGTCAAGATTTCATGCTTTGCGCCTACATTGTCATTTGTGTTTGTTTGTTTGTTTTACCACCTCCTTTTGTAGTACATGGCAAAGTATGTTATAGCATGGCTTGCTTGTCAGTTTTGAGGTTGAATTGAAACATTTCTTAGTCACCAGCCAAGCCAGAGCCTATATGTGGATGTGCTTTATCCTTTGGAAGAGGGATTTCTCATTCAGCTGCTTTAAAAGCACATTGTACTGACAGTTGCACAAGGTCTGTATGTTTTTGAAAGTCTGAGACATAGTCGAGAAGGAGACTATTGTGATTTGACACTTGCAATGCCAAGTGAAATGTATTTTGCTGGAATGGTTTGAAATCTTCAATGCTATAGCTTTAAAAACAATCATTTTTATTCCATAAGTATTCCATAAAAACAAAAAAATGTAAACCTACAATAAGTATTGATAACAATAAGTATTAATTAAACCTTTAGTTAAAGTCATCAGATTTGATTTAATGATTATAATGAATATCTGCTGTTTTGTATTTCTTTTTAAAAGGTACTACTTTTTGGTTTGTTTTATTTCAGCGTTTGTGTTTTTGCAGTACTGCAGCCAGACATTTAGACTTTTGTTCCTTTGACATCACATAACAAAAGCTCTAAAAAAAGGTAAATCATTACTAAAAGAGTAATCTGAAATAAATTATCATTAAGATTAAATGGTTCAGCAACATTTGCAGTGTGCACACTGTGAAACAAACGCCAAGACGTATCCCAGAGTGTATGCGCTACACTGCCAAAACAGTAGGGAATTGGTAAATCGTCTCAGGGAAGACTTTTAGCTGGATGTTTTTTGTGGAACAGGAGAAAAATAATAAAAGGTTTCCTGTAAAGTACATCACAACTGTGTGCGGCTGGGGTAGGATGACTATACTTATGAGGGAGGTTTTATGAATTAGACTGCAAAGTTATCCCACACATATATATACACAGATAATGAGGGGTTGTTTGATGCAGAAACTGTCAAGAATTGAAAGAAGCATGAAAAGATGTATGCTTGAAATAACGAGGAAAAGAAAGAAAGAAACAGATCTGAAAACAAACAAAAGTATGGAACATCATTCAAAGAGTGAAAATTTGAAAATGGCTTTTGAGTCGGGCAAGAAGAACAGACCAATATATATTAATATACCTACAGAGTTTCCCCTGCAGAACTATCATTATGTAAATATGCTGTTTGGACTGAAAGGACAAACTTCCATTCAAAATGTAATAAAATATATATATTATTACAGTTTTCTCCAGAATACAAATACCGTTAATGCTACTTCTATAATAAAAGTAACTGAAGTTAAAAGAGTGCATACCTTTTTACAAAAGCCCTGTTGTTTTACTCTGAAAGGCGCTCTTGGCCTGACTGTGTCAGCATCACTAATTGGAAGTATTGCAATTTCCCTGTTTAACACAGTCTCTTCTTAATAAAGACCGATCCTTCAGAAGAGAGATCTGGCGCCTGCTGAGCATGCTAAGCCACTGTTTGTACCTTGAGAATAATAAGGTCTGTTCTGCAAGAACGTGTAGCCTGAGAATGAATATATTTAGCTATAGCTCTGAGGCATGAGATAGTTCAGTTTCGGCCAGAGTGATGTCACAATTATTCGGTCTTTTCTTGATTTAAACTTAAACAGCCATAAGGTAAATGTTTATTTACTTAGATATCATTCTCAAGTATACCTTTTACACAAGAGCAAACTCTTAGTCTGTCATGTTACTTACCTGTTTGTATTATTCTGCTTTTTATAGGCCTTTCAGTTAAAAAAGTCACTTATATTGACTTTGGCCGATCCAGTCACAATCACACAAAAGTGGATTATAATTGGTTTCCGGTTGCTGATGTTGAATAAATGTACCTTTTGTGATGAAAAAGCTTTTTTTAGAAGTGGATGTGTGGAGTCCACTGTTGAGTAATGTTTGCAATATGTAATGTTTTAGAGCCTAGGTGAAAAACTCTTAGATCAAGTAAGAACAAAGAATTTGGTGTGTATTGATGTAGACTTAACTTCCTTTCATAATTCAATCCCATCATATCCTACTGCACTAAACACTGGTAAAACAGCAAACCTGTGGAGTAAGCCCAGCTCAGGCCCGATGTTTCAATAGGAAACGGACAGCTCAAATACCTATGATGTTAATTCAAACTTGCTGAGCAACTCTGTGTGAGTTAAAATTTAACACTCCTTTTTCCTGTGTCCTTTTGAAGTGTACTCTCCCCAGTCCATTTCTTATCTTAATTAAAGCAATGGCTTTTTTGTGTACACAGGTCATTTACTACCATTGATCAACTGGTTCTCTTTGACTAACGAACGTCTAACAGAGATGCCAAGTGTAATGAGGCTGGAAGCATATGAAGGCACAGAAAAATGAGCTTTGATTGAATGATAATCTAAAGGCTAGGCATTAGAGTAATCCGACTTTTTTGTTGTTGTTGTTGTTCTGCACTGATGCTTAATATTTGGCAAAGCTTTCATTGGCTCTGCTAACACTTGGATGTCAAAAAGTCTGTATTTAACACCCCGGATTTAACGTTAGCTGGCATCTTGTCTTACGTGAAATCTTCTTTAAGCCAAAGAATGAGAGCGAGCTTAACCTTGGAATACTGCAGACATCTGCAGACATGACATTCATAAAATAAGTCAAGAGTCTTCCAGTGGAAAGGTTGAATTTATGACCAGTCAAACAGGATTTTGTGGGCTCTAATTTCACTCATTGGCTAAATAATAGGATCCTTATATTTTTCCAGGAATGCTTTTGGAATGTAGGCTTAAATAATATGCAGGGGGACCATCCTTTTCCACAATTTGGAGTTTGATGGCTTAGCTATTACAGAACCATAGTAATTGTTTGCCAAATCAAGGGGTCATCATGTTTGCAGGGGATGTCTGTGGAGCTGTGTGTGCCTAGTACTATAAGTACCCTCAGCTATTTAAAAAAAATAACTGAATGTGTCTACTGAGGTTGTGGTCCATGAGTTGAGAAAGTCCAGATGTAACGCACATGTCATCTAGTCTTTATCATTGAGTACAAGAAACATAATCGTTTACTACCACTATTGTGAACAGTGTCAAAGTCCTCCTCTCATCTTCTCCCCTTAAAGTTGTGATTTTAAATAATATACAATTGAATTTTACCAGCACTTGATTTGCATTGTCATCTGGTAAATGCATCTTGAAGACAATAAGGAGAATGGGCCTTTAAACCAATGAGAGCCTGTTTACTGGGCTACAAAGTAAGAGATGTGGACCCAATGTCTTGTATATTCCTGACGGATCACAGTCTAAATAATTGAATGATGTCACTTGGTGAAGTATTCCAAATATTAGCCACTGGCACATTGCCTTCCATCAGTACTAAATCCAGTTATGTTTGTTATGTTTCCACTTGTCCTTCACTTTGTGTTGGGTGAACTAAGTTTGAAATACCACCTGGATTGAACAACTTTGTTTATTCAATGTGAAAACCCAGGAGTGCTGGGTGAGTGAGTGCCCCCTTAAAAAGAAAAAGGCTTACTTAATTGGAACCAGGGCGATTTACAAAACTTAAAAATTAGAAAGACATACCCAAAAAATTGACCAATGCATAAAAATGTACAAATATGTATTTCTATGTTCTTTCTTTTCTACCCCTTTAACACTTTCAAAGATTTCTGTTGCACCTGCCAATTTCTTTCAGTCTCTTCGTACCTCAAGCCCTTATTAACCCTAGCGTGATTTTGCTTACCTTTCCCTTGACCAGCGAAACATCTTCCATAGCTTTTTTTTGGACTGAAACCTAACTTATATGGGAGGAAAGTGTATGTTAACAGCACTAAACAATAACAATACAGTTACAGCAACACTTCTGGTGTAATTCTCTGAACGAAACAGTGCAGACAAAGTCCTCACACCATATTAATTGAGCAGAACATGTCCTACAAGCCATGGATAAAGGATAACATTAAACCCATTAAATTATAGTAGCTTAGCACACAGAAGACATATTTTGAGGTTTGTGTAAAGCTCAAAGTGAATGCTGTCTCTCGGTAAAACATGTATTTACATGGCAACAGATCTGACATTGCTTTAAAAAACCTTTTTCACTTCCAACCCGATTTAAAAAAACCTTACTACATCATATTATCATACCAGCTCCATAACTTGTATCCATCTAAACCTAGGACACAGATTTTAATGTATTGGTGAGTGTGAACAGCTCCCCGAGAACTTCCCATTGGGTTTGCAGGAGATGTCTACTTCTGGTCTGTTAAAATCCAGAATTGTTACATTGAAAGTGAACTCCCAACACAACAAGCACAAAACAAACGTACAGCAGTGCCCCACTAGGTATGCATTTCATATATGATAATTAACTAACCTAAAGTACTCACAGGTTGAGGCTTGTTTCCTTAGGAGGTTCTGTCATCCATGTCCTCAATGCTTAACCAGTGAGACAGAGTATCAAGCTTCCTATTGGGTCATTCAGCCCAGAACAACGTCCTTGCTTATAAACGGGGAAATTATTTATCAGTACGATTGTTGATGGTTGTTTCCTTGACTCCACTGAAGGAGAAACAACATGGATTTCTTCCTAATTATGCATATAAGTTCCTATTTAAGTCTGCAAGCTGCTGGAGGAAAATCAAATGAAACATATATTATTAAAAGCTCCACTTACTGAAAACAAAATTGTTAATATTATTGTTTTTGTATAGTTGTGTAAAGCCATCTTGGTGTTCATACACCCAGACACCATTTAAATAAGAACAAAACTATCCGTGGCATTACGGTGTATCAGCACATTTATATATTGATGTAGATTTACATAGTTAATCAAGGATTCCTTTTGATCAAAAAGCATACCCTGCCCCCCGGCCGTAACGTTTTTTTTATAATCTTCTAAATCACTTTCATCATACACATCAGATGACTGAATACTACATTTTATGTTTTCGCCTTTTTATGAGTTACCGTATCAAATGCATCTTGTAGACTTATCTCATTAGTATATCTTTGTTTAAAAAAAATTACAAACATACAAATTCATGTCTTTTTGTGGTCTGAATAATTTCATATTGATGCATTGCAGTGGTTAGCATTTAAACTTTATTTTTTTATATATATGTTACGCATTCATGGTGGCAGGTTGCAAATTGTGTTATTGCCAGGTATTGATCAGGTTAGATTGGACTCCTCTAAGCTGTTACTGTAATTATAATCCTCAGAAAATACATAAAGCACAAACTGAGATGGGTTTCTTGCTTCATGCAATTCATGCAGAGGGCAGCTTGTGTTGAATCGTTTTATCTTCAGGAGCCGTTCGGCAGCAGTGTAAATAATTTGAGCAGCTATGTTTCTAATGTTTATGATGAAATATTATCTACATAGAGCAGAGCAACGTCTCCATAAAGGGGAGCGAAAAAGCCTGTTAGGTAATTTGTCAGTGGTTTGTTTTATAAGCTAAGTCTAGGCTGTTTGATCCAGATTGATTTAATTCTGCCTGGAACTGTATTCATGTGGGTGATTCAAATCCTAGGGAGGAATGGCTTTTCTTTATGAGCCTCAGAAATGATGAGTCTGTCTCCTTTTTTCACTTGGAGCAGTCAGGACTCCTATTGTGTTGCAATCAAGATTGAAAACATAATTGAACAGAGGCCTCAAAACAGGGCAGCGAAATATCCCCAAGTCAGCAATGTTGGTATCGTTTGTGCAATGTGCGTTTGGCCCAATGTCATTTGTGTTAGAACGCATTTACCAACCACAATGAGACCTCTAGTATCTTTCAATTAAGAACTCTTGTAGCAGCACTAAAGTCTTTTGTAAGCCATTGTGTAGTCATAGTGGTAGCGCATTTAAGCTGATTTATTCACTGAGTGCAAATGCGCTAAAACTTCCCCCCCCCGTACATGCTGATGTACCACATTGTTACAATGTTTCAGTACAAATAGATAACAGTTTTATTTGCAGGAGATCTGGCTGCCAAATACACAATGCAAACATCTTGCTCATTCATTTCATATATAAACTAGAAAAAAAAAAGAAATAGCTCAGCAAAGCAGCCTGCAGGATACATTAAAGGCCTTCAGTCTGTCATACGTGCCGAACAGTAGCCGTCGCGTTCCAGAGATCACACACGTTGTTTACCTGTGACTCTCTGTCAGCTTACCCACAGTCTCTTATCAGGGGAGCTGAACGAGGAGCAAATTTAAAGTCAGCGCATTTGTTCAAGGGAACCAAGCGGAACGCGCTGAAAAAACCCTTCCGTTACAGTCGGCTGCCTGGATGTGAGTTATGAAGGAATTAGACCAAAGCCCAGTTGAAGCTATCATGCTTTTTGTGGAACTGATCTTTCAAAGTTACAGAATCTTGAAATATGACTTATTTGAGCGAACCAGACATGTTCTGTTCTAGTAATTGAAATGTCCTCCTGTTTCTGCTGGGGAGGTGTGTAAGGGGCTTCCGTGTAATATTGATTATTGTTTTCAATCCTTTTCACACTTCGTGTCCAGACATTGATTGGAGTTCTGTTAACCATCTGCTCTGTTCCATGAGCAGAAACAAAATGGGGCCGTTCCGAAACATAGCTATAGGGTCTGTATGTGTGCAGCACCGTTCGCATGGTTTTTGTTCGCTAGTATGACTTTGAGCCAGCATGTTCTTTTCACCAAGCTGGAATTTTATTAGAAAATGAGCACTGAGTTCACTTTCCAGCTTCACTAGATGTTGCAACTAAAGGAAAGATGGCTTTACCTCCTGTAATAATTCCACAAACTTCATATGTTTCCTTTTTGCACACCTCAAAGTACATTCATTCTACATTTATTTCTATTCACCAGCTCCATTGCCTGGGAAGGTACCTGTTCTTTAATCATTAATAAATTAAGAGGCTGAATTAAGTTCAACTTACACCCTCCTACTCTCTTTGTAAACCCCCTAATGTGCTGTTTCATTATAATTACTCTTATTTATCTCCATCTGCAGTGGTTTAGATATTCTCTCCATAGTTTCTTCCGTTAAGTTTTGCAGATGTAATCTTCCCTAACTCTTAGAAAGAGTACTTACATATATATATATATATATATATATATATATATCTCCCTTATGGTGCTGAGTTCAGCCCTGAAGGAATACAAGAAGCATTTGCTTTGAATTGAAACTTCAAAGGAGGAAGAGAAAAATAATTCCAACAGTGGAAAGAGTCACCTTTTTGACTCAATTGGAAGCACGGCAGTGAAGCTGAAACTGTAATGATATTCGAGAGCGGTGCTGGGAAGTACAAAGCATATCATTCGTTTGAAATAAGTGCTGAGGTAAGAATCGGGCTTACCTGGCAAGCTGTCAGAGATCACCATGGAGGCTAGAGGTTAGATGATCTGTAGAATTTTCGTAGGTAAATTGCAAGACAGTCAACTTTCTTTCAGCAAAACGCTAGTTGGGTCTCCCAGAGAAAGCCGCAGAATGTAAATAAATACTGTACAACATCATGTGAAGTACAATTTGAACTGGTGACAGAATTATATGTGTGGGTTTGGATTTCCACCTCTGGATACCAACACATTCTAACAAACGGTATCCCAGATTCCCTTGGGACGTGTCTGAATGCTGCATTTTGTGTTTCTCTCCTGCAGGGGGAAACAAGCTGAAGAACCAGCTGTTCCGTCTGAACTGGGCCTGGATCTCTCTGGAGAAGGAGTATTATGTGGTGGACGAAGAGACCAAGTATCTGGAGGTTGTGCTGAAGCGCAGGGGGTACCTAGGGGAGACTTCGTTTGTCAGTAAGTACAATAACCAGGGTTCTGACCTAATCTTCACAAAGCCTACTTTTCACACAAAATGAAGCAACAAAATACTACATTCATTTTTTATATATGTTTTTAAAGAATATATGCACTTTTAGAACCTGTGCATGCAACAATTAGATAGACCTTTTTAATGATCTTCCTGTCTGGGAGGCTGTCTTGTCTGAATGTACATTAATCATTAAAACAATATGTATTTATTTTAAATGGAGTTTTCTTCATTATTATAAGAAAGAGGACATCAGATAATTCCTTATTCATATTCTTATTAGTTATATTTGTGTGTTTATTTGGTTATAAGAGCTTATTCTACAAAATATCTACCTGTTCAAGCTTACCATTTGACTACTGATCAACCATTTGAAAACATTGCAACCAGGATGTCTAGTTGAAATGTAAACAACCTAAGATCCACATTTACATCTAATTCTCTGGCTATGTTGACATAACTGCAGTTAATGTTTCATATGCTTTTCTTCCTGTTGACATTGGACCCATTATAGGAGCCACATTTTGGTCGGTCACACCCATCTTAAAATACTGAGAGCAACAAATCATCTTTTTTTCCAGTCATCACATAAGATGTAGACAATAGAAGCTCTTTATTTACATATTTGAACTTGGCTGGTGTGTCTAGGGCAACTGAAGTAAAGGACGACATTAGCGATGTCTTAAAATGCTTTTGAAGTCCAGTGTTCCACCATCTGTGTTATTGTTGTATCCAAGTATTTCATGTCAGCTAAGAAAGAGTGTTAGCATTCCAAAACATGTGATATCCTTCTGTCATTATACATGCCGCTTTGTTAATTCAGATTGCAAATTATCAACCTCTTTGGCAGTAACATAATCTAATGGAATGATGAAAATAAATTGTATCTCTTCAAAGGCTTATGCAAAGTGAAATACTAATAATAACACTAGTAAAATAAACTACATGAACTGTTACCTTATAGAAAGACTAATAAGCTAATTCAAATGTGCACCTAAGTGGTTTGTAAGAAAGCCACTTTAAACTCCCATTTAATTCCTCTCCATAAAAACCTTTACTTTTTTCAAAAGTGAACTGAATCTCAAACTCGCCATTGATTTCACTGCTCATGTTTAATCACCAGTTGGACTGATGGCCAGGGGCTGTTCTCCAATTGAAGTTTGATGTTCATTTTGGCAGGTCCACAGAGTGTTGCCTTGATTAACCCATATCAGTCATGTGACACAGCTAAAAGTACTCCGCTGTTAAAGTAAAATTACACTTGTAGAAGCAGTGTAGATCAAAACAGGAGTTGTACCTCAATGGAATACTTACATTTGACCCACAAAAATCACCATTACATACACTGGGTCTCTTATCAAGGTGAATATTGTTCATTAAGTTTGGAAAAGTAGCTATTAACTGATGCAATATTTCAAGGGAATGTTTCATCCTGTGATTAAAAGCGTTTAATTTTCATTATAAAAGTTCTGCTAAAGAATCCAATTAGAGTGAAGTGTCATAAATTACAAGCTTTGTTTATTACTACAAAAAGTACTATATTTTTATATATATCTTATGAAGATTAATGGGCTGCAAGGTTCTGTGAAATTTCTTTTTGCACTTCAGAATGATGATAAATAAAGGGCAGTTAAAAAGCTAAACGTTAGGCAGGGGATTACAAATGCCGTTTCAGACAGGCCTGTTAGAGCTTGAGTGAAGCATGTTTTCTTTTAATTCCATAGTTGGGTAGGCTCAGTAACTTTAGGTTTTGGTCTCTGATCTGCGATGTTTTCAATTCAATTACAACAATAATTGCAGGCGGGACGTTAATCTGGTAATTTCCCAATTGTGTGTGTGGTTTCAGTGTAATTTAACCTCTCTTGTCTGCATCTTGACATTGAATCGCCTCTCATGAACCCTTCAGGGAGGCCGCTTAGTTTCCTCAAGGGGCAATGCAAAGGGAGAGCTTATTTTTGACTATATACTCACTCTGTAACTCTTTAAATCAGTCCTTTAGCTTGTAGATGGTTACTAATGTGCTGTTAGGTTCTTAGCTTGCGTTTGTTACTCACAGGGTACGGCGATCTTTGCTGAAGTGTAGACTTTTGGTAATGAAAACAAATGAGTAGGCCTCATGTCACAGAGGGGAGTCCTTCGCAAATTAATGATCCATCTTCACCAGTGCTGATTAAGCAGAACAGTCAGTCAATCCGTGCAATAAATCTCCCTTTTATCATTAGTGACTAAGAAGCTTTAATGTATTTATTTATTTTACCCTACCTAATGCAATCTGCATGTCTGCTTGGAGAGCCCCTGTGTATTTCAGTGGGAAAGGTTGGTCTGGATCTTCTAAACAGCCAGCTGTGTTCCCACTCACGTATTTCAACTGCTCCACTTTGTTTCTGTAGGCCAGGCAGAGTCTAAGAAGTTTCAGGTAAAATACTAAAAAAACGATATGTCAAATGAGAGCATCATACATTTGAAGTAAGACTCCTGAAATGCATATGGAATTACTGCAAGAACAAGAAGACATCCTATGTTACTTACAAGATTTGGTGGATTTGTTGTAACGCAAATTGCTGGGAAGAAAACAAGACTTTTCCATGTGTTGAAACTTGGTTTGAAGACACTGGAAAACATCACACTAGAGAAAGTGATGCATTCGCCATAGATCTCTCAAGAGGTGCAACTTCACTGTGTTTGATATCACAAGACGCTCCCTCCACTGCTGCTTTCCCCCATAATTGCTATCTCTTTGACTTGCCGTGCCTTAGCAAAGTTTTCCTGAACTTCTCTCACCCTGGGGAATCCGATCCCTACTGTGAGAACAAGTGTGGATGTTAAAATTGTTCTTCTTACTCAAGGCTTCACTTTGAAGATTTGTGTTTAATTCTTTTTATTGATGTGTACGCCCTGCCAGGCACTCGCATGTCTTCCTCAGATGTAGAAATCTTTTGCGTATCAAAGCTGCTTTTTGACTAGGTCTGTCAGCATTAACCTTCCATCGTTTACATTCTCTCACACACTCACTATATATTCATATACGTGTCAGTGTAAATATATACATACACACTCACACACAAACATATATATTTAAATGGATTTACACACCAGTCTATGTATTCCAATGGGGGAAAAATGCATTATCTGTCTTTCAGTAAATCAGTGCGGTCGGTGCTGCAGATGTGCTCCCAGTCTTGCGACACACTTTAGCTTCATCAAAACAGCCACCATTGTACTGACCTTAGAGATAGCTAAGGGCCTGAGGTTTAATGTTTTATTAATAGGCAGAGCCCTGCTGTGTGGTGTGCTGCAATCAAACACAGCCCGAGCCGAGCAGAGTTCGTGTACCGCACAGCATCTGTCATAACAGCCCAGACAGAAGGTACACTGCCAGCTCCCCAGCTTGAAGTTGTTTGTGATCAAACCGCAATCAGCAGGCATGGCAGGACCCCAGCTGAGCAGGGGAGCACCTTGGAAAAGGGGATGCAAGAACAGTGCTGTTGTAGCGAGTGACCGGATTGACAGTGTTACAAATGGCCTTTTCTGTCCATGCTGACAGGATATTGATTATCACATCTCATTGGTAGACATAACCTTTTTGACACAAAAAGAGAAGAAAGAATCTTGTCATCTTTTGATAGAACATTGTAACAGGAGAACACGAAGTTAGAAGCCAGACATTTTCAAAATGAAAATGAGAAAAACTGATAATAATAATACAAGTTTGGAGCTGGAGGTGAGCCTAATTAATAGTCGCTATGATTTCCCACAGGTACTGTATACTTGGCTTTCTATCTCCTCATAAGTAACTTATCTTCTTCTGCTTGATGGTGTGAGTGGCACAGAATCTGACCACAGGTTGGCTGCCATAGAATCTGCCATAGAGTCGGACATAGAATCTTAGAGTTTTCTCTAATTGGGTGCTGTAGCTATGTTAATGGGCTCCTCCCTTTTCGATTCTTTCCCATAGGCATTGGCACCAAAGATGGCACAGCCGAGAAAGACAAAGACTTCAGGGGGAAGTCGCAGAAGCAAGTGCAGTTCAACCCTGGCCAAACCACAGCCACCTGGAAAGTGCGCATCCTCACCGACCAGGAGTTTGAGCAGTCGGAGACCTTTCAGATCGTCCTGTCCGAGCCAGTGATGGGCGCTCTGGAGTTCCCCGAAGTTGCCACAGTTGAGATCCTGGATCCAGGCGATGGTAAAATGCCATTTTCTTAATTATATCCTTCTTTATCTTGGGGGGGGGGGGGGAGCTTAATTAAAAAGCATCGGACCCAATACTGCTGAATTTCTCCATAAACATAACTGTCTCCATCATCAGTTTAAAATAGCACATTATGAGATAAATAATACAACATATATACATTATGACATGAGGCCAGTCTTAAACATGAATTTTGATCTTGTTCTGATCCATATTAGCTAGTTTACCTTGTTAAATGTAACATATGATTTTGGAATCGTTTTACATTAGTTTCCAGTTGATTCCATATACCTTCACTGTGGGAATACAGTGATATACCATAATTAATATCTCTAAGGCAGCAAATTGAAGACATGTTGATCCATAGGAAGCCGCTGTATAACTATGTTTAAAGTGCACAGCATCATATGTTAGAGTTACCAAGGTAAACTAGCAGATATGTTTGGCATTGTCAGAACCTGCAAAACTTCAAAATGTGTTGAAAGTGCAAAAATCTACATCTGGTAAATGTATAAATGTAAACTTATAGAGGACAGAGGAGGAGATAAACGATTGAAGGTGACAGCTTGAGGGGGGCATAGCAGTTTAGAGTCCAACCATCTAAGTTTACTGCAGCTCGTCTTTTGTACTGCTCTCTTCATCTGAGGGGTTGCATTTTGAAACGGTTCCTGCCAGGTTTAAGCAAATAATCCCTACAAGCGATTTCACCAAAGGGAGGCTCATGTGAGGGCACTTTGAGGAAGGGGAGCAAACCTGCAGCATGAAACCTGAAGCAGATACCTATTTTCTGGTGCTTTCCCCATTTAATTTTAGTGTTGGAAAGTGTATCCTGCAAGTGGGGAGAAGCTCGATGCAACAACAGATTTATTATACTGTCAGCAAGAGTTGCTGGAAGATGGGCAGGTTGATATTCTGTCAGGAAGCATGAGGGAGACAGTGCCTCTTAGACTGTTAGTTAAACACTAGCGTTCCTCTTTTCTATTCTGTCTGTTGTGTTGTGTTCAAAAAGAGGCTTCAGATGTTCTGGCTGAAGCAATTCCATATTGAAAATCCCTTGTGGGTCTACATGCTGTGGTGCTCAAATAAAGAAAAGCAGTTTCCCTGTTGCGTCAGACAAGCAATACCTTTACAGCACATTTACATTATGTTACATTACATTTACATTTACATTTCTGTTACAGCCAATGTGTCTTGACTTTGTTGTGTGCTCAGAAATCGGTCCCGGAATTGGTGCTAGTCTAGGATTCACAGACATCCTCGATAAAAAAGCAAACCTTCACATGGCCTGTGTTTCCACACTCGAGGCTTAAATAAGTAAACAGATATTTTAAAATGAGGCTTAAGCTTCACCTAGTTGGAGTCCCTCCAGGATTCTTGAACTGTGAATGTCTGAACTGAGGGAACATTCCCAGCAGGGATGGCAAGCTCGAATCTGGGCACAGCGTAAAATGAATGCATGAATAAATATGAAAGTGATACAGTTCAGCAAGGCATCAACTCATTTCTTTATTTATTTGCTGTATTCCATGCAACTGTACCAAAACAGTGAATAAAAAAAAGACAGTTTCAACAAATACAATCTCACAGCAGATATAATAATAAATAGATATATGATGGGGGGAGAGAGAGAGAGAAAGAGAGATAGAGAGAGAGAGAAGCAACAAAGTACCTCAGGGAGCTTTCCCATTTTGCTAAATTTTGTGACCTTTAATGCTAATACCCACCCATAAAAAAGGAACATTTAAAGAAGCCCTACCCTCTTGTGTTCAATTAGCTCTGGCTACAAAATAAACTATATCACAATAACTGCATTAGCTAATTAAAGAATATAAAAGGGAGTCTTTCCTGGGATTAAAAGGCTGATTTTACCTTCTATTTAACCTGCCAAAGTAACAGCAAGAACCTGTTATCTTTCAAATTGCGTTAAGAGTGGAGGAGTCTTTTTTTCTGTTCTCTGTGTAAAGGTGCCATTGCAATGTTTGAACTTCATAAATTAATTACTCTTTTAGTTTAAAAAAAAAATTGTTTTACTCTTGGCCAAATGATCTAATTGTATTTAGCCTTGAACTACTGCTGGTACAACAGATGTTGAAAGATGTATATTTTTTATCTTTTTCATTTTCCAGGATACAAAATAGCTTTTTATGTTTCAGTTAAACAACATGAATGAGATCTTGAGGAAAAAAAATGCATTCGGGATCCAGGTTTATTCCAAAAGTCAGGGAAAGTAAGTGTAAAGTAAGAAGGCTTTCTAGCCAAGCAATAGGATTTGTCCTGAAAGTGCAACACAATCTGAACACACACTAAATGATTTGGAAATAATTGTAAAGTTTGACGCATATAAAGTGTCAGAACATTCAATAGAAAATACTGTTTCAAAACCCTATTATGATATCTAAATTGATATTAAAAAATGGATTACATTGGACAGTGAACATTTCTGTTTTTCAGATGATTGGTTTACTTATTAATATGTGTTCTGATTGGTTAAAACACAAGGGCAGATTTGGAATTGACATTAGATTGTATACTCTATTTACACTTTCCGAATTATTATTAATATAGAGATTTTTATGGCTGCTCCTGTTCTTTTCAAGATATATCAAGTTTTATATATAATGTATGATGCATGTATAAATGCTTATAAAAGCCCCCATGACACCACTTAATGCTTTCTCCCCATCTTGCTCTCCACATGCAAGCACAGTCTGGGTGAAAGTTTACTGTGTGTGTGTTTGATTTGAGAGAGAGAGAGAGAGAGAGAGAGAGAGAGAGAGAGAGAGAGAGAGAGAGAGAGAGAGAGAGAGAAGAGAGAGAGAGGGAGAAGGAGAAGGAAAGGGAGAGAAAGAGAGAGGGGAGAGGGAGAGAAATGCAATAACTGTCAGAATCAACTGAGTTTCAGCTGGAATGAAGAGTACCACAGAGAAATAAAATTATTCTCCATATGTTTCATGTTCAGTGTGATAAAAATAAATGAAAGGGGAGGAAAAAAAATCAATAGGCGTCGATGCCAAGAGTGGTCGGGAAATACATTGGCATTGTGGCAGGAGGGCTCCAGATAAGAGCAGCCACTGCATTATGTCTGCCTAGCCAACATCTGCAGTTGATTTTCTGGATCGTACCCTGCAATTCGTTTGAAAGGGCCCTGGGGATTTACAGATGAGGTGTGCGGCTACAGGCTTGTTAGAGACGTGGCCCGAAAATTACAGCCTCATTTTGTACGCCAGCCGTTAGATGGGGTTTTGACAGCTTACCCCCGTGTGTCTTGACCTTTTTTTTGTATTCCTGCATGCAGCCTAGCCTATGCAGCAGAAGAATGGGGATTTAAAAATAAAACGGGACTAGTACAACAGTTAAAACAGTTAGCAGAATTATTTATTTATTTTGAATGCTTAAAATATGTTGAAATAGAACTGCACCACCGCCTCTTTATATAGCTGGTGTTGGGGTCCCATAAAAAGACGTGATATTTTGAGGGACACAATATACCGAGACACCAAACAAAGCTTTAGTTTTATTGCAGGCCTCTGAAATTATAAACAGGGCAGCAATGCATCTAGAAACACGGAAAGAAATAGGAGGCTAATACAGTCCATAATGTAACAGTAATACCATACTGTGCATTTTTAGTAGCCTATGTATATTACAACAAAAATGTGCTTAGAAATATTGAGGTTAATTATATTCAGAGGCATGCGCATCTTGACTATAAAAAATGGGAGCGTGGTATATTCATTTATGGTTTTCTATCAAAATACCTTTTGCAGGTACAGATGCATGCTACACACACTAATTCAATATTGTATTACTGATGTTTTATGGGACCATTAATGTTTAAAAGCCTCTCAAAGCATATTTCACTTCTGACAATGATGGTCTGTCAACTGACGAGAGCAGCAGATCAATGTTTATTGATATGTTTCTATATTAAGTATCCACTTGACTTGAGAACTTACTTTCAGCATCAGTTTTAATGCATGTTTTAACTTGCAAGCATGCATGCCTAGAATATATAAAATATAGGTGCGGGGGTTATTCTTGGGATTTCACCACAGAGACAAGCTTAAGATTACTTTTATCTCGGTAAGTGGGGCAGAGCAGTTGACTTCTGTGCGGATGTTATTGTTTTGAGAGAAGAACGGCACAGAGATGGCACAGGAGACGACACATTTGCCCACACGTTGCGTAGGTGTTCACATTAAAGAAAGTGGTTTTCGTCAGTAATCATCGACCATGCCTGAGATAGATGTTTAAATAATTAGAGCTCTTTTTAAGCATCCCTCTCCCTCCTCTCCAATTATAAAGAAGCTTTCCTCTCCTTCTCTCTCATACACAATTCAGTCACATCGCTTCTTAAAGTTAGCAAAGTCTCCTAGTAATTGATTTAGGTTTTGTTCTGGGGAACGGCAGGATATATTTAGAGAAATAGCATACAGTGACAATGGATCAGATCAAAGACGACAAATAAATTGAGAAACGGAAATCTGGAACAAGGAGGCAGAATGAAGAGTCTTGTTTTCCTGGTACCAGAACTCCCAATGGAAGAACGACTTTTATGTTCCCCAAGCTGTCATTTTTCAACACATTTTTAACAGCCATGTCTGGAGGAACGTTTATAGACACCAGCGTGGGTCCCTTGTTTTTAAATCTTTCCCATTCAAGAGACAACTTAGATTGAATTACCCCAAAAATGTCTTATGTCCTATAAAAAAGCATCTTATTCAATTATTTTTACTAGTCACTGGGATATCACAAAAGTACAGTACTTTCTTCCAGTTAATTAGGGTCAGACCAAAAGGAAAATGCCAACAAAAGTATACTAAGGAGTACAGGTGGGAAGACAATATGTATTTTTAGCAGTGCTGTAATGTTATTCCATAGAAGCTTGGTCAAGTTCTTTATAAAAACCAAATGTGGTATATCACAGAAAAAGGCAAGATCTAATAAAGCCCATTGACATAATGATAAAGCAGAAATCATTGTGAGGAGACGTTTCACAAACATTGAAAAACCATAGCAAAGCATTTGGCAAAGCATAAGTGTGGAATTACTGAACTCGAGTAGGCTAATGTTCATGTGCTATTCTAAATGAATTGTTAGTCATAGCAAAGAGAAATCAATAACATCCCTAAACTCAAGTACAAATTTACAAGTTTACTGCAGAAATCTCCTTCATGCTTGCAGGGGTCCACGAGGCCTGGTTGAAATCGAGATAGCTTAATGCAGTACCAGATGGCAAGAAATAATTTAGTTCAGAGTGTCTAAAAAGAAAATCACTTTGATAAGCACAGTTTGCCTTGTCAAGAATGAGAATTATCCTCTGTGTAAAATTTTATACAGATCTCCCTTTTTCTCCCACACAACAGATTGGAGCCTTTTGTTTGAAAAACTTAAGGGAGTAGGAATTTAAGTTTCTCACTTAACAATTACAGGGCCATATTTTTAAAGTGAGCACAAAGCAGTATCTTTTAAGGAGATTGAATCAAGCGAGCTGAAAAGAAAGTTGTTAGGAGCCGATGTGTCTTTGACTTTGACAGCAGGTATATATTACCTCTGTACATCTGAAATGAGCTTTCCATATGAAACACAAACTCTTCAGATTTTCTGAAGGCATATTTTTGATATGCAGTGTATTGAAATACTTAGCATCTATAATATATCTATATAGATAGCTGGCACCCAGGAGGCAAAAACAAAACTAAGGAAAATAAAAATACTATTTTTTAAGCAAACACAATACATAACTTTCAACATATGGGCCTGATACAACAAAACATAACTCAACCCTTTGGGGCTTTCCCATTATTACCGCACACTCCTCAAGAATGCTAGGGTACCCTGCTGTTTTCTGGTTAAACGTTATGGCTTGTTTTCCCACAGAGTCGACAGTCTATATCCCGCAGTCCAGTTACACCATTGAGGAGGATATCGGAGAGCTACTGATCCCAGTGAAGAGAAGTGGAGATGCCAGTCAAGAGCTCATGGTTATCTGTTACACTCAGCAAGGTAATGTGGGACCAGAATTTACTCCTCTTTGCCTTGTCAGGACACAGCAAGTTTAATATTGAACATAAGTCAAAAACCATCTGCACTTTCCTACTGTTTCTGCGTTGTTGTGTAATTTCATGGTTTGTGTACTGAAGAAATTCTCAGATGCTTCAGTTTCAGTTTCAAATGAATTATCCTCACGTTTGGAGAAAACAAATGGATGACGTAGTTAGACAATTCACTGTCCTTTTTAGTTTCATCCCACAAGAACTCAACCCATACACACTGTAGTATTGCTGGATTACTGGGGTTTGGGTTGTTCAATCTATTTTTTAATTTAGGCCCACAGTAGTCCATAATTCTCACCCATCCATAATTGGGGTCAGGTATCTGTAAGCTAGAAGCAATAAACCACTGGTAAACAAAAGGACACTTGTCAAGTAATGGACTTGATCCATTATTTTGAATGGATACCGAACGACCACAATGGGGTTGAATGGCCTCCTCTCATTTGTAAACTTTCTAAGTACTGGGTTTGGTAATTGATAGGTCAGTCGAAGTTTTGAATTAATCTAAAAATGTTAAATTTGAGAAACTACTTTCCATACGCAGTGCAGGAAATGTGTTATTTTAGTACAAGAAACATGTATTCAGGTATAGTATCATGGCTTACAAAGCAAAGATTTATTTTTGACACCTGTAATACTTTTCTCCAGTTTTGAGAAACCTTGGTTAGTGAGCGCAGAGGATACTCTGAATATGAAACAAAATGGTTTAGGCCAAAACTGGAAAATACGTGTAGTACAGCCTTTAAATCTTCATATGTATTTTTAGAAAGATTTATTTTCCCTTTGGAGGGCAGCAAAAGTAATAGCTTGTTTCCAGATTGAGCTGTCATGATTAGGTTCGAAAAATACCTTTGCCTCTCCAAGCAGATACCATTTCCACCCTACATATGTTCTGTGGAATACTGAAGGAGGTACCCCCATAAATCATATAGAAGATACCTTTAATTCAATTATTAATCGGCATTAAGGAGGTGTATTTATAGACATTCTTAAGAAACTAGAACAGGGAAGATTTCTGCTGAGATGCAGTTCTGATTCCAGTTGCCTTCCCTAACCACGACTTAGTCATTGAACAGTGTTGAAAGCTCAAGCAGGATTGCAAAGGCCAGTGTATCCTGCAGATGTGATTTAAACGCTAGCAGACACCATTTGATTGATTGAAGTGTTTTTGATTACATGTCTTGCTTTATTTAAACCCGATGAAGCACCCTTCATGATCGTAAGGCTTATCTAAGTGTTTAAGTGATCCTGCTGTTATGTTACTTATTAATCCCACTGGAATTTTAAGACGGATTACATAGCTTCTGCTAAATAAAACTACAATCTAAAAGAAAAGTAAATATCTATATAAATAATATCTATAAAAAAGGTGTATGGGCCTTTTTTTAATTCATTAGGGTCTCCTGAATTGTCCCAAGAAGACAACATCTATTAATGTATTAATCCTGTGAGGATTCTGAAATGGTCCTGTTGGATAAATATTTTATAAAACCTGGAAACTTGGCCTTGAAAATGTGTATCCAGTCAAAGTGAGTGAGTAAAGAGATACGTTGATTACATAAACCTGACTCTTTCACTATCATTTTGAAGTATGAAGTGATGAAAAGAAAGTAAATGCACTCTTCTGTCTGCACATTTGGTATCGACATTCTCCATAGAAAGTGTTTTGTTGTTATGTATTCAGTACATCGATCCTGTATTACTGAGGGACATGAGATAAGGGTTGAGCAGGCAAAGAAAGAAGATCACTGATATGAAACCAAACCAGAAACGACTCGTGTCATTTTCTATGTACCTGTTGTATTATCAAGATGTTTGGTCAAGATAAAGAATCAAATGCAAAATCTTCAAGTTCCCAGGTCATGGCTGAAGCCCTTCATAAAATAATATACTGTACACAGAATTGAAATGGATGTATGCAGCACAATTATTATTTATTGGTATCTGTTGTTCTTTTTGTAAAGGCACGGCGACAGGCACCATTCCCTCCACAGTCCTGTCGTACTCTGACTACATCTCCCGGCCCGAGGACCACACCAGCGTGCTGCGCTTCGACAAGGACGAGACGGAGAAGTTCTGCCGCTTGGTCATCATCGACGACTCACTGTATGAAGAGGAGGAGTCCTTCAACGTAACCCTGAGCATGCCCATGGGGGGCCGCGTGGGCCAGGAGTACCCTTCCACCAAAGTCACCATCCTGGCAGACCTGGATGACGGTAAGGCGACTTGCTTTCATTAATCGCCGGTCAAAAAAATGCTAGGCTTTCATCATCCCATGAAGGAAGCCAATAGAATCCAGAACAGAAGCAGAGTTAGTCAATGTTTTTCCACATTGAAGAAATTCTTCTCTCATTATCTCACAGGCTTCTGGCAGGGTTCTGTTCCCGTCATGTCAACAAGCATATTTGTCATGTTTACTTTTTTTTTTTTCTGTTCATGCGAAGCTGTCATTCCTCAAATCATCGTTCTAATGCTGAGGCTTAGATTGGTCTTAACTCCTGTGCTGAAAGAAAGGGCAAGGACCCATTCTTCTGTGTCTCTGGAATGTGTTGAAGTGATAGAGAAGTGTTGAGCTACACAGTTCTACATGAGACTTGAACCGTAAATTCTGTTTTGGGCAAAGGTAGCACCATCTATTTCTGGATTAAATAAAAGAAATACAACATTTTAGAGAACATTGACGAGTGATGTAACAATTCCTGAAGTAACAATTCCTGTGCATTTTCTCAGACTAAATAAGAGTGAAGTTTGCAGCTCTGAAGAAGCTCTGTAGGAGATGAAGGTGACAGGATGTGAAAAACCTGGAGAGCTATAAAAGAGTGATTCTGCCCCTGTTGTGGCATGCACTTTTAATTTTCCATATGCCTTCAAGGAGCCCCTTATCATGCATCTCCAGGCAGAGGCACTGAGCAATCTGGTTTTATCTCCCTGCTTTAGCTCTTTGTTCGTCAGCACCTCCGGGGTATGTCTTTTCAGCTATCTCAGGAACGACTGCTGTGTAAAATATTCAAAGAGCAAAAGGTGGGAAAGAAGGAGTGTAAATCTGATCTGATTCCCTGGTAATTTATTATTGAATTTTTTATAAAGAAGAAAGGAAGTTGTACATACCCTTTGAAGTGGAGTATAACACAAATAACTCCTTAAATGCCATCTTTGGGAGGTGTTACGTTTCTGCTTTGTTTATGTAGGTACGCTTCTCGGGTCAATATACAAACACAGCTGGTTGTCAGCGGACATGTTGGTTCTGAATGTAAGTGATTCGTTTGGAGGGCAAGCTTTGGAAGGAATGAAGATGCCTAAGAATGGTCCACCTCATCTTTTTCTACCTTTCTTGACACAGGATCTGATAGACGCTTTATAATATTTCTTTATAGACAGAAAACATTGTGATAAAACATGAAGAACAAAGACAGACCATGGGTAACAGCTTTCATTGCATTTAGAAAGAAGAGATATAAAACTGAAAGTAAGGGAAAATAAAAATGGGTGTGAAACTCCCTGCATACTTCACATTTCTGAAGAGCAGCCCCCTTGATGAATAATGATTATGCCGTGTTTTTCAGTGAAAAGGGAAAAAAACACTCCTCACAGCAGCTCTGCCTGAACAAGGAAATGTGTTGTGCATATCGTGTAATCTATTTCTTCCATTGCAGACAAGAACCAGCTTAAGAACCCAGTCTTAAAAAAAAAAAAACACCAAAAAGGCACCAAATCTAATTCTTTCTTCTTAAAAGCAAAACCCGGAGCTTTTCAAGTAGGAGATTGCTTGTCACGCAGGCGTACTTTCCCTGGCATTTTCTCCCCATCCTCCCAACTGACTGTGTTTTAGATGTGTTCAGAGATCTGTGAACAAAACCAAACTGATACGCAAAGATGCATTTCAAAGGGATCTCTCGGGCTCAGACCAATATAAGAACATAAGAACATTAGAAAGTTTACAAACGAGAGGAGGCGATTCGACCCATTGTGCTCGTTTGGTCTCCATTAATAACTAAGTGATCCAAGGATCCTGTCCAGTTTATTTTTAAATGTTCCCAAATTGTCTCTTCAACCACATCATTGGGGAGTTTGTTCCAGATTGTGACGACTCTCTGTGTGAAGAAGTGTCTCCTGTTTTCTGTCTTGAATGCCTTGAAGCCCAATTTCCATTTGTGTCCCCGGGTGCGTGTGTCCCTGCTGATCTGGAAAAGCTCCTCTGGTTTGATGTGATCGATGCCCTTCATGATTTTGAAGACTTGGATCAAGTCCCCACGTAGTCTCCTCTGTTCCAGGGTGAAAAGGTTCAGTTCCCTCAGTCTCTCAGTAGGACATTCCCTTCAGACCTGGAATAAGTCTGGTTGCTCTCCTCTGAACTGCCTCTAGAGCAGCGATATCTTTCTTGAAGTGTGGAGCCCAGAACTGTCCACAGTATCCAGATGAGCTCTAACTAGTGCATTGTACAGTCTGAACATTACTGCCCTTGTTCTCAATTCTACAGTTTTGACAATATACCCTAACATCCTGTTTGCCTTTTTTAGTGTTTCCCCACATTGTTTGGATGGAGAAAGTGAGGAGTCCACATAGACTATTTGTTCTTTCTCATGTGTTACTTCATCTAGTTCTATTCCTCCCATAATGTAATTATAGTGGACATTTTTGTTACCTGCATTTAATTCCCTTGCACTTGTCCACATTGAATTTCATCTGCCAGGTGTCGTCCCACAACTGAATATTATCTAAGTCTCTTTGAATAACCTGTGCTGCCGAGATTGTATCTGCTGAGCCACCTATTTTAGTATCATCTGCAAATTTGACAAGTTTGCTAACTATCCCAGAGTCCAGATCATTAATATAGATTAGAAAAAGCAAAGGCCCTAGTACTGATCCCTGTGGAACTCCACCAACAACCTCACTCCAGTTAGAGGCAACTCCTCTAATCGACACCCTCTGCTTCCTATACATCAACCAGTTCATAATCCATCTACTTACCCTGAATGCCTACAGCCTCCAATTTGAGGATCAGTCTTTGGTGTGGAACCTTATCAAAAGCTTTTTGGAAATCTAAGTATATCATATCATATGCTTTCACATGATCTACAGCTGCAGTTGCATGTTCAAAAAATTCAAATAAATTAGTAAGACATGATCTGCCTCATCTAAACCCATGTTGACTATCTCCAAGAATATGGTTTTCATTAAAATGCGCCTCTATTTTCTGTTTAATAATTTTTTCAAACATTTTACAAGTAATGCAGGTATTTTTTTATGCCATCTCTCTCTCTCTCTCTCTTTCTCACCTTCCTACTCCTTCCCTTTCCTCTCTCTCTCCCTCCCCCTCCCCCTCTCACTCCTTTTCCCCCTCTTCCCCTCCCCATCCAAATCGTCTCCTCTCTCCCTCACCTTTAAACAGTAACCTGTCTGAAGTAGGCACCTTTCTATGGACTGTGAAATGATTTGCTTGTGCCACTCTAGCTAAAATGACAATAAAACATGGTACAATAAATTATAGATTTCAATTGGGCTTCATATGGCCTTAACCTCAACACACTGTCAAGAAAATCACTTGTAGGAAGATAAAGGAATTGTCAGTTATATATATATCAATTCATCCGTTTGAACATAAAACCGACAAAAGGATGTTCTATTCGCTAGAGGTCCTATAAATGAAGATACTCTGTACATAAAGGCCTCTACTTTATTTAATTTTTTTATAAACTTCAACGTCAGTTGACCAATACAGTGCCTCATACCACACTTAATATCTCACTAGTATTCCTGCTTAAAATTGCGGACAATTGTGTATTTCATTTTTCTGTCATTATTTTGTATTATTATTTTTATTTCTTGGCAGACGCCCTTATCCAGGGCGACATTACAACATACAACATAATTTTTCTTTGGAATTGATAAGAATAATGTGCAGTAAGTCTCGGATTATAGAAGAGTTCAGTCCATTCAATTCCCAGGCTTGTGCTGTGGTAGGTCTGTTTACTTCCCTTTACACTTCTGGGACCTTTTAGCAAAGAAGCGGTCAAACCTTAAAAGCATGACAAATGTGGATTAATTGGGGCCTTTTACTGCACTCATAGGGGAAAAGAGAGTTCCTTGAAATTCTCACTTTGCTGTACAGTTACTGGCTTATTGGGAGACTGAACATGGTATGCATTAGCCCTTGACCTAATAATCCATTCAGAGTGGCATGACAGCTGCCTTGTGTTGGTAAAAAAAAAAAAAAAATTGGTAGTAGATCTTTGCTTCTTCACATGATCCAATGCCAACCCTAATGGTTGGAGCACAAATGCCACAGATTAGTTCAAGATAGAATACCCCGGACCACAAAACCAGATTGGAACCTAATTGTAAGTTGTCATACATATCTTAATTGGGGGCATTAATGTCTCCGAAGCTGCCTTCTGACAGATAATCGCTGCCATTATGAGGAGCACGGTTCGCTGAGAGATTACAGTAAATGGAAGACTTGTGTGACAGCCGCGTCACTAAAGTTATCATGTTTCAAATATCTATTTATTTTTCTTCTTTTCGAGTTTCCAGAAGATGATTTGACCTTCCGTTCACCCTTTATGCAAATGCGACTTGGCTTCCCAGTTTGGGGAATGAAGAAACGTATTGTTTCTCGTCAGCCACCGCCATCCACCCTTCCTTTTCCTCTTTGACAGAAAGGGGGTCGGGGTTTATGGGTAAAGCTTGCACAGTTACCTCTGACTCACTCTCCTTTCTGTTGGCAGTTGTCATTCAGAAAGTGCTCGTTATATTACCGCTAAGCATTCCTATAACACATAAAAACACTGCCAGTGCTGGGGTGTGAACCAGCACCGTATGGCGTAGTTTCTCATAAGGGCTGAGGAGAGTGGATTAATCAATGTGTGATCACAGGGGAGTCTAACAGCAACAAAGGTCAGGCGTTTAATAACATTACAACAGGCCCTTCCTGTAAGACCCGGGACCCCTCAAAAAGCGCTGCATTATCAGTTCTCAACGGGAGGGCTCCGTGAAAAAAGCAAAAGGGAAGTATTCAGCTTCTCTGCACTTCTGTGTTCCCACTTGGGACTGCATGTCAGAGTGTTCCTTGTTTATTTGAAAAGGCTTGCGTCTGCACTCTTTTCTTAATCCGAAAAGTCCCAGGAAAGGAGAGGAAATGAGTTCTAGATTGTATAAAGGTAATAACTGGAAACCCTCAGCTCGTACCGGTTATTGGACGTGTTTAGGTCGTGAATGCCCACTTCTAATATTTTCTCCCACGTAATAGCATCTAAATTGTGTGTCAGTCCTAAGAATAATTACACTGTGTATCGTTCGTTTCCTCATTTTCTCCTTTACAAACCGTTCCATGTAAATAGCCTCAGTAAAGGATTGGTTGAGTCAGTTTTATTAGTGTGTAGATACATCTCCTCTAGCTTGCTATGTTCTAGGTTGACATGTTGCAATTAAAAAAACAAGAGCAGCATGTATTTGTATCAAACCCATCATTTGTCCCATAATGAGCACTAAGCTAATCCTTAATCATGTTCTTCCAGGGCAAACTTAAAAGAAACAAAGATGGTTATTTAATGCCCTCCTTTCGAGATAAGTCTGTTTGAATGACATAAATCTCATTAGTCCAGAATAGCTGTATTAAAGTATAATTTGAAATAACATGCCAGCCTTAGCGTAGGAGATTAAAAGGAGAGTTTAGCGAAAGGACAGGAAACAGAGATCCATTGTGGAAAGACGCATCTTCTACTGTTTTATTGTTACCTGTGGAAAGAAAAAATACAGATTCCATCTCATGTCAAGAACTTTGAAGAAAAAAAAATATCCTGAGGCTAGTGTCTGAAAGCTTTTTTTTTTACTTTGTTTCCATGATCTAGTTGTTGGGGCATGTGTAACCTGATCAACTGTTTAAAAACAAACAGGTCTGTAAGCTGATTCGGGTGTGATGTGCAGGTCTCACTAGGGAGGCCTTGGTTTGTTGAGGCACCTATACAATTAAAATCACTTTGAGAATTTAGTTCAAATTGTTCAATGTTTTTATTTTTTTGAAGCCCAGGAATCATTTGCCTTGACAAGGTAGAGAGGTATAATCTGCTCAGTGTGATAGCCTTCAATTCAATAAATGTTTACCATTTGTCTTCTAAACGAAACTGTGTCTGAGGCGCCCTGTTATGTTAATAGAAGAGGCAGACAATTACTAAATCAGACTCTACTATTTTCTGAACATACAGGGTGTCATTTCGCAGAAGTGTTGACTCATCACCACAGCGCCATTAGATTTCATCAGGTGAAAACCAAATGGCAATTTCACAATATCACATTTATACAACATGGTGATCCTCAGTCCTTGTCTTTGACAGCTAGGTTCCTCTAGTTATTCTGAATGGATCTAATTGTTCACTTTGCTTGAACCTGTTTAACCCTTTTCCCTTGCTAGGTCTAATAAATCAGGTAATGATCTATAAAACCTAGTCAACCTAGTAAGCCCTCCAGGATCAGATTTGAGGCCCTTTCCTCATCTATCAAGTTCTTGAAGGATCCCAGTGTACTGAACTCAGTGACCTTGCTTGAGAGATTGGTACAAACATTGACAACACTGGTTTAAAGAACCCTGGCTAAGTTATTATTATTATTTTTTCCATATCTTATTTTTGTTAGGGCCCGTGTTGCAGAGAAAATCTCGAATCTTAATTGTAGGTGCAATATCCAATGCACAGTTAATTTTTGTTTGCCATTATTATTATTGAACAGACCTGTACAGCGCATGTTGTTGTCAAGCATGCAATAATTGTGATCTTGTTTAAAGGGAGCAGCAATGTATATATCGACCATACTTTGCGATGTCAGTTGTGTTTTGTGAACATCATTTCTCCATTTAACTTTAGTTTAACGTTCAAGTATGTCTCACTGCAAAGAGATGATGAGACTGAACCACAGCCAACTGAGGAGTTGTGACCTTTCTTTAGAGAAAAGACTCCCTACCCAATAATAATAATTGTGAATTAATTATTTATTGCTGTCCCTTTATTCATTTCAGACCAGAACAAGGCAAATGTAATCCTTGATTCCTTCTTTTATGCCTTGTGGAAGTCATTTTACCGGTGTACCTTCAGCAACAGGAGATAATATAAAAAGGATTTATTCCACGTCTCATTTATTACTCCAGGGGATATTTTTTACAGCACCTGTTACTGCCACTGAGGACTGCCGCCGTTTCCTGTCTGGCGTGTTGTATTTAAGCAGCTGTACAGTCTGCCCATTGACGGCCTGTGTGAAACAGAAGGAGGATACTGCCCCCTACTGAACAGAAGAATATTCAAGACTCTTCGATTGATGCAGAATTGAATCTTACTTACATTTTGATCTTTCAAAACTCGCCAATGTGAATATTTCTACCCCCCATATTTACAAATATGTAGTTAATTTACTCAACTGACTTATCAGTAGTAGCACTAGTAGTATTACAACTACTACTAATAATGTTAATATTTTAATGTTATTTTTTTCTTTTAATTATCAATGCAATCTTTTTTCAAGATCATGCAGCAATCCTGAATGTTCTCAAATATTGCCAAATTAAATTAAATTAATCTTACAGTTATGTGAAAGGGTTGGTTGTTACATCCCTTGTATTTAGGCAGATGTATGAAAGATTTGCAATTATCGGGAGTTGTGGTCTGGCCAAGCAAAGACGTGATCAAAGGGTTTTCTCCACCACCACCGTCTCCAGAGTTGGCTTTTCATGAAGCGAAGTTAGTCGAGGAATGCTGGTGAAGTGCTGTATTCAGACATAGAGGGCACAGATTTGCCCGTCATCATATGGTCTTTCCAGTTGCCAAGTCAGCTGTCTTTGGAATGCCTTCTGCTGTTCTATGAATTGCAGAGGCTGCTGGGATTTCGCAAAGCCTTTTCTGGTGCATCATGAATTCAAAACAACCAGATTGGAAGCTGTTAATGAAAGTGTTCTCGCCATTCGTTTGAAACACTGTAATCCATTTCGTTTACTAAATAATGTCCAATAAACTATACTTATCTAGCAGTGATAGCTTTCCGGAGTTTGTTGAACAGTGAGTCGGCCTAGAGAAAACTGAACAGAGTTGGGTATCCTGTATGGATGCTTATTTTTACTAAAACTAAAGGAATCACTGAATATTCAGATACTTTCCACTACAACTGAATTTTACCAGGGTACCTTTTCAGCTATTGCAGCCCCTGAAGATGACTTTGGTAGTTACCACAATGCCATGCTGTGCTTCACCTCAGGATCTCCTGCACCAAAGTGTAGCACGTCCTTTGCTGACATTGAGAGACATATACACTCATGCACCCATATCAGCGGTGTAATATAAAATAAATTGCCTGTGATTGAAAGTACCAGAGTACCAAAAGGGCTGTTAAACATGAGAATGCATGTAGAGCAGGATAAGAATCTTGTATTGGCGGTATCACGTCATTCACATATAATCTGTGTTCTAGCACACCATATGATTACTCACTTAAAATAGCAGATGCGTGGGTCTGCGAAGACTAGGATCAGGGGGATCTATAAACAGGGCCGATATGAAGGGCCCTGCCGCTTTTCATTACATTTTACATTACATTTCAGTTTATTTAGAGAGGAAATATGATGGTAGGGTGGCTCTAGAGTGATTACCTGGGTGGTGGCTGCCCAGTTTAACAGATGCTGGACACAAGGAGATGTAAAAGAACCTCATTTGAAAATGTCTGTTTTCCACTCTACTGACTTTATGTAACCTATGAAATCATAAACGGGGGCTGTTAATGAAATGGACAGGCCAATTACCAAGAAGAAACTTTATGGATCACTCAAAAGGACCAATGCAGATAATTATCTGAACCTTGTCAAGCGGTAAACTGGTAAATTTTGGTTTGCGTAAAGGCAATTCCCTTATTGTAAGCTGAATGCTGAAATATTGATGGTATTTTTCCACTCCTAAAAAGAACCTCAGTGATAAGGTGGATATTGCATTATAGGTAATAAAGAGCGACACACCTAAAACTAATTAAAAGGTTCAAAGGAGTATAATTTCTCCCCTGTGATAATTAAGTTTTATGGCTCTTGGCTTTTGTTTTCGGATTAGCAATGGTACCGTGGTCTTGTTTTTTTGTTTGTTTTCCGAGCATTTCCAAAATCTGCTCCAGGCCAAGAGGCAGAGTGTTTGAAGTGTGGAAACTCATATTTCACTCTCCTTAATCTACGCCAAGGGTAAGTGCTATTGGCAGAGACCTGCTCTGTGACTGCTGCTGTGCTCTTTTATATCAATCCCAGATGTAGAGACTGCAGTCTGTGGCCAAACAGCTTAATTTGCCAGCAACAAGTGCATGGAAACCTGGAGGTGCTTTGGTCACAGCTTGAAACCCAGGTTTCAGTCAGTGTAATGAATTGGCTCTGTTATGAAATATGTAAAGATGGAGAGCTTCATTGCCTGGAACATGCCATTGCAGCTAGCAAATTCAGTTTAGCGATGCTTTAGAGACAATAGGTAAGATCTGTCCTATATTCAACTATTTATTTAAACAAATTGCCTTTTGGAGCTAAATTATGCTTTTAAGCTTTTGATATACAATACAATTAAGTCAGTTGTGTGTTTTTTAACTATTACAATATTTGCTACTTCATATCCTTGTGATAATTATAAAGTCGCAGGATGGAGAATAGTTTTTCTTATGATCCTAAAATGCAGTTTATTCTGTTTGGAGGACCACTTGTTGAGAATAGGTGATATATCTTCAGAGGAAAAATACAAACAAGGCCAGATCAGTTGTGTGCTGTTTCCACTTTGTCATGCCTTGTGGATTTACAGACATATTACATAGCTATCTGACAATAATTAATCACATGGAGCGTCACTTTACAGCCATCACATCTCTTCTTTGTGCCCAGATAAAACAAGAGCATTTGGCTGAGATATCCCAACATGCACTTATCTGCTGTCGGTATCCCGGCCTGCTTTTAATTAATTGCTTACCGCTTTTGGGTTTAGACTATTTGGACTTAAAAACAAATATTTCAATACAAAAAAATGCATAATCCCTCTTTTCAAAACCTTCTGAGTACAGGTTATTATACAACATGCAAAATTGAAAACTGCAAGAGAATACAAGATGATTGAGTGTTGAACTCTGAAGAAGTCCTAAACAGTATAATGGAAAATTAGATAAACCTTGGGGGATAATAATACAAATTATCATCATCAGCTTAATCTCTTCTAACAAGAAAAAGTGTTGTAAATGGGCAATATATATAGATATAGATGGATTGGATTGTAAAACATGATGATGATGATGATGATGATTATTATTATTATTATTATTATTATTATTATTATTATTATTATTATTATTGTCATATATTTTAGCAGACACCCTTATCCAGGGTGACAACTCTTACAATATATCAAATTATTAAAATATCACATTAGAACATGATGATCTAATGTGCTTTTTTCTATCTTGTACGTGGCTGTCATAAAATTGTCAGCCGGGCTCTGTGAGTCACCTTGTTAAACAAGTGAACAGGCAAAAACATATTTTTCTCGGATGAATAAAATCATGTGGCAGATAAGGAAAAACAATCCAGATAAAACAATAATTCATCGTATTTTCGTCATGCCGATGTGTCCCCCCCTCCCCTCCCATTTGCCTCTTCCCACTCGGTGTCTTCTCTTGTCAGTGTTGGTGACATATTATCTTTAATTAAGTTATAAGACTACGCTGATTCTGATATGCTCAGCGTCTTTAGAATATGGCTCCTGGGTTTACTATCGTAGCACATCGTTTTCACTGCTAAGTTGGGCCAAAAGTAATTTCATGGCAACTCTATGAAAACAGCTTGACATCTCTTTCATTTCCGTGAATGCATATCCTCTAATATAGCTCTCAGAAAATAAGTTTTAATAAAATGCTAGGGATTTGTGACATTTCAAAAGGATAGCAGTGTGGATTTTGAAATGATCCCTTCTGCCACTGACAGAATCAAATGCTTTAATTATAATAATTTTGGATGCCTTTTTACAGATTTAAACTTCATGGTTCTCTGTTTTTTTTTTCCTTTCTCATTCATTACTGACATTTTCCACTGAATTGGGCATTTATTTCTAGTTATGGTGTGTTTGGGAGTGTGTTTGTGTATGCTGGATGCAATTATAGTTGATTTTTTATTGAGACGTCCTATTTTTAGGGACCATCAAATTACTAACATTTAAGAGATAAGTAATTCTATCCGTCTGGAGTTAGCTGTGTTTAAAATGGCTTAATGGATGTAAACCTTTCTAGTTGCTTCTAACTGCCTGTGGTTGCCCAATGCACTGACACAAATGACTATCTTCAGTTAAACACCTGCTGCTGCACTAGTGGTGAAGTCAGTGCAGGGTATTCAAGACAAAACATTTTAACAATCTTCTCACATTTAATAATCCTTTTGTATTTCCTCAGCATTGGCATGTTGTTAAATCTACTGTTGATAAAGTTATGTAGAACTAACCTTTTGTTCATTGAGAACAGTTTTATTGCGGTTAACCACTCCCGATTTGGTCCACTGCTCCGAAACACAGATGGTGTATAAAGTTGTTCGGCATAGGTATGGGCACATTTCCTGTGCATAATTCGAATCAGAAGCACGGTTGATCACAAACTTCTTGTATCTGTTGGGGGCTTTCTTTTCACAGGAATTTACTACTAGAACCTGACTTGGCCACCCATAGTCCTTCAGGTTTAATAGGTGAATTCAAATGGTCAATGAGTAGAGACAGGGAAATCATGCTCAACTGCAGTAATTAACCAACTATGGATACAATTAAGTAATTAAAAATCTTGAAAACCATGACTGAAAACCAGAAGACTCTCCAAGAGCAGGGTTTTGGACATCTGACCTCAAGAAATAAACGTGTTCTCCAAACACGGGAGATTTTTCTCTGAGGAAATGTCAAGTTAGAAGTTAACTGTCATCATCAAGATTATCAGGGTGGGGCTGAGAGTTGAAGGAGTTGAAGGAGCCAGTGGTTTATCATCTAGCTAATGGACCATACCCCTTTGAAGCCTGTTATTTGTCTGTTTTAAAAATGATCCTTATCTGATAGCAGTCCGGTGTGACTGCAGCTAGGCTCCTGTCGCCAACCAGAGGGTTTTCAGGTCTTATTATTTCAGAAGCATGTGAGGTCACCTTATGGCTTTCCCGCTCCCAGTGTTGTTTAATTTGTCTGCGACGGCCGACACCACAGTCTGATTGCGTGGCTTTCAAGTGCTTGCTCGTTTCCTTTTGCACACTCTTCATAAATGTCACTACAAGTGTGATAAGGGGAGAAAAATATGTTTGCCTGGGCTAATTCACATATGCTGTCCTGTATGAATGTTACTATAAGATTAAAATAATATCTTATTGTGTTAGTGTATAAAAGAAAAAAGACCAATGTTAACTTTCCCATGGTCTGTTACATGCAGATGTTTACATTGTTTGAATCCTTAAAAGTAAAAAAATGCACTTCTAAATATGAAATGTATAAGAGAGACAACTATTATTCTTCTATATATACATTATATAAATCATTGTATAATACTATAGGCTTTTACATGATAGTCTTAGACATCCATTACAGTTAGATGACAGTCACAGACCCTTTTGAAAACGGATCTCAATGGATTTTTGCCTTTCATTCTTGCTAATGCAAACATTAAAGCTTTCATTGCTGGTGTTTAATTTGTCGTGTACATATATCCCATTAGGTTTCTCATAGCTCAGGCCATTAAAAAAGATCCAAAGTGTTGTTTGATGCTCTAATGCTTGTTAGGTGGCTGTGCAGTAAGATGTAAAACTCTTTGCTTAAGTGAGTCATTAATAGAATACATAACAAAGTCCTTTTTTTGAGTAATGGGCTATTTAGGCAACTACAACAACATAAACTAAATACAACCTGTCATGTTCATTGTGGTAGAAACATAATATAGGCTTGTTACCAGATGAAAGCCTCACCACAGTTGGTGTGTGCCATTGTGGTAGGCTCAGTGTTGAGAGTTGTGGGGTGATGCTGTTGAGGCAAGTCCAGCAAAATGAATCATATGACCCTTGGTGAATATCATAGGAAGCGTGGATGAGTTGCCATGAGTATCAAAGTTTTATGTGTCCCAGTCTATATTTATTCAAATCAATTTAGAATCATTCTATTTATTCTCCATGACTCCCTGATCGCCCCTTATTAGGACTTTAAGTTCTTTCATCACCCAGACCTCCCCCACCTCCAGAAGCATTGACTTGTCCAAACTCAGCACCTGACACTCATACAGCTCTTCACTGTAGTAGTGAAAATGTTACATCAAGGATGTATTTCTTTGGGGCAATGGAAGAATATGTGTAAATATATTAGCAACACCCTGAAAATAGACCACACCAAACAATGTTAAGGGGGCAGCTCTGAAAAGTGTATACAAAAACCAACAACTTCACCTCACAGCCTCAAAGGCTCCTGGGTCTGATTTATCATATTGAACTGAATCTCGGGAAGTGTAAACTTTTCACTGCCATTATTTCCATATATCTGTTCAAGTGACTGGAATCTAGGGTTTCAAAAATAGGTGTTCAATAAATGCTATCAAATGCTATCACAATATCATTGATAAATATGGCAGCAGTGTGGAGTAGTGGTTAGGGCTCTGGACTCTTGTGTGGAGGGTTGTGGGTTCAATCGCAGGTGGGGGACGCTGCTGTTGTACCCTTTAGCAAGGCACTTTACCTAGATTGCTCCACTAAAAACACAGCTGTATAAATAGGTCATTGTATGTATTGTAACAATTGCAAGTTGCCCTGGATAAGGGTGTCTGCTAAGAAATATAAGAATAAAAACAGTGAACTAAATCAATCACTGACTAACATTGTTTCAAAAGAAGGGTTTGAATACTTTCCAAAGCAAAGCTCCTTCAAACAGTCTCACATTTACTTAATTCCTGTTGTGTTTGCACATCGTCTCCGCTGTCTTGAAGAGCGGTGCGTTTCGGATAGCAGGAATATGACATGTGGTTTTTGCTAATTGAGGTCAGGCCGGGGCTGACAGATCCATTAGCGTGGCTTCCTTCAGCTGCTCTCAAGTTGCACAGGATATCCACAGCGCTCCAGAGGTGCCCGTGCCCAGTCTGCCAGGAGTGTGTGTCACTTGGATTGTGTGTGTGTGTGTGTGTGTGTGTGTGTGTGTGTGTGTTTACATGAAAAGGAAAAGAGATGTGTATTCGCTGTCCATTTGCCGCTCTGCCTTCTCCAATTACTTCCTAAAATGGCAACCTTTGTGTCACAGAATTATTTCGAAAGGACAGCCTAGACAGCCATTTAATTTTGAATAACGTCAATGTATTTTCAAGTCGTTTTGCTGGAGGAATATAATTACCATTGATTACTGTCAATTTTGAGGAAGGCCAGCAATTAAAGCATAAGCAATGCTTCACAGCCTTGAACTTGGATAACTAAAGGCACTGTTCTTATCAAGCGTGTGGTACTTATTCATTTTCTGCATCCTTTTATTCTTTTTTTTTTTTTTTTCTATTCTGTCTCGGTAGTTTTATTTTTTCCTGTGCAGAGTTACCATTCAGTCTGGCTTTTGAAAATTGTCGTCAGAGCGTCTTTGGTGAAGATGTTCCATGGAAGTACATCTGCTTGCCATTTTTAGACCTTTCTAAAGAATAATAGAGTGACACGACTGTACTTCCCTCTACTTTTTTTTTTAATCTGTCAGAAGTCCTTTTAGGAATGTTTTCTGCTGGCAAGGTTCAGGAGAATGGGAAATAAACTGAAGAGACAGCAAGTGATTACTCACAGTGCCCAAAACGCGAACAAAAAAGATGAAATGGAAAACAACTCCAAAGAAAAATGCTGATATCATTGTCGTCTCCTTAAAATATCACTATTAGTATACATGCAGTATATATTCCTCAAACAGAAGAGTCCTGCAGTAGAAAGAGTGGCTGACAATTTGTGATTTTGTGTATCTGTAAAAGCTGATCATTGTAATTGATTGCCTAAATGCCTCTATCTTTTTGCTCAATCAATAACATGGCCTAATCATCAGTACTTTGCTCTTTGCAGTGGGCAACAGGGTCCTGGTGGCATATTCCTGGCATTAATCCAGTCTTCTTTCTTCTCTTCTTCCAGCACCTGTCTTTTACTTTGGAGACACCGAGTACCATGTCGATGAGAGCGACGGCTACGTGGAGGTGCGGGTGTGGAGGACTGGAACAGACCTCTCGAGGACCGCCACCGTCACCGTGCGCTCCCGAAAAACTGACCCAGTGTCTGCTGAAGGTAAGACTATAACCCACAAAGGTAACACAACACCATGCAGATGTATAGTTCCTCACTAGCACCATCCTGTTCTAAAATCACTAGAAGCCCAAGCCCATTGAATGGATTGATTTAAAGTGTGGTCTTTAAGCAAAATCCAGTTGATTGAAGACCACTCTCTGTATACACCAAAATAAAACGCAGAAGGAAGTGAGCTATGAGACTTGAGTAGAGCTATGGCATCGTCTTTTGTGGGAATTTTCATGGTCAAAACGCCTGCTGTTGATAAGCTTGCCATCTCTGATGTACAACATGACACCAAAGTCAATTCATAACAAAAACAACATGCAACATAAACTGTGTACATAAACTGCTCGTGTATTACTATGCCAACTCCATAGATATGGACGTTTGTGATCAAGTAAACCACTTACACATCTTTTTTCGCCAACCATTGCAATTCTGATCAAGGTAGATAAGTCCTCAAAATTCGTCTCTCCGTACTCGACAGTGTAAGGTAAGAGGCAAGGTAACACTTGACTGTGATTGTTCGGCAAAGTTAATTTGCTCTTGCTGTTGTGTAGCTAGCCAATAAAAGGTGAGAATGTAATATTGTATGGTAATTAATATTAATAATAAGGCATGCTATATATCATGGGCAGTGGAATATCTCACCGAGGCAGATAAGGAACATATAAATGTATTGTTCTGAGCGATGCAGAGAAATGGCACAATAAAACATGAATTGTCCCGGGAAAGTTTGCAAGTTTCCCCACGACAGCTGCCTACGAAGAGTCCAGGCAAAAATTGAACAGGTGCAGTTTGGTCTGGTAACTACAGAAAGTGTTTTTCTAAAACAGCTAGATGATATAAAATTCAAGTTAATGTAAGACTGGAATGAGTTACATGAGTTTCAGCCTAGCAGTTCATGTCACTACATTCCCTTTAGCCTTTCAAATTTGGAGGCAAGGTTAACATCTGGATCATTTCACCAGTGAAATGTATCTCTAAATAATTCTTATTGGTCTCTTTTGTTTCATTCTGGGGGGATCCTATGTGCTCTACCAAGGGATAAAAGCTTCTTACAAGAATTCCTGAGGTCATTTTAGTTTGTTGTACATTCAAAGTGTTATTTCTTGAAATCACCTGACCTCAGATTTGTAGAGTTTTTATTTTACTATTATAACGTTTCCAGCAGGCATTTTGCAGCTGTCACAAGCATCACTCTGCAGGGAAATTGTAAGTTACCCCAGGTTGTTTTGGGAGTATTTCAGGCCTAGTCACAGGGGTTTCATTATGACCGTATTTGTTAAGCAAAGCTTGGCAGCGCGTTAGGGGGATTTAAGGCAAAGCTGACTTTATACATGAAAAGATATTCTGTCAAGGTGGGGCTTATGTTGAATAATAGTTGTCGCTGGCTGCAGTAGTCTGGAGACTGTTCTGTGTTTTCTTTCAAGTAGCGGGAAAATAAATTAGTGGTATAGTTGTGGGGAATCACAGAAGCCCAGGAATGCAAGCACCTTGGAGTCAGTGCAGTCTGTCTGTGCTGTGGAAAGGCATGGGACAGGGTGCTGGTGGGTGTGTCCTGTTTTGAATGAATGCCAAGTCAATGGAATGTAAAGTTCTATCCCCGCTGTAGTTTGCACACTCTTATCTTCAAAAGACAGCCTTCACGGAAAGTCAGGAGTCTGCTTCTTTAACCCCCTGTATATCTGCAACCTCTGAAAAGCTCTGCACTTGCTCCCTCCATTTTTGTTTTTAACCTCACTCTTTTTTTCTCTGCTTTTAGCATTTAAAAAATATATTTTCTCAGCATTGCCTTATCTCTAGAAATGTACTGAATCTGTAGACATAAGCCAATTCACATTACTGAGTCTTAAGCACATAGTATAGGTTTAGAATGAAAATATCTTTTGTGCTTCCATTTTTTAAAGCCAGACACTGAGAACAGCACTTTACACACCTAACTCTGTGATCTTTTTTGTGCATTCAGCATTTATCAATGGTTTTTGCTCATTTTCCTGCATGTGCCTTGGTACATTATTCTCCATTGAACATGAACACTAAAACAGCAATTCCTTCTGCCCCATGCGCAATGTTGTGTCCTAAGTTAAGGTAATATACAAAATAAGGCCAATAGGGTTAATTGAGAAATGTCTAATGGAATTTGGGATGCGGAACTCACTGTGACTGAAAGTGATTTCCAATTCTAAAACATTCCTGAACTGCTTAGTACTCTACGGTAACAGAATAGGTGCTTCAGTATTCAGTAGCCTTCTATTTATTTTTGAAAATATGTTTTTGGATGATAAATGGACCCTGGCAATTTGATATGTGGCCCTCCACTAAACATTAGTCAGTGCCTTAGCAGTGAGGTTCAAAACATGCTGTTAAGAATGTAGTTTTTAAATGTTTTTTGAAATAATTATTTTATAGTTATACATTGGTTTTTGAATTTTAGCTGCCTTGGAAGAAGGTGTTGACCTGAGGAATTCAATAAATAAGGTTGTAAGTAAAATTTTAGGTAATTACGAAAATGTAACACAAGTGGATGTTCTGGATTTCATGTGCGTTTTAACTTCTATCGGTTCTTCTCCAGTTGAACTGAAGGACAATGACAGAATGGCCTTTCCTCCTTCTTTATGAATTATGTACATTTTAGGCAGCCAATTCCAGTCCCAACATCACTTATTTTCTTTCCAGCTGGTATAGACTATGTGGGGATTAGCCGTAACCTGGACTTCGCCCCCGGAGTGAACATGCAGACCTTCCGCGTCACCATCCTGGACGACCTTGGGCAACCGGTCCTGGAAGGCACCGAGAGGTTCGAGCTGGTGCTGCGGATGCCCATGAATGCTATCCTTGGCGAACCGGGCAAAGCCACCATCTTCATCAACGACTCTGTCTCTGACTGTAAGTAGTCCTGTGGAAAGTAGATCTGTAGAAAGTAGTCAAAGGTGTCACAGTGGCAAAAGAGCTTATGGAAGGCAATTCTGGTCAGTTCTGCTCTTTTTCTGCATCCTGTAGAAGTTTATCTATAAGAATAGGCAGTAAGAATACACAATCTTCCCGTTTGTACATAGGGAATACAGAATGCATGTAAGCCTGTTCATGTTCATTTTCATGTGAAAATTACCCATTAGCTGCTTTACACATTAAAACAATCACATTTTTCTCTGCTGTAAATGAAAGTACTACCCCCACCCCCACCCAAGTGTTTACAATATGGCCAGTTGTTTCTTTTTCCCCCTTGAAATGCAGTTAAATGTTATTACATTTTGACAACAGAAATGTGGCATCACCTGCTGTCTTGGACATCTGTTAACAACAGAGAACCATTTGGATCTGGCTTCAAAGAGCTGCAATTAATGCGTAGCGTAGGGTACATTGTCTAGGATGTGTTTATGGAAACTTCTCTTGTGAAGGAAGGTTATACTTAACATAAGCTCCCAAAGTTTAAACTGTTAATTTGACTTTTTATAAACACACACATACAAGCGTGTGCCAAGTGGTTTGCCGCCGTTTCATCGCAGTTATGTTCTTAAACTTGTAAACATTAGCTTTGGAGGTTTTAGCCTTGTCAGGTTCAGACCACACATATTTATGCCTGTCAGATAACTAGAGAAGGCTGTTAGCAGACAGCCAGAGAGTACATTGGTAAAAGTTAGTATTTACTCTGGTGAAATGAAGTGTCACACATTTCAAATGTAAGGCAGTTCACCTAGAAGCATGCAACATTAAAAGGGCATGATTTTGAGCTGTGTAGCAATTTAAAATGATGTCATGACATAGGCAGTCTACCTCCCAGTATATTTCCTTAACTTCCTTTACTTGAAAATGGTTCTTACTTTGCAGTCATAATGAGTGCAGCAGTTTAATGTTTTTCTGTTTTCTTTCTTTGGCCTGTTAAGTGCCCAAAGTCCAGTTCAGAGAGCCGATGTTCATGGGGAATGAGGCGGATGGCCAGATATTGGCGATAGTGTACCGCAGCGGAGACATCAGCTACAAATCCACCGTGCGCTGCTACAGCAGACAAGGATCCGCACAGGTCATGATGGATTTTGATGAACGGCCCAACACTGATGCTTCTATTATTACCTTCTTACCCGGTAAGCACCAGCTGTACAGAGATGGTAGTGGAGACTACTGTTGGTGGGCCTTGTTTTTTTGTTTGTTTGTTTGTTATTTATCATAATTTAGAATGTATTCAAGGTTCTGTAAACCTTAATTGTGGACTTTAGATGTTATTTAGTTATAGTCCTGGGCAGCAGCTTGGAAATCCATTGGCACCACAGTCACAGAAATGTGTGTCCTTGGGTCAAAAACACTGACGAGGGAAAGTGATTTAGTTCAATAGTTGTTACTGCACACTGTGATATTATTCACATTTCTGCAATACCATGACCTGTCTGTCTGTGTATCAGTGGTGGATAATTGTTTGCCTTGGGGAATTTTTCACTTTTTATATTACTTTACTTTTTACTTTTTACACTTTTCTGTGTGTAGGAGAGATTGAGAAACCATGCGTCCTGAGCCTGGTGGATGACACAGTCCATGAGGAAGATGAAGAGCTGAGGCTGGTCCTGGGAAACCCCAAGAGCGAGTCCCCCTTTGGTGCCTCCATTGGGGAGCAGAATGAGACCCTCATCAAGATCAAAGACAACGGAGACAGTAAGAGATGCCACTCCCTCCATAAAGCCACCAGCTCGGCTCAGTGCTGGCCTGGTACTTTGCTTCATAACAGAACAATCTCTCTGAATTAAGTATGATTAAGTTGCCAAACACTGGGATGATGGACAGGAAAGACTGAGTATACAGACGTTAAGTATTGTGTATCGAAAAGAAGGATGAGAAGCCATGGGTTCTATATAGGACGTCTAAAGCCAGCCAGTTGCATCAATTAACGGATTTAAGCTGCACTTTCACTGTGCTTGACATAATGAAACCGTTTTTAAACAATGTCAACTGCTTTCATCAATTGTTTTAAATATAATAGGTGCCTCAATGGGCTTATCTTTATAATGGATAATATATTTCTGAATGAGAGAGGGAACCATCAAAGGAATCTGTAAGCTTCCAATAATCATCTTAACACTCCTCACTCATTTATATTACATCATTGAAGGATACATTATCAGCTGGGCACTTGTGTTCAGGACAATTCAGGACAATTACATAATACTTGTGTAAATCTCAGCTGTTTTCCCAGACCTCCACTGAAACGGCAGATTTCAAACTTCTCCCAGTCGTTAGCAGAATTAACTGCAGTGCTTTCAAAAAGGCAATCAAACTTTATAGTCACAAATTAGTTTCAAAAGATCTTCTAAATGCCTTTTAAATGCATCTAAAATTATAATAAATGACCAGATGCATTGAGCGCTGGAGTCAAAGAATGATTCTGTTTGAAAGACATTTCCCCAATCACAGAACAAAAGCAGTAAAACTTCACACTGGTTGCTGAGAATGCGGTTTTAAACAATAATAGCTACATTCTCTTCATCACAGAGGCCATCATCAAGTTCGGAGAGACAAAGTTCAGCGTCAGCGAGCCAAAGGAAATTGGCCAGATCACAGTGGTGAAAATCCCAGTCCTGCGTGTTGGAGACACTTCCAAAGTGTCAGTAGTGAGGGTTCACACCAAGGACGGCTCCGCAACTTCTGGGGAGGACTACCACCCAGTATCTGAAGGTCTGAGGAGATTCTATTTATATCTATATTCTATTGAGCATGTTTCAGACCCTTAAGTATTTTGTTTGTTGCAATGTAATGACTTGATTTATTGCCAGTGTTTTTTGTTTGTTTGTTTTGTTTTGTATTACATTACAAATGTCTTCTTTACAGGCTTTGGCCTAAAGCAAAAAAATATCAGCCCACAGTCTAGTCAAGTGACCCAAATGGGTTTCATAGTAGTGTTCATTGGGTATGGACTTCCGTTGTGTCAGTGTACACTGTGAGTTTAGCATTTACACAGCTCTGTATTCCAGGAAAGCATTGAAATGCGCTTAAACACGTGCCTGACTTTTCATCCTTCATAGATATTGAATTCAAGGAAGGGGAAACACAGCACTTTGTAGAGGTAGAGATTCTGTTTGACGGCATCCGAGAGATGAGGGAGGCCTTTACCGTCCATCTGAAGCCTGATGAGAACATGGTAGCTGAGACTCAGGTTTGTATGGAAGAATATTTACATTTGGGACCAATAGTGGAATGTCCTAGCAGAGAGAACGGTGATTAATTGAATTCTTGGAGGTCCACAGGCTTTTGTTACAGCCAAGTTCCTAGTTACTTAATTGGTCTGTGTCTCTGAATTCTGGATGAATAATTGATTAACTGAATGAATGTAATAGTTCTCTAGCGACTGCAAATGATGTTACAAGAACTGCACCTTGAATGAAAATACGTTAAGCCAACAGTAAAATAAAAAATTGTGAAACTGCTTAGTCCAATATTCTGTGTAAACACAATGTCGGCCTTTTCCTTTTAATTTGTAGTTTTCTATTCAGCGCTAACAATGTTGATATTCCCGTCCTGGGAACTCAAGGGAATGGTTCATTCTTGAGTTAAAAAAAATACATCTGCCTTTTGCCTTTTTTTTTCTCTCTTCATGCTTTGTTTGTTGTCATTTCACAAGGTAGTTCCTTTAAAGCAGTCATTTCACAACAGCTTGCTCATTTGGAGGAGTTTAGGACAACTTTATTTGCTGAGTTATCAGCTCAACTACACAAAGTAATCAAGACTGACCTCAGCCAGTATATACACCCTAAACCAAAGCTTATGCCATTCTAGCCTGGGGCCGGTTGCATATACATAGACAAAGTATAATTAGTAAGTATAATTATAAGTCATACTAACGATAGACAGTTAAAACCGTTGCATAAAACAGTCTTTCCTTAGACTGGTGTTACTTAGTCAATCACGCAAGGCATTCTGGGAATTGTAAGACACTTGAAGAAAAAAAACAGCAACACTTCCAGTTAACTGAAAATATATGCTAGTTATTGAAATATATTACCAAAATATATATAACTTGGGGGAACTGATGTTTTGGGGGATTGCCAGTGGGAGAACAGTAGAGTGTGTGTGAACCAATGGGAGACTCTGTCAATCAGCATCAGTGACAGTCTCGCCGTAGTATCAGACAAGCAGTTTGAATGGGAAGATAGGCTTAAATTCTAGTTAGCCTGGCGGTGAGGATGCTACTTTTTCAGGCTAATCTTAATCCATCTTAATTTTTATGCAACTGACTAACTTGCATTAGACTAGTCTTACTGTCAAATTAAGACCAGTCTAATGGATGAGACAAGTCTAATATTATTTTATGCAACCGGCCTCTGGTATTTACTCAAAAGAATTAACAATAGTGATTTTGTCAACTCTTGAATGTATGTATTTTTTCATTCTGAACTATTGCGCAGATAAACAAAGCTATCATCTACATTGAAGAGACCAACAGCATGGCTGACGTGACTTTCCCATCTATACCACAAGTGGTGTCCTTGCTGCTGTATGATGACACAGCCCGGACCAAGGACAGCCAGCTCCCAACTGCTGGATATCCTGTCGTCTGCGTAACAGTAAGTGAGCGCCGGAGATCTCCATTGAGAGCGGTGAGGCTTAGTGGGACGAGCTTCCTTTCTCACTCGCTTTTTTCTCCCGGATAGGCCTGCAACCCAAAGTACTCCGACTACGATAAGACGGGCTCCATCTGCTCCAGCGAACACATCAACGACACCCTGACGCGCTACCGCTGGATGGTGAGCGCCCCCACAGGCCCTGATGGCGTCACCAGCCCCATGAGGGAGGTGGACTTCAACACCTTCTTCACCTCCTCCAAGCTCATCACGCTGGACTCCATCTACTTCCAGGCGGGCTCTCGGGTGCAGTGCTCCGCCCGGGCCGTCAACTCCAATGGGGATGAGGGCCTGGAGTTGACGAGCAGCATCGTGACCATCAGCATTGAGGAGGGTAAGGCTAGCTATGAGGAACAGCAGTGGAGAGCTCTGGAGAGGGCCCTGGACGTGTAACACGATGGTTTGCAAGTTCAAATCTCGGTTGAGACGATACTGGAGCAAAAATAATTGTTGTTCTTGTTGTTCATATTCAGACGGGATGTTTCCGTTGTTCCCTGACAGGTATGTGCCAGCCCCGTGTGGTGGGAACGGTCGGGGCCGAGCCTTTTTCAGCCAAGTTGCGCTACACGGGGGCTGAAGACCCGGACCACCCCAACCTCATCAAGCTCACGGTCACCATGCCTCACATTGATGGTGAGACACTGAGACACCCGCTCATAAGATGTCTACCGCTTGCCTGCAAAGCTCTTATCTTAATGCCTTGTATTCCCCAAAGGATCTCAAGTGTTTGGAGCAACACAGCTGCCTAGAAATCCTTGCTTCTTAATGACGAGTCTTCAGCAAAACATTGCATCATTAAGCTCCCAGCAACCAATAAAAACATTCAATAAAATTGCTTTTTTAGATGTATATGTTCGTATGGTCACTGTACAGTGCAGCCCAATTTGTCACACTGCTATAGAGATTTGTACAGGCTTTTACAGGTAAATAAATCAAGTAGCTCAAATCGTTTAAATTCCTACCGCACTGCAGCAGCAATCTTCCAGTCCTCTCTCTCACACGCTCAGCTTTTGCCTCGTCCCCTCAGGCATGCTGCCAGTGGTGTCCACCCGACCTCTGTCCAACTTCGAGCTGACACTGAGCCCAGACGGCACCCGGGTGGGGAACCACAGGTGCTCCAACTTGCTGGACTTCAACGAGGTGAAGACCCGCTACGGCTTCCTGACGGACGCCACCAAGAACCCGGAAGTGATCGGAGAGACCTCGCCGTACCAGTACAGCCCAGGGCTCAGGGGTTCCAGCACGCTCCGCTTCTACAGAAACCTCAACCTAGAGGCTTGCCTGTGGGAGTTCGTCAGCTACTACGACATGTCCGAACTCCTCACTGACTGCGGGGGCACCATCGGCACGGATGGACAGGTAGAGACTCCCCCCCACCCCGCGGTGGCGTTATCTCTTCTGGGCAGACAGCTCAACAAAAAAACTCCAGAGCTTCTAACTCTGAAGTTTGTTTTTCCACAGATGCTTGACTGCAGTTTTTTTCTAGATAAGTTATCAGTTAATGTTTGTCGCAGTGCAGTTATTTACAGTCACTCACATCCATCCACACAAGGGGAATTAGACTGTCCTCTTCCTAGTCTGTGAAAGTTTAGAGTTCACAAGAACAAATAGCAGATTGTTGTTATATGCCAGAAAGGGTTGTTGTAGTTGTTGGGTGTTTTTTAAAGGCACAATGAATGCTAGTGTGTATTTTATATATTTTTCACAACAGTGTACACTGACAGAAGTTTATGGCAGGGACCTGTTTTATTTACCAACATGGGGATGCAAAAACGCAGAATGATCTACAATGCATTGGAAAAAAAGGTCAATCAAACACCGTAACAGCAGTTAAAATACTTTGTGTCCATTCTACTTAACTAGGGGTTCTTGCTTCATAGTTTTTTTTTGTCTCCTCCTGTAGCTGCCTCAGTGCACAAGCAAGTCAAATGGTCACCTTGGAAACTCTTCCCTCTAGCAATTAGAGCGGATTTAAAAGTTCATTAAAAGTACTTTAATTTAATTTAAAAGTACTTAAAATAAGACTGAAGCACATAAAAGCCAAACACATTAGTACATGTGAGGCACCCTGCTGCACATTGTCTGCCGAGGAGCTCTTTCCTCTCGCAGTTGTTTGAGTGTGCGGACTGTTTGTAAAATATTTACTGCCGAACCCTGGAGACTTTATTATTTTTCAGCAGTTGACTTAACTATAAAGCCTTGCTCCTAAATGTCCCAACACAATAGGATGTCTATTTCTTTAGATACCCGTGGTTTTATTTGGAGTAATGACGTGTGTTATTTATCTATGACTTCTGAGTAGATTTAATGTTGTTTTTAATGTTATGTTTATGTTTGTTATCATTAACCAACCATAACAGTTGAATCCTGTAAATATACTAAAAACAGATTGGGATCAGTACTTAATTAATTCATAGAGGACAAAGCGGTTAAACAATGGAACATAATTCACTTTTGAAGACAGTTTCTTCTTTTTATTGCAGAATTGTTGAAGGATTACTTTTTACGATTGCAGTACTGGCAATGTCTTGGTTAATGGCCTGTTTTTACAGATTATCCTTTCTTCTCTGCGTTGATCATTAATTCCCAAACTAACAAACCTCCCTCAAAAAATAGTGTGAAGTAATTATTGCCAAGCACACATGTCATTAATTTCTGTGACAAACTACAGGATGGTTGTGGATGTCTGCCATGACAGATCCTGTAGCCATACACTGCAGACTAGTTTGAAGGCAAAGAGTGGTCTCTAGTGGAGCTTTTAGTGTAATTCTGTCATTACTGAAAATGTTTACAGAACATAATATTGAAGATTACTCTGCATCAAGTTCACCAGAGTTTGATCATTATGTTTTTGGTTTGGTTCTTACCCCACACTATTAAAATGAGGTTATATGTAGGTGATAGAACAAAGCAGAGCAGACACAAACACCCCACTAAGTGTTATCCAGCCCTTAGTAAGCCCTGACACAGACAGGGATTTTATACTATTTGCGTGTTGTGGGAAAACTGGACATTGCCACTGTGGTTGGCGGTGCTCATTTGAACCTCTTCCTGTTTAAATAAACTCAACCTCCTTCAAATATTTCCCATTAGGATGCTAATAACACACAAGCCCAGTAATAGTGAAATGTTTTGACAACCAGGTTAGTGCTTTTTGTTGTTGATGTAAACAATGGTTCCCAAGGAATCTTCAACATATGGAAGTGTTCATCTTGTAGAATTTGGATTTCAATTTCATGGCCCTTGTTTAAATAGAGGAAAGGGAGTGTGCTGAATAAACAAGACTTGCAGAAAACGTAACATTGCTGTTGCGGGAGCCCAAAGGCTTATTTGTCAAAACAAAAAAGGGTGTTTTGTTTCACTGTCACTATTTCAAAGAATTATTAGGTGCATTGCTGTGTATAAAACAGGTTAAAGGTTCACCATTCCTAAATGTTGTAACCTTAAGAAAGACACTTAGTCCCCCCTGTTTCCAAAACCCACCTGCCCTACCCCCTCAAAACTTTCATTTTTTTTTTACTCCTCGCAGATTAAATTCTTTTTACACAAAAAGCTTTGCCCCACACTCCACCTTTGGCCTGCCAGACGTGCTCGGTTTGGGTCTTTGCTGTGAAATATCTGTGTTGTACAAACAGACTCCCTTGGTAGAAGGCGTTCATTTTAGAGACTGCAAGGTACACGTTTTTTTGCGTCGTCAGGAATGTGTCTGTTGAATATTAACAGCAAGAAGTGTAGAAACCTGGATTGTGTGTCAATGTTTTGTTGCTTTTGTGGCTTTTTCACACGTATTATTTGTAGACGTAAATCACTTATTTTTTTGTCCTTTACATAGTCATATTGAACAATGATTCTGTGTTTTACAGATACATCTCATAATTTCCACAACATTGGAGAAGACGTTTAACTCATTTATGAACTGTAATCTTATAATTTTGTGTTTAAACCAAGAAAGCAGTCAGTGTATATAATTTACATTCACATTTAGCATTCTTTGGTTGTGCCGACTATCTATGTGAAAATATATGTTGTAGAAGACTTTTTACTTAATCTTTCTACTGCTGTATTTCATTTCTTCTTTTACAAGCTTTCTACCTTGATTTGTTGCCATTACAACTGTTTCTCTCAAAGAGTTCCCCCTGTAAATCTTGTTATGTTAATGTATTCTTTGCTGCCAGTAATTTTCTAAGCAGATTAAGCTCAAGTCAGTGACCTGTAACGCTAGGCTTTTTCCTTGTCAGACATAAGGTGTATGGAATCAGCCTACAGGACTTGGCTGGGGTTAAATGTTTTGTTCACAGCTTGAGAGAGTTGCAGGAATCCATTTAGGTAAAGCATCTGGTGTCAGAGGCCCTGTAGCAAATCATTTATTACCTAAGTTATCTCGACTCAAGACAGAACAGGTCTTTGCATGACCGTTGCACCGGTACAAGCAAATATATCCTTGAGAGTCGGACACATTGTTTTGAGGAGTACATCAAATTATTTTGTATTGAGACAAAATAAAACCTGCTTTGGTTCTCCCCAATGCAAACTTTTGTCCTAAATAGTCCTAAAGTCCACTGTCCACCATCTTGCATTGAAACACCAATAGATTTTCTGTGTTTCACTGCAAAAACAAACTAACTAAATAAATGAATAGTGCAACTTCAACTTAAACATGGCCATGAATCCTTAGTAAAAGCTGGTTTCATTCATTTGAGTTATTTGAATCTGAAGTTACAATAGGAGTTTGTTTATTTTTGCATTTGTTTGATTTGGTGATGTTTTGCAAGATGTGGATGAGGGCTGGCAGGATTTGTGTTCCCTTAGCTATAAATCCTCAGTGAGAACCATGTGAAAGGGTCGCAACACACCACAGGACAATTGGGAGAAGGTTCTTTTGTTTTTAAATGTGATGCTCGAGGGGTAGCTTTTTTGTGAGAGGTTTTAGTTCAAAGGTGATACAAATAACATACCTAATTTAAAAGGAATGTTTTTCAGTGTTTTTCAGTTTTTTCTTTACTAGTATTGTTGCTTTTTAGCTTGGCAACAATTTTCTCCCATTAAATGTGTTCACAAATGTAACAGGAACTTCAGTAAAGAAAGAGAGCCTTTCTGAGTGAAATGGTAGTGAGAGAGATTGGCCAAACATTTACTGAAGCATTCTGACAGTAAATATATATATTAAACAATGCAATATTTTATGTTCGATATTTTTTGAGTGTACTTATTATTATTTTGTTTTATTTTATTAATCCTTTGACTGAGCTGCTAATACTCAGATAGCTGCAGCTTTGTTTTTGACAAAGCTTGGATGGAGAATTTAGAAGTAGACTGCACTGACTGACAGCTTCTGTGAATTTGGCATGTAAACGGAGTTGGAAATACTGCTGAAATGCCACACCGGGAGCTGGGCTAGCACAAGTTTCTTTCTGATGAGGCAGGCACTGTTGTGTTTTTTTCCTTGAGGGAGTGCCTCACTGTTAAAGGGACTTTTCTTGTGTCTTTGACCTCAGGTGCTCAACCTGGTCCAGTCATACGTGACTCTGCGGGTGCCCCTCCACGTGTCCTACGTGTTCCATTCCCCCGTGGGCGCGGGCGGCTGGCAGCACTTTGACCTGCAGTCAGAGCTCCGTCTCACATTCGTGTACGACACCGCCATCTTGTGGAAAGACGGCATCGGGAGCCCTCCTGAAGCTGAACTGCAAGGCAAGTGAAATCGGACTGAGTCTTGAGGATCCTGCTGGAGAGACACAGCAGAGCCCAAGCTGGGATCTTGATTGCTAATCCCATTCTGAAAAATCATAATTCTGATGTATTATCATACTTTCTGTCGAGGATGTGATGTGCCTTATGAAGGCTCATATAAAAAGCCAAAGGACAGCCAAACGGAGGGAAACAGTGAATGTGGCACACAAATAAGTTCATAAATAAAATGTTTAGGCAACAATTTAAGTGGTTTCAGCACATTCTAAGTGCTTTAAGTTAATTATTTTGCAAATTAAGAGTATGTAGTCTTTTGTGCCTTTTCACTCTTGAAAACAAATGTGACTCAAAGCATCAGAACTCCTATATTCTGTTATCAGGATGATTTCTATAATTCTCCTGTTGTGTGCTGTAGGTGCACTGTATCCCACCAGTATGCGCATCAACGAGCAGGGACGCCTCGTAGTCAACTTCAAAACAGAAGCTCGGTTCCGGGGTCTGTTTGTCACGACACACTCTGGTGAGTAAACCTGCAGCTTTACATACCACATTCTTTAGTAGGAAATGCCTAATGTGCTCCAAAAACAAGTTTTTATTTTGTGGCTGTAGATTTTTTTTTAAATAAATATATTGGGCTCAACTGTTTTCCTCTATTTGATACCGGCTGTAACTCTCTTTGCTCTAGCCTCGTCTCTGTCCTCAATGGTCATGTGTGCCGACCACCCGGGACTCACCTTCACCTTGAGTTTGGTCCGCAGCGAGCCCACCTACAACCAGCCCACGCAGCAGTGGACCTTTGTCTCCGATTTTGCTGTAAGATCACTCAGTCTTCAATAATAGATAACTTATTCAGAAGCATCCAGCACTGACCTAAACCTTAGGGATGGGGAGTGTTCATACTTGATCTTGTTATTGGAAGCCAGATTTTTACCCCTCCCAACTTGGCTCTCTATCCTACTTCCATTTGGTTGTGTAGTTCCTTGTGTAGCTCACTGGAAGTGGAGGTCAACCCTAGGTGAAGATATGCATTGGGTTTAGAGATGGGTGAACTTGCTTGTCTTTAGTTTCACCTACAGCTTGACTCAGTTTCCTTAGCTACCTCTACTGTCCTGGGTCATGTCATGCTAACCTCTCCTTTCCCCTCTGATCTCCATAGGTGCGAGATTACTCTGGCACGTACACCGTGAAGCTCATTCCTTGCACTTCCTCTCCCTCTTTGGAGTACAGCATCCCTCCAGTCTGCAACCCCAGAGAGCCCATCACCTTCGATATTGACATCCGATTCCAACAGGTACCAACTTCAGTATTGTTGTTGTTCGTAACTTCTGTTTTTAAATGGATAATGTTAATGGTGGATTTTCTGAGCAGATGGCCTAACATATTTGTTTTCATTATTTGAAGGTCAGTGACCCAGTGGCCGCTGAATTCAGCTTGAACACACAGATGTTCCTGCTGTCCAAGAAAGCCCTCTGGCTATCTGATGGTTCCATGGGCTTTGGACAAGAGAGTGACACAGCTTTCACAGAAGGTATTGTTCTTAAGATAGCTAGATACGATAGCTCACTGGAAATTAGAGACCTTAATGAAATCAACGGTCAGAGTGTTACCACACATCAAAAAAATCAAACAACAGTTTAGATGTTCTCTGCTCCAGTGTCAGATCGTTTTCTCTTTCCGTCAATAATAATAAAAAATATTTTTTGTACTTTGCTTAGTGGGAAAATTGACTATTAAACTTATACTAGCAGTGGTCTGTTTTCTCTTTTTCTTTTTTTTTACCAGCTGGGTTTTTCTTTCCACAGGAGATATCATCTATGGCCGTGTGATGGTTGACCCTGTGCAGAACCTAGGAGATTCCTTCATCTGTAACATTGAGAAAGTCTTCCTGTGTACCGGAGCCGATGGATACGTCCCCAAGTACAACCCCACCAACTTTGAATTTGGCTGTCTGGCAGATTCCCCTTCTCTGCTGTACAGATTTAAGATCATTGTAAGTGACCACAATCGAGGCGTACTGCTTTATAAATACCGTTAATGTATTATTATTTTGACACAGCAGACATCATTTGACAGTTGAAACAAAGAGGAATGTACAATCAGTGCAATGTACCATTAGATTGAAATTTAAATTTAAATTGTCCACCTCATTTTGTGAAGAAAAACAACACCTACATCCTACAAAAACTCAGAACAGACTCTGGTGTGGAGATAGGAAGGAACAATATTAGACCTGGTGGGAAATAAGACTCATTTTGTTCTGTAGCTTTTTGACCCATTAGCAAAACAGGCCACATCATCTGTAAGAGATTTCCAACTCTGTAAAGAGCTGTGTACCTGCTGAAATCCTTTTCACAGCTAAACCTCCCGTCTTCTCCCTGTGTGCAGGACAAAGCTCAGCCGGAGACACAAGCCAGACATTTCGGCAATGTGGAATTCAATGCACGCCTGGCTGTGGATGACCCAGAAGCACTGCCTCTGGTCAGACAACCTGGCTCAGATGGCTTCAGGATTGACTCCACAGCCATGTTCCAGGTTTGTGCCGTGCTAAGCAAAATATACTTTTGAATGCTCTTCTCTTTGACTAATAATAATAATAATAGCACACAGGTATTCAAAATGTGTGTTCATTATTTTAATTCTGTAGCAGGAAATACAAATTCTCCAATATACATATTTTTTCCTGACTCAGTGGCACTTCATAACTAATTAGCTTAACACCACTTTATGATTTGAATGTAATATCTCAAGCAAAGCTCATAATAACCCTAACACATAATGTAATCATTTTTAAGTAGCTGACTGTGTCTGACAAAAGCTCATTGATGTCACCTCTGACAAACTCATTTCTCTTGTAGGTGTCAACTGGCAGGGAGTGGTATATCCACACCATCTACACAGTGCGCTCAAGAGAAAATGCCAACAGGGGCATTGGCAAGAGAAGTCTTGAGTACCAGTATAGCTCACTGGTGCACAGCAGTGAGCTCAGTTCAGTGGCCAGGTCTCGCTCTAAGAGGGCAGCCAGGGGCGTCCAAGAGGTGGCGGAGGAGATTGGACTGGAGAACAGCAGGGGAACCAACATCCTACACATTGCGCTCGATCACAGCAGCAAGAAGCAAAACCCTGACAGGGAGGTATTCGCCAATGGCATAATCCCCCGAGAGCTGAATAGCAAAGACGACGAGGATAACCTGGTGACCATCGTGGGGGGGCTGGCAGGCTTGGTGCTCACCATCTGCCTTATCGTCATCATCGTTCTGCTGGTCAGATCCAAGCAGAAGTCCAAGAAGGAAGCCCCCCAGGGGTCCTCCAGCACAGAACCAATGATGTCTCACGGTTATCATAGTCAAGACAACTCAGAGGTTTGATGGGTCACCGCAGGCTACTGGAGATTTCAACTTTCACAAGTGCCTCAAACAAGTATGTTGGGACAGATTGGGAGCATCTTTATAAAATGCCAACACTACAAGTTTTGTTGCCATCTCTAACCTCCTACAATGAAAATCAGATGTCGTCAAGGTATACTTGACAAACTGCAGCTACAGTTATGCTGCTTTGGCTGTTTCAACAACAACAACAACAACAACAACAACATAAAAGCATCTCCCTCGGTATGCAAGGTCATCCCTTACAACAAGAGGCACTTGATTTCTCTACCCCTCCTTTCCCCAGAAATATAATGTTTTTAAGTTATACAAAGGTGCTAAAGATCTCCTTTTCAAATTGGACAGGGGACAACAGATGATTAGAGTAGTGTTAATGTTGGAGGAACAAAGATTATACACATGGGTCAATAAAACAGAAGAATTAGTTGTAAAAGTGGCCATTTATAATTGTAAATGAGTTCTGTAGTCTGTTTGCTTGAGTGTTTGTCTTTAAAAACAAAAATAGAAATCTGTGTTTTCAGGTTTTAGGATTCAGTAACCTGCTCTCCTTTAAGTATTATGAGACCTGGTCAATGTTATTCCATTATAACACAACTTTAACATTGATGTATGATTGTGTCACGTTTAACAGTCAGTTGCAGCTTCTGGGAGAGAAGATACTTGATTAAAAGGCAAATCTGCTAAAGAGGGATAGTGGGGGAGGAACACGGTACCTTTTAAAGTGAGAGAGATCAGGATGTTTTAATTTGGAAGATGTTTTCTTATGTATCAGGGGTTATCATGTAACGTATGGCTATATCACATTATCTCTTACTTAAACAGAGGTAATGCATCCTATATTTATTTGAATGCTGTTAAATGGGAGAATGACACATTTCCTGAAAACAATAGTTGGCTGTTTTTTTTAACGAATGGGTGTTAACGGTGTGCTATGGGCGCTGTAACTCGGGAACAAGAACTCCATCTTCGCTGTAATGTTTACCAAACCCCACCAGAGGTGATGTCTATGTACTGTTAAATATTCTCACATCTGCCACTGCCAATGTGCTAACTGTGTATGGTTTCTGCATGTTTGCTGCTTTTGGTTTGTCAAAGGAGAAATGGTCCATCTAGACAAAACCTCTCTGTGTCTGATTTGAATGAACACACCTTGCATCTGCAGCGATCTACACTTTTAAACATGTTTTTATTTACCTAGTAACTAGTTGAGGAAACACTGCTTTCATTACATTATTATTATTATTATTATTATTATTATTATTATTATTAAATTATACAGTTCATATTTTGAGAAGACTGTGATTTGTTCCATTCTGGTTTTGAGAATTACGCACTGATTTTAGAATGCCAAGAGCGGTGATCAATCGCTGCTGAAGGATAGCAATCAAGACAGCTGGGCTGCTGCATTGCAGTTTCAGATCCAGTAGGAGCAGCTTCACTTAAACCCCTAGTTTTGGGGATTAAAAAAGGCATAATAATTGTGCCCTTTGAAAAACCACTATTGTGTATAAACCACTATTTTTGTTTGTTATTTTTTAAGCAATCTAATGCATCTTTGTAGGAGCCATTTAATTTTGCATGTAGTTTCTCATGTTGTTACTTCCAAAAACCATCAGACGACCATTGTTTTGACATGGATATTAAAGTTAATTTTGACTCAGAGCCACACATTCGGTGTAATTCACTGTTTTTTCGTCACGTTGTTTGTCAAGGTCTTTGACACTGTTGTAACCTAAAAGTCACTGAAAAGGATTATTCTGAAGAGGTTTTGCTTCAAGGAAATTTTGTGTGAATCTGTTAAAGGGAAAAAAAAGAAGTTGATTGTATATACACAAAGCACTGTCCTTTTAAAACTGACAGCAATTATTGTACTGGATTAGTGGTGCAAATGGTATTACAAGTATTATCGCTGCACATTCATTTATCTACAGAGGTAGGTCAATATATGTTATATAGTTATACACCCACCATTTTTAAATTTGTTTCTTAAATTGTTTCACCATAAAGTCAGGCTTATTACACATTTACCTACTGCATATCAAGTAACCTACTTTACAGAAAAACTAAGCGATTGAGAGAGAGAATGACAGATAACATCACACTTTGCAGAAGACCTTCTCGTTTTTAGTAAGTGTTCTCTTCAAATTTTTTAAACTGGGTCCCATGATATTAGTCTGAAGGTTCAATAAAGAGACAGTAAGCAATACACTCCCAACAGGAGTAAATAGAATAAACAGGAATATATATATCAAAGATAGAAGGTTTGCAATGTCTTGACAGTTTTTCTGTCAGTTATGAAAACTCCAATAGATATATCAGTGTGATAAAATACTGTAGGCGTACTGCAGTGTCAGAATTGACTCCATTAATCTGAACTAAAATAATTCTTATGTAAAATCAGAAGAGATCACTCCTTTTTAAAAGCTTCTGTATTACACCATTACCTTACCATGACAAGTACTTCAGCTCAGTGTTTTGAAGATTTTTTTTTTTTTAAGACTGGTAGTAGATAACATTTATTATTGATATTGATTCATTTTTTAACACCATGTTTAACCGCTGCACTTTTGAACACAACTCAAACAAGGTTTTTTGTTTTTTGTTTTGTTTATCTTGTATTTTTCTGGTGCTGTGTGTCTTTATATTATGCCACATTTCATGTAAAAAATAGGAATGCTATGCAATCTATAGTGTAACACAATTTATTCATAGTATTGCATCCTTATAATCTTAAGTGTTTCCTCCTCATATGTATTTTGTTACAGCTTCATTTGTTATGTCATTTGTATCCACATATCTCCTACAGCCCTAACTCGGTGATATGTTAATTTCAGTAAGAGACTGAAATCTATTACACTTATATATATATATATATATATATATATATATATATATATATATATATATATATATATATATATATATATATATATATAGTATAGCTTGGATGTTTTGGGAGTGGTCAGTGTTAAAATATTGGTTATGTACTGTAATTATTTGTAACATAGACCTCTGAAGCACAAACTATATGTGGTCTGCAAAATAAAGATTTGTTTTTCCAATGTGTTAATTTCTATCTTTATATAAACACATACATGCATTTGTAGATAATTACATGCAACTTTCATAATGCGTTTTCGACTTCAGTGATATGTTCTACTTGTAAATACATTTAATTGAAGAATACTTGAACAATTATTAGAATTAATACTGATGGACATTATTTGTTACCCATTATTCAGAATAATATCATGAAACAGTGAAAAATAATGTGTTCTTAATTTATTTAAAACTACATAAAAACTTCAGGTGATGGAAGTGGGCTTAATGGAGATACTAGTATAATAAAAATGGCTCAAATAGTATAATTCACAGATGCACACACATGTATGTGTAAAATGTTCAGATGCTCTACCTTCAAATGGCAGTATTAAACTTTAAAACTCTTGATTTAACAACACTGACTGAAAAAAAAAAAAAGTATTTCAACAATACTGCCCCCGTTACACCATTACTATGCCGGTGCAGACGTCTTTATTTCTCCCATGCTGAATTTGAATGATGTAATTATGCTGCGGCTGTACTTCACGTTTCTTCCGCAAATAACGCGTCTCACAGCGCAGGCGCGCAATAAGCCCGCCCCCTCACTCCCATGATGCCATTCGCGGCTGCGCTTCCGCCGCGTTCAGAGCGCTGCACAGGCTGGAAACATGGCTGCGGCGGACGCGGGAGAGCTGCAAAAGGAGCTGGTGTGTGCCATTTGCCTGGATTTCTTCCAGGATCCTGTGATTTTAAAATGCGGGCACAATTTCTGCCGAGACTGCATCCTGATGCACTGGGAGGAGAACGGCAGCGACGAGTTTGGTTATCGGTGCCCTGAATGCAGGCAGGTATGTGCAAAACGCTTCCGTGATCCTACAAAGTTAACGCAAAAGTGCGGATGGTCTGAACTAGTATTACTATGAAATCAATGCACGTAAACCGAACACGATCTGTGTAATTCGTTCATAATTACCAAGCTGGCGTAAAATATCATGCATGCCGTGTCTAAACAAATGCATCCTCAATCCTTTCCGCAGCTCTTTTGGGAAATAAGTTTGACCAAGAACTACCTGGTGAAAAACTTGGTGGATAAATTGGACGAGCTGGACTTTCTGCGGTCGAGGCCAGCCAAGCCAGCTAAGCAGGTCCCAGAGGGGACGTGTGAGAAACACCACGAAGATCTGAAATTGTTTTGCACGACCGACAATAAGCCCATCTGTGTGATCTGCAGGGAATCCAGAGCTCACCGGTAATGTTACCATTTCTAATTGAGGCATATTATTAAAATGTGTATGTTGACCCTATAGCTTTATGCAAATGCATTTTAGTCGGCACAGTTGGTCTTTTTATGGTTGTGTAACTGTATCTGCTATGTTGTTGTTTATCGTTACATTTCATGGGGCGTGTAGCATGTCAAACACGTGGTAGAGGTGTGTTTGTAGGGGGTTGTGGTTCTAGTTGCGCCCCTAGAGGTGTGCAATTCAAAAAACTGATTTTCTTGCCCAAGTCAATAGATCAGTCTTTTGCACAGTGGATGGGATGATGAAATAGACAATTGCCGAGCAGTAGAGTTCACACAGTGTTGCCTTTGTAAAACGATTGAGTTTATGCAACATATTTCAGGTTAGGATCATATATTGAGAGAGGTTATGTTAAACGTGTCTTTTTCACTTCTTCAGGTATCACGATGTTGCTCCTATACCAGAGGTTATTGAGGATATGAAGGTGAGTGCATTGCTATGTAAATTAAATACATCAATGGTTTTATATATATATATATAATTATATATTGAAGTGTTGCATTTCCCCCCCTATATTCAGTTTGAAACATCTGCTCACCAAATTGTATTTCATTATTACTAGATCATCCATATCCAGTCAATCATAGGCTAATACAGATTCATTTTCTGTGGCTCCTAACATGTTCTCAAGTCTCAGTACCCAAATGAAAAAGGCTTTATTTTTTCATAACCCAACCTTACAAGAATCCTTGAGAGTCTGTAGGAAATGTATTGTTAATATTGTTCTGCAATTGCAGACAACCTTGAGATAACACCGGGCCCGCTTGCTGAAAACAGTCTTTGTTAAAGTTTGAAAGACATTCTGTGTCGGACTTATGCGGTTTGCCATCTTGTGCCTTTAAGAAGTGCCTTCTACAGACTGTCACCCTTGCTGAAGATTCAAATGGTAATATTGGGGTCGTTGGTATGAAAAGTTTCACACAATGGGGTGTACCGTGCATCGTCAACTGTAATGTTGAAATTCAACTTTAAAGGTGTTTTTGTTTCTTCTATTTCTTGTAGACGGAGCTTCGACAGAGACTCGTCAAGTTAAAATGGCACAGATCACTGTGTAGCAGGGTGAAAACTGAGGAAGATGATGCCAGAACACAAATTAAGGTACCTGATCCTCGGAAATCCTGCAAAATAATCAGGTTCCAAACTACATCTACTGCAGGAACAATTCAAAAATTGGATGTAACGGCAGCTGAGATTACTTATTCCTGAATGTTTTCCTTGTGTTCAACAGATGAAGAAAGAACATCTGAGAGATAGAATTGAAATTGAAGTAGGAGAGCTTGTCCAGTTCCTGCTGGATGAAAAAGATGAACTGCTAGGGAATCTGGAAGCTGAAGAGCAGTCCGTGGTCCATGCCATTGAGAACAACATCAAGAATGTGGAGAAAGAGCTCACCAGTGTGGAAAAAGCAATCACTGATCTTGAGAACCTTCTGAAAAATAAGTCGTCTTTTGAGGTATGTACATTTCTATAATCATATTTTGATTCATGACCTAGTTATTATGGGTATTTATCAGTAACATTTCAATAAGTATGAATATCTGAGTAACTTTTCGTTTCTTTCCTTCTAGGAAATCAGCCGGACAATTTCAAGGTAATTTTTGTTGTTGAGATGTTATTTTAAAGATCATTATTGCATGTGTGGGTTATTTTTCTAACTTTATGCAATTTTTTTTAGCCCCTTTCAGATTAATAGCTCTGTGTCCAATTCTCCCTGTGACCCTGAGTGGGATGAGTTTACTGGGCCTCTTCAAGTCATATTCTGGAAGAAAATGCTAAACATGTTAAGGCCAGGTACTGACTGACTGAAACAAGACCAAAGGAACACCTTTTTAAAAAAGCTTTTCTGCAGGGTTAGCCCATTCCAAGCTGTTTCTCTTTTGGAATAATTCTACAAAACCTAAATCAGTTGACTGAGGTTATGAATACAGATATGTGCAAAAACTCTTACCTAGTTTTCATATGCCGGCTTGCTTGTCATCGAGTACCTTATTTTAAATTTAATCTTTTGCAGGCCCCGAAAATCTAATCCTGGACTTGGATACGGCCCACCCTAACCTGATCATCTCGGATTTCTGCACTACGGTGGAGGAGGGTCGAGGCCGGGTCCTGGAGCCGGACTTGCCTCAGAAATTCACTCGCTTTTTCGGCGTGCTGTCCACCACACAGTACAGCGCCGGGCGGCACTACTGGGAGGTGGATGTGAGGGACAAAGGTGTGTGGTATCTGGGTATCACTGACCTCGACAGCAACCGAAAGGGTTTCGTCAACCTGTGTCCAAGTGCCGGCTACTGGAGCCTCTGTCTGCAAGACCGGCTGTATGCCAACGAGGAGGACCGCGTCCTGATCGACGAGGGCTGGAGCTCCCCGAGAGTGGGCATTTACATCGACTATGAGAAGGGGCTGGTGACGTTTTACAATGCCACCAACATGAAGCGCCTGTACACATTTGATGCCTACTTTGACGGCCCTGTTTGCCCCTTTTTCAGCCCAGGGAAAAACGACCCTGGAAGTCGCCTGCAAATTTGCCATTATTATTAACTAATGGATCAGGCAAGAGAGAAATAAATGCACCATTTTAGCAAGGTCAAGATTTGTTCTCAAAAGATCTCCAACCTCTGAACCATTCCTGGTGAAGTCATTCCTCTTGGATCGTCAAACTAGATGAAGGATGAAATTTGATTATTGCCATACTGTATCTGTGTGGTCTTCTGTTTAGAATACCTTAAACATACCCTTTTAACAGTATAACCTGACTTTTAAAAATCTTAAATTTGATGCAGAATCCATCAAATCCAGCTGGTCATATTTTTATTTTTTAACAGATCTCGCAAATCATTACAGAACCATTTCATGGTTTTCAATTGGATAACCAACTACATCTTGAAGTAAATGCTTTACTTGTAGGAAAGTAGAGGGGGGTGGTGGTATTTGGTCAGGTTGCCTATACACTCACCTAAAGGATTATTAGGAACACCATACTAATACTGTGTTTGACCCCCTTTCGCATTCAGAACTGCCTTAATTCTACGTGGCATTGATTCAACAAGGTGCTGAAAGCATTCTTTAGAAATGTTGGCCCATATTGATAGGATAGCATCTTGCAGTTGATGGAGATTTGTGGGATGCACATCCAGGGCACAAAGCTCCCGTTCCACCACATCCCAAAGATGCTCTATTGGGTTGAGATCTGGTGACTGTGGGGGCCAGTTTAGTACAGTGAACTCATTGTCATGTTCAAGAAACCAATTTGAAATGATTCGACCTTTGTGACATGGTGCATTATCCTGCTGGAAGTAGCCATCAGAGGATGGGTACATGGTGGTCATAAAGGGATGGACATGGTCAGAAACAATGCTCAGGTAGGCTGTGGCATTTAAACGATGCCCAATTGGCACTAAGGGGCCTAAAGTGTGCCAAGAAAACATCCTCCACACCATTACACCACCACCACCAGCCTGCACAGTGGTAACAAGGCATGATGGATCCATGTTCTCATTCTGTTTACGCCAAATTCTGACTCTACCATCTGAAGGTCTCAACAGAAATCGAGACTCATCAGACCAGGCAACATTTTTCCAGTCTTCAACTGTCCAATTTTGGTGAGCTTGTGCAAATTGTAGCCTCTTTTCCTATTTGTAGTGGAGATGAGTGGTACCCGGTGGGGTCTTCTGCTGTTGTAGCCCATCCGCCTCAAGGTTGTACGTGTTGTGGCTTCACAAATGCTTTGCTGCATACCTCGGTTGTAACGAGTGGTTATTTCAGTCAAAGTTGCTCTTCTATCAGCTTGAATCAGTTGGCCCATTCTCCTCTGACCTCTAGCATCAACAAGGCATTTTTGCCCACAGGACTGCCGCATACTGGATGTTTTTCCCTTTTCACACCATTCTTTGTAAACCCTAGAAATGGTTGTGCGTGAAAATCCCAGTAACTGAGCAGATTGTGAAATACTCAGACCGGCCCGTCTGGCACCAACAACCATGCCACGCTCAAAATTGCTTAAATCACCTTTCTTTCCCATTCAGACATTCAGTTTGGAGTTCAGGAGATTGTCTTGACCAGGACCACACCCCTAAATGCATTGAAGCAACTGCCATGTGATTGGTTGGTTAGATAATTGCATTAGTGAGAAATTGAACAGGTGTTCCTAATAATCCTTTAGGTGAGTGTATATTAAAACCGCATTACCAACTTTAAAACCTCAGCTTTGAATTTGGTTTAAAATTACCTTTTTGTTATAAGGATCTGTATTTCTGAAGTCTTACAGAATGTTTTTTTTTTTTAATTATTATTATTATTTTTATGGAGACCCATTTCTATGAGATTTTTATGGCATCTTTTTTTTTTTTAGTTTTACCAATACATTTTTCATTGAATCTAAATAAAAAAAATTGTTACATTGCTTTTTGCACAGCATTTTTTTGTACTTTTGCGTTACAATATAGCTTGGGTGTTGTGTTTTACTCAGCTTTTGGATTTTTAATCTGTTTTCAGTCCTCCATCCCCAAGAGGCCACTATAGGCTCCTCTGAATGCTACTTATTGAACATCCCTCATATTGAGGTTTGCTTTTTTTAATAGTGTTTTTAAGAGATGGGGGAGGGGGGAATACAGAAATCAGAAAATTAATGCAGTGATATGACTTCTATTTTTCCCCCCAGATTAATATAAATGATAAAATTAAGTTCTCTACTGTAAACAACTATTGTAATAGACCATGGAGAAAACATCTAAATTAGTATGAAACATTTTTGACCGTGAACCACACCAAAAATAAAATGACTTCTGTCCATTTTCAATTACCGCTTTGTTCAGTGCTGACCACGCTGAAAAACTGTTTTGTCCACCTAACCCATCGGACACAAGGCAGAGTAAAGGAAATTGTAGTCAAGTGATTAAAAACTTGGCTATATTACCATGAAATTAAAGCCTGGTTGAAATGTTCTTTAAAAATGTGCCATGTAAATAATCACTGTAGACTTAAATGTTAAATGTTTATTTCTTAACAATATTAGTACATGAGCTGTGAAGTGCTCCAATACTGTGTTTTTGGTGCAAGATAGTGTGAGAACAAACAGTACGTTCTTTTAATCCTATAATTTATGTATATGATTTTCAAGCAAACCTTTTTGACTTTTTTTGTTTTAGTTTTAGGAGGTTGTGAACACACTGAAACCTGAAGTGCTGGCACTGTATTATTATTATTTTAGTATTTTGCTATGTAATTGTATCATGTATAAATTTGTTTTGTAAAGGTGCTAGTCTTGAGTGTTTTAAATGATCTTTAACTTATTAAATGGTCTGCTTTGACACTAGGACTTTACAAAGACATTGTATGCTTGTTAGCTTGCTGTAAAATGTATTTTCCTAAGTAGAAAAACCCATGCTTTAGAACCCATGTGCATTGTAACCTTTGTGCAAATCTGTGAATACCCAGCAATTACACAGAGGCCAGAATATTGTTTGTTCATAATTATTATTTTTTTTAAGTGGATTTTTTGCAATCAAGACAAATTTCTTGCTAATAAAGACTTTAAAAGTTTGTCTTTTGTCCTTACTGCTTGATGTATCAGCTCACCAGTGAGCCATGTTCTATGGCTCTACAAAAAGTAATGCCCACGTGGTCACAAATGTTCATGCACAGAACGTATCATGGGGATGAATTATCGTGGGGACGAATTGACGTGCTCTCGTGGTAGTTCTGAGGAGAGGTTGGTTCAAGGGTACGGTGTCCATTTTAGGACATCCTCAAATGGACACCATACTAGATTTTTTTTTTTGAAGAGTGGGATCACAGCTGCTTGATTGAAACGGAGGAAACAGCCAGAGAGCAGTGAGATGAAGGACAGCACATCAGGAGCAGCCGCTTGGAGGAGGCGAGCTGGGAGAGGGTCCAGGGCGCATGTAGTAAAAGGTGAAAGGCTTATACGACCTGAAGAGAAGCCAGAGTTGACTGCAGTCACATTGTCTATTAAAAGAAATAGAGTTGTTTATTAGATGTGCTATTAGATATGTGATCTGAGTCATCAGAAGGTGCCTTTGCATTGACTTGCAGAGCCCATACATGTTGCTTGTCCGGAGACTGGATAAGGCTTCCTGTGGTTCATCATGTTGTCGGAGCCGTTTCTAGGCAGAAGTGACATAAGCCGCCGCTTAGGCCCCCAGCCGCTAGGGGCCCCCCTATCAAAAACGAATAATTAATCAATTGAATATATTTTCAATTATTTTCTGTAATTGATCACAGTGATCAGTTTTCAGATTGGATTTTATGTTTGATTGCAAGTTATGCTCTAGAAACCTATCATCAATCTGGCTTTGGTATGCGTTGGGTGTGGTAGAAAAAAAAAATTGGATGCAAGGAAATTATAATGGCAGAAAAAAGACCAAAAACGCACAAATCTTGGCGCACAAAAATAAACTGAAGGAAAAACAAGCACAAGAGAAAGATATAGTAATGTTATTTGATTATGCTTCGTTTTTATTGCTGTACAGCAGCTCACTTGCATACCAACTGTTTCAATGAGATGACATGTATGTATAGCTATATCTAGCTGGTTTTCCTCCTTACTTAACTGCACAGTCCAAGTTCACCTTACCTGCCACCAGAGACCGCTTTATTAAAACATGGTGGCTGTATCTGCATCTGTAGCGACTTTTACCAATAGGATTGGCAATTGCAGCTTGGTCTGGTCAAACTGTGCGGTGCGTCAACGAAGGTTGGAGCTAGTTACAGTTAAAAAGAAAGTGTAGAAAATGTAAATATATTAAACATTGTATTCGAAAATAACTATAAATAAATAAGCTTTTGCTGAAAGTTCTTCTGTTCCAAAGCAAGTGACGTTTTTGTACAGTGTCCTGTGGTACCCTGAAAGGCGCTCCTAAATACATTATTATTATACTTTATTAAAGCAAATATATATATTTGAGAAATGTGTCGTTTTGTGAGAAAAGCATCCGGACCAGCAGACAGGTGGCGGCGCAGCTCCAGCACAACGCGAGAGCCGAGACTATGACGCAGCTGATTGACACTTCAGGGCCTGCAGTTCAGACTAATATCGGCCCGCTGTCTGCATTGCGATCCGCATCCCATTACTGTGGGCATCGAGGAAACAAACACACTGGTAAGGTAAGAATATTTAATATTATACGGAATTTTTAGTTTACCTGTTTCCATTTCTACTGTTTTTGATCTCAAAATGTAAAGTCCACTTCTGCAACTCATACTCACACGTTTTTATTCATGATTTTGCAGCATATTGTTGTATTGTTTTAGTAAGCAGGCGCAGCCATTTTTTGTCATTGCTCAGGGAGGCTCAATTTGATAAAGTCTGAGAACCGCTGGTGTAGACAGACGTATTTAAACCTGCAAAGTGTGTAATAAATATCAATCAGGACCTTTGTTGATTGGCAGGCTTCAGGCTACACATGATGGGGTGCTGCTGACTGTGACTGAGCCAGGGGCAAAAATGTGTAAACCACAATCATATCCTGCACAGGGCCCCCAAAAGGCTACAAACTGCCCTGTGTGTAAAATCAAATAAACAGTGGATTTGCTTGTTTTGTCTGGGGTAGTTTGTGCAGATACTACTGAAGGCTACTGAAGTGCTGGCATCACCAAGAATGGTTTATAGGAACAGTTTTGAGTATTGTTAGTAATACAAACTACATACCTAGATTTACATCTGTTTTTAAATGTGCATAGTCTGAATTTGTCATGCAAGCAAATTTATTTGCTCAGCAGCAGTAGGTCTCTCTTCACTGTCACATAATTTATACCATCTAAAATAAAAGCATTTTGCCATTTAGGCTATATTACTTGAGTGTGAAGCATTGCGATATAATTTTGTGAAATGCAAAAGCTCTTGGAAGAAACTTTTTGCTAATTATTCTGTATACCAGCAATGATTGTTGGCAAATCTAAAGAAGTCACACACACACACACACACACACACACACACACACACACACACACACACACACACACACACACACCAGATGTATAGACCTAACTTACAAATGCATATTTAACTAAATCTTCAGTGTGGTAAAAGCTTGATAAACAAAATGGTAGCCTATATCTTACATGTGAAACATGTACAATTGCTGAAAAACATTCTAACTCTGGGCAAGAGGAGCAATTCATGTCTGGTTGCAGCAACATTTTTAAATACAGTAGATAGTTTTTCAGGTGGTCTGTAGATGACCTGGCGAAATGAATGAAGAATGCAGTCATGATCACATTATTATTTTTACTCTTTCATTTACTCAATATGGTTCTTTTGAGGATCCTCACCCAGAAGGCACAGTTTTATTCAGCCGACAGATTGCTGAAGGAGAAACCGTATGCCTTAATTTCTGGTACAAGGTGCATGGTGACAGCACAAGAAGGCTGCCAGTCAGGGCATGGTGCTCCGGGCAGCACAGTCAGCTGTGGTATGTGGAGGATAGTCACGTGAATGTCTGGAGAAAATATCAGATAAACATCTACAGACCATGCGCTTAATTCATTTAATTAAACTGCTTAATAATAACTTTTTATGGTGATAGTTCCTTCTTGTAGACAATTATTAAATACATAGGAAAGGTTAGAAACAAGAGGGGGCCAACTAGGCCCATCTTTATTGCTCAGTAACCTATTGTCCCAAGATCTTCATCTAGTTGCTTCTTCTTTGACACCTCCATTGTTTGTTTATTTGGCCCTTACCTTCAAGGTAATCTGCAATATTCAGTTATTAAACAGTTTGTTCCAACTTGTTATATTCGTTAGTGTCTTCTGTCTTTGCCCCACATTCACCTACACTGAATTTACAGCTTTCCCACTCATTTTAGTTTCTTTGTTGAACTTGGAACTGTTTGTATTTCACTTGTCAAGTTTTTTAAGGTTTTGAAATACCCAGATCTGGTCTAACTGTTCCTGGCAAAATCTAATGAGCAATTATACTTTTCTGACCTATGACGTTCTAAGTATAGGAATTCTGTTTGTTCATCTTTTTCTTTCAGTTTGTTTTTAGAGTTCATGATAAGTGCCAGTAACCATATTCTTCATTAATAAGCAGCTGAAAAATTCAAAGATGGGCAAACTCAGGAGAGCAACATTTCAATAAATTAGAGCATGATAACAGTTGTAGCCTTCTGTAAATTTGCATGTTTCAATGCTTAGACACTGAACTTCGACCCTTTGTAGATACCTGTGCAAACTAGAATCTTGACATGCCACTTTTCAGAGGTTAAATGTCATTACAAAAAGTGTAGAAGACTTCCTGTATGCAGCTAACAAATATTTATGGTTTGTGGTCAGCACAAATGCTGCAAAGAATACAGTCAGAAATGCATTTAACAATAACTGCAGTCACTTCAATATTATAATTTAGGTGTTTTCAGTACAACTCAACAGACCTGATACGAAAGAACATGTTTATTATACACAATATGTACCTTTATTAGTGCTAACCAAACTTTTTATTATGAATTTCATGGAAGTATTTATTTTATTTTTACCCAAACAGCACCTGGGGAGCAACTGGCTTACCTGGCTCTAAATCTGACATCAAATAATAAGGCAGTTAGCACTATTATGTTGTGAAATTAAGCAAAAAATAAAAATTAGTTTCCCCACATGAAAGTGATTTATTAGGATCTCCTAGGCACAGGATTTTTATTACAGTAAATGCTTGAGAATATTAAAGTTCAACTTCTTAATAATAACTTTCTTGCTCACAATTCAATGCTTTTCAGCATGTTAATATTGGTTTTAGGATGAGAGTGTGATACTGTTCTACAAATTCTTGTGTTGGCCTATATTAATCTGGCTATGGATATTCAGTTTGTATATAGTACAATGTACAGAGTGATGAAGCTTATTTTTATTATTAAAAGCCCATGAAAATGATTTGAACTAATTACAGCTAATGCATTCCTCCTGCGTTTTATTGTTGAACATTTCAGTTTGGTTGTTGCAGAGTTGCCTGATACTGTTATTTCTGTAAAATGCATAGACCCGCATTATCCTTTGAGGTATGAAAAGGGGCAGCTTTGTGGGACAGGGTTGTTTTTTTTAATTACAAAAAAGGGGACTATAATTCTGCATAGTTCTCTTCTCAAAGTGTTATCAAACTTATCTATGACATAAACATTAGTTCCAACTTGGTCACTGAATTGTAAATTATTCAACCTTATTCACAATACATTTTTTCAATAAAGGCAAGGAAACCACGAGCCCATACTGGTTTATACATGCCTTAATTTACATTTTATATAAAACAATGTATTCTTAAGCTGTACTGTACTTGAATTCAGACTTTATAAACATTGCATGTAGGTTTGGGTTTGTGTCTACAGATATATCTGTGCCTCTGCAGCCTTTAACAAAATACTTTTTATCTTTAGTAACTTCTCATAGTCCTCATTTTTTCATATCGGCTTATTTTTCTCTGTTGCACCAGCAAAGCACAGAATAAGATAAACTCACAATCTTTGTCCACTGTCACAGAATGTATATGGTGTAAAATGAAAGCATTACATTAAATTATATTCCTTCAGTGTGAATTGTTTAATTTTGTGCTTTAATTTCTTGCGGGGATGGCCAAGTTTTGAAAAACAAAAATAAACCCCCCAATGAAAAATAACAAAATTACAACTCTAGTAGAAATGATCAGTTCAGACCAAAGTGGTTAGCACATCACAAATGTGGGTGCAGTATTTCCGGGATTAAAACGAGTCCCTTTCAAGTCAAAAGCCATCTATTTCACAGGTTCTTTTTGGGAGGGGAAGGGGTGTGGTTTCACATCATTTGACCAGATCAAACTAACTCCATATTAGAACAAATGTTGTTCCCCGATTATGCCAATGCCAGCCTCAGAATCCAACAAAATGCTCCCTCCCTAATGTGCTATCCCAACAGAACCCCTTGCAGTGATTGTAAAGCCCATTTCCACAGGCAACAGCTCAACCTGCTCTAATGCATCCTCTTCCATGTTCTGCTCCTACAGGGAGACCACAGCAAACCAACCTCAGGCTGAGCGCAATGCTGAACAGAGACGTGCTCCAAACCAGCACTTCTCTAAGAGTCCCCAGGGCTCAGCTCGACTCAGCTCAGTCGGGAAGCCACTGTTTCGGGCACATCTGCATTTTACAAAACTATGTACAATTGTTTTTATATATAAAAAGCTTTGGAAGCCCGACAGTCTAAACACATCACTGGGGAACTTCACTTGGCATTGCCTGAGGGATGTGATTGATGTGAAATATGGATCATTTTGAACTCCCAGATCCTAACAGGAAGGAGACAAGTGTGCCAACACTGACATCTGTCTGAAATCTCTTGGTAAAAACTACACCCTGCAGTGGCCTGCTCATAAACCACCACACATTTGTGCTGGACAAACAAGTCCGATCCATGGAGGCCCCACCTCGCAACTTACAGGACTTAAAGGATCTACTGCTAACGTCTTGGTGCCAGATACCACAGCACACCTTCAGAGGTCTAGTGGAGTCCATGCCTCGACGGGTCAGGGCTGTTTTGGGACCTACACAGTATTAGGCAGGTGGTCATAATGTTATGGCTGATCGGTGCATATTTTAACTTTATTCATTTTACTTCTGTATTGTTGTTTGGTCTTTCCCATTATAAATGTTACAGTCTCCAAGATCAACTCGATAATTAATCAGTAGTTCACTTCATCAGTGGGAAGAATAGAGAATATGTGGTCTGAGGTTTGCTGTGCACAGGAATTTAATTAATGAAAATATGAATCTTAGCCAAAGTGTAATACTTCATTTGTTAAATGAAAAATGCATTTAATTTTTAGGGCAACTTTAAAATGTTCATGATTCCAAGTTATAAGAGCTATATACATGCTAATTTATTTATTTATATATTTTTAAAAATAGCCTTTCAGTCTTACTGTTCATCCAGTATTATATGTATATGGAATTACAAAGACAATAATAATAATAATAATAATAATAATACAAAAAATCTATCTACACCACTCCTTCTTTGATGTGCAATCGGTGATTCCACCATCTCCAGGTGTTTTACAATTTTTCATTTTCTTTATGGCATAACCTACTTCTGGAAAGATATCTGGTATTGCACTTGTGTTCATTTCATTTTAGATGTGGTGTTGACTGATATAGGTACTACAACCTAGTAACCGCTCCGTACTCCTTACAATGTTTCACTATTATGATCTTTTATGTTTTAAGGAAGAAAATAAAAATTAATACATATCTGAAATGTGATCCTACAGATTTCATACATACTCCAGCTGAATATGTTTTCAATACAAACAGGATATTTCAGTGACAAAATATTGTGTTTCCCTCATCACTTAATGGTAAATTGATGGAATGGATGGAATGAATGGAAAGTTTCAGTAATAGATTTCACTTTTCAGAATCTAAAATGTCACACATACAATAAATGTGTCTTTTACGGAGAGGACACAATCGTGCATATTTCATAAGCATGTTCCGTTAGGCAGTCTGTTGTCAGTCAGGGATTTAGTATGTTGGGATTTTGATGTTACATTTCCAGCAAACTATATTTAAAGCTCAAAATAAATAGGTTAATATAATTAAATCAATATTGACACAACTAGAACTACTTTATTATTAAACCTCTATTGATCATTACAAAAGCTGCAGTTTTTTTTATCCTATTTTTAAAATATGTTTATGTAACAAGGTATCAATGAATGATTTAAATTAATTCCACTTTTTTTTTTTTCATTTTGAGTGTCTTGTACAGTAAATAGGATAAGCTATAATTGTAATAGTGCATACAGAAGTAACGAGTCCTGGCTTTATAGCTAGGAGAACTCGTGCTCTTATCCTTGTAAGCAAGATGTTTTCCAAAATGATCAGGCAGTGTATTTCCAGTGCTGTATTTAAAGAGTAGGGGTCAGTGTGAGGATAAAGCAGATAAAATCTCCTCTTCTCTGTCCCCCCCTCTCTCTCTTCTATCTCAGCCCACAGCTCTCTTGCCTTCCATTGATTTCTTTTTCAAATCTATCTGTCAACTGTGCTACCTCCTCTTTGTTCTCCTCCCTCACCTCCTCCCTTGACTCTCTCTGTCCTCTCACGTCTCGTCCTGCCCATCCCTCCCCTCCTCAGCCTTGGCTCTCTGCTGTTCTCTGTGCAACCCGAACTAGTCTGCGTGCCGCCGAACAGAAGTGGAAAAGGACCAAACTCCCAGCCGTCCTCGAACTCTACCGCTCCCTACTGTCCACATTCTCGTCCTCTCTCACCTCAGCCAAGAAGTCTTACTTCCAATCTCTCTTCGAATCCACTATCAACAACCCTCGCAAACTCTTCTCCACCTTCTCCTCTCTCCTTGCCCCTCCTCCCCCATCTCTCACTGCTGATGATTTCGCCTCCTTCTTCTCCTCCAAGATTGCAGACATCCGCAGGCTCTTCAATACTCCACCCTCATCTCCCATCACACCGAAACCTCCCACCGACCAAGCTTCCTTTTCTTCATTCTCATCTCTCTCAGATGCTGAAGTTTCTGCTCTCCTCCTACATCACAAACCCACAACATGCGACCTGGACCATCTCCCTTCTCGTCTCTTCCAAGCAACTTCCTGATCTTCTCCCCTCCATCTTCTCCCTTCTCAACTCCTCACTCCTCTCTGGCTGTTTCCCCTCTGCATTTAAACAAGCTGCTGTCATCCCAATGCTCAAGAAACCAACCCTTGATGCCACCTCTCCTCAGAACTACTGCCCTGTTTCCCTACTTCCCTTCCTCTCCAAGACTCTCGAGCGGGCGGTCCACCGTCAGCTCTCGGACTTTCTGTCCCAACACTCACTCCTTGATCCTCTGCAATCTGGCTTCCGCAATCCACTGAGACGGCTCTCCTGGCTGTCACTGACTCCCTCAGCCGTGCTTGGGCGGCCTCCCTCTCCTCAGTCTTCATCCTCCTTGACCTCTCTGCAGCATTTGACACCGTTGATCACTCCATCTTCCTCTCCTGCCTCGCTGACCTTGGGATCTCTGGGACTGCTCTCACCTGGTTCTCCTCCTACCTCAGTGACTGGTCCTACCAAGTGACATGGCGAGGCTCCTCATCCACCCCCAACCTCTCCTCACAGGTGTTCCCCAAGGCTCCGTCCCGTCTCTCTCTACACTCGCTCCCTGGGCCCCCTCATCGCTTCCCATGGTTTCTCCTACCACTTCTACGCTGATGATGCCCAGATCTTCCTGTCTTTTCCCTCTTCTTACCCTCTCATCCCCTCATGCATCTCTTCCTGCTTGTCTGCCATTTCCGCCTGGATGCACTCGCACCACCTCAAGCTCAACCTCTCCAAATCAGATCTCCTCTTTTTCCCCCACTCTTCCTCACCTTCTGCTGACCTCCCCATCTCGATCCCCTTGGAATCCACCATACTCTCCTTCTTCTTCCGCTAAAAATCTAGGAGTCACCCTCGATCCTGCGCTCTCCTACACCCAGCACATCACCACGCTGACACGCACCTGTAGATTCTTCCTGAGCAACATATGCTGGATCCGTCCATTCCTCAACGACTACTCAACTCAGCTACTTGTCCAGTCACTGGTCCTCTCCCACCTGGACTACTGCAACTCCCTCCTGGCCGGCCTGCCTGCATCCACTACCCGCCCGCTCCAGCTCTTCCAGAACTCTGCGGCTCGTCTGGTATTCTCTGTGCCACAATTCACACGCTACTCCACTGCTCCGCTCCCTCCACTGGCTCCCGATAGCAGCACGCATTCAGTTCAAGACTTTAACCCTCACCTACCGCTGCCTTGACCACACTGCACCAAGCTACCTTCAGTCACTCGTCTCTCCATACATCCCCTCCAGACCTGCCCACCGAAGTCAAAACAGCAGAGTCCTTGACCTCATTCCGGCACTTACTCAAGACGCATCTCTTCCGACAGCACTTGTAATATTAGTCCTCTATCCCTGCTAGATAGCACTTCAGCTTATTATGCTCCTCGCGTTCTTGATTGTTTTCCTCCTTGCTCCCTTTCCCCGTAGCCCTCGTCTGTAGCCCTACATCTTGACAGCACTTAGCTTTCACCGTCCAGGATATAGGACCTCACTTACTGTACTTGTGTAAATTGTAAATTGGAATTTGTAAAATGTATTATTTTGAATTGCTATGTTTTAGCCAAGTTGAATTTGTAATGACTGATGCCTTGTACTTCTCTGTAGTTTTGCCAAGAAATAAAAACAAAAATAATAATAAAAAAGCTTTCAGTGGAGTGCCACAATTTTAAGCTAACTTTGTACATGTCTCTAAGGGCCATGCTAAAACTTTTTTTTCCCCCTCAATATTGCCAGTACTGCTTCAGGGTGTAGTGGGAATTGGATATACCAGATCGTCTTCAGATGTGAGACTTTAATAGCATACAATGGCATGCTATTTTTAATTTCTTCCTTTTGCTAAGTTTAGAATTGTACAGGTAGTTAAGAGTGGTTGAGTCAACTTGTTGGATCACTGTCTAGAGTGCTTCTTTTAAAGTCAATGTGGCCTGGGTTCGAATTCTGTCTAAGGTGTAAGTTTAGTGTGGTATATCAGTCCCAGAGGAGGTAGTATGTGAGGTGGCATTGCATAAAGTGCTATGCCACCTCACATACTATCTCCTCTGGGACTGATACACGACACTAAACTTACACCTTGGACAGAATTTCGAAAGCTGTCTAAAGCTGGCAACTTTCTCCTGAAATTGTTGGTTTGGTATGGAAAATAATCATGTAAATACCTGTTACTCTTGTGAATTAACTAATGTTGTCAGTGTCCAAAACTATTGAGAATGTGTTTCATAATCACAATGTGTTTGATTGCTTAACAGTCCACTGATATATTGGCTAAATAACACCTTGTGCTGATATGCATTTGATGTGGAAATTTGTGTTGCCCTGTTTACCAGAAACAGAAAATTGTGTTTTTGCCAGAAAAAGACCCTGATTTCCCAGAAACCATGTGATACCTATTGTAAAATCCTCTCTACTACGCCAAGTTTAAAGTCAAGAGCACAGAGACAGTATGACAGAGCGAACTTTTATATACACCCCCAATGTTTTCGTTTATTTACTGTTCAGCTCTCGTGTTAAACTGTTTATATATAATACAGTATAGAATTGAACACTGATTTATTTTGAAAACACTTTGGTGGCTGCCTGCTCTACAATTTCTCAACACAACAGCCACAGTATTTGGTTCCAATCCGTGCAAATTAATAAGTAATCTTAAACAAATATTTGGCTTCATTAAAGCATTATTGCCAGGGAGGAAGCATCAAAAGAGACTGGATTTATTCTGCATGAACATGAGAAGGAATTAACCATAAGGAAAGAATGGGTTTCTATCTGATGCTCACACTTGCGGCACTGACTGCACTTGCTGAGCTAGCACCATTGTGAGTATTATAGAATTACTATGTGATATAGTGATATTTTCCCCCCATCACTTTTTGTATGGTTTGTGCCGGATAGGACTTATTGATTCTACTCTTAGCTAAAATTTGAGATTTAAAGTTATGTACAGATTTAAGGTGTTCTTGTAAATTCTATTTCTAATTAACAAACTCTAGAGATGTAATGCATGTTAATGCATGAAAATTATAGTTGATATGAAGTTATGATAAAAAAATGTATTTCTGGATGTATTTATAAGAGTCTTCCTAACTCGGAATGCATTTAATGGGTATCTGTAAAATCAGGCATTGCTGTGCACATGCTTTGAAACTGATATTCACAGATGTATGTGTAATTAATAAATATGCACTGTGACTAAATTTGTTTTGACAGACATAATTAAAATAACTTGTTCAATAGATTAATTATAGGATGATAAATGAAACTTATAATACTAAATTTATTCTGGTTTAACCTTTCTTCCATTTAATTGAATTGAATTTAATATTGAATATTTTGGAAAACTGTGCACTATGGCTAACAGTTTTGTTTTTAAGTAAGGAGCCTATTACTGAATTGAATTGCGTAGTAGCACCCTCATTGCCAAAATGAAGCTCAGAGTTTACCAACAGTTCAAGGAGAATACAATTGACAAACCCAATAATTTCTGGAAAATGTAGGGTGTGCGAGTTATCGCAAAACTATCACAATGCACGTTGCGTTGCTTTCGTTTTTAAAATAAAACTAGCCCTGCACAAAAATGGGACCCTTTTTTTGTGGCTTTGGTGAAGTTTGAATGCCATTTAATTACGCCTATTTATCCAGTGTGTGTGCTACTGGCTTCTAGGTGCCTGATAACTGCTCCAAACATTATTAATCTGGGAGAAGAGGAGACGGTGGCAGTGCAGCTTCATGATGCCACAGGTGTCATTAAAATGAGGCTTTACTTTGAAGACCAGAGGGAGTATCCTTATAAGCGATTGTCAGATGAAATTGAAATTTCACTCAATGGGGGAAATCAATACCAGGCAGTTGCTAAACTGACGGCAAGTATCCATCACATTCCACCATGTCCAGTATTGTTAGCAGGAATATCTTTGTTAAAATGTATTTTAGAATGTTAAAGAAACATAGTAATACAATATGGCAACATTATTATTAACAACAACCACAAAATACAACTTCCCCTTCCCCCCCTTTTTAATTATAGGTGGATCCTACAAAGTATGTACTATCAAAACAACAAAGAAGCAAGAACTTACCAAATCCCTATGTAACACTTGTTGCGATCAACAATGTTTTTAAAAATCCAATGAAAGAACTCATCACTCTTTCCACAAGGAAGGGTTATATTTTTATTCAGACCGATAAACCAATCTATACTCCAAGTGAAATAGGTAAAGTATGGTGCTGTTATTTTTATTATGATTATTAATAAGTAAAATGCTTGCTGTTGCTCATATTTCTTTGATTCCAAATTATCATGTAATAAAATTGTAGAAGAATGTGCAAACAATATAAAGCTGAATCTTTAACCAGGTCAATTTTTTCTTCCAACTTTGTTATTCTTATAATAACTTAAATCAATTGACGTTGATGTTATCAATATTAACTTAATAATCTGTTCTGTTGTCTCTGTGTTCATGTTTTTTGTTTGTTTGTTTTCCCTTAAATGTATTGTTATTTCAGTAAATTTCCGTATCTATACATTGGACAATTATATGGCTCCTTCAGATGCAACTGTTGAAATTAATATTTTTGTAAGTATGTATAATAATTTCTGAAATGCTGGTGAATATACAAGGAAATAAAAGGAAATGTTCTTCCAATGTCTTCTGAAAATTAAATAAATTCCTACTGACTTGCAATGTTCCCCGATTCATATACAGCTTGAAAATGTTATTCAAAGGAAATATTACTTTCAAAATGTCTTGACAACAGTTCTTAATTTAAACATGATTAGTTTGTCATATAATGCTTGTTAAAGTTAAATAAGTCCATATATTTTGATATTTCCCTTTTTTTAATAAAAGTTATTGAAACTGCTGGGGACAAAAGTTTGGTGAGGACTCCAACACACACACACAAGTATATTTTTCTCAAACTCTGTAGAGGATGCACATGATCAATAGGACCACAATTGGAGATCCTGTGGAATTGCTTTGAAAAGTTGCTCAATAGGACATGTTTAAATGGCACTTTCACTAGACTAATTTGACACACACAACACATACTTTCGGACAATTTAACCAATTCATAGAAAAACATGGACTTCTGTGTATCAGTGTTAGTGATTATATGACTGGCTTCATTTTCTGCAGAACTCTAAAGGTTTGCGGATCTACTATGCAGTTAAGAGAACCCATCAGATTCTGAAACAACACATAACGATCCCTGACGTTGAACAGTAAGTGTGCTCTTAATCCTTGAGTAGTTCATATTTTAATCAATTGCAATATTTGGCACTTTGATACTGTTACAAAACGCAAAGAATTTGGATTAGAGATTGAATGACGGGCTGTACATTTGTAATATATAATAAAGAGCTATATTGTTGAAATTCCAAGTACTGCTCTAGATTGTTGATTTAGTCTAACAGGAATGCAAATGATTCATAATGATTTTTTAAAACTATTTCTCTTCTAGGGCTGGCAACTGGAAGATTGTTGCTTCATTCCACGACTTTCCAATGTCGAATTCCACAGCTGAATTCCAAGTCAAGGAATATGGTGAGTCCTTTTTAGGCCTGAAAGTAGAAATGTGGTGGGACTCTTGGAAATATCATAAAAGTTTGTGTGATAATCTGAAATACAATGTCTGATTGAGTTTTGTCTTTTTATATCAATCCAATGTGGGATTTAAATTTAAAGAATAATATAAAGAAGAAAAACAGAAGTAAAGTAATTCTGAGTTAGGTCTGGATTGTTCTTTACTGTTCCTGCTTAATGGACAATCGCAAAGAATACTGTATTCGTTTTGTCTGTGACTATTGTAAAAAAACATTACAAACCATCTCATCTTGTAGAATAGAGGCATCTGTAGCACAACCTGTATTTATGCAGTTTGAAGGCATAGCTTACTCAGTTCATTGTACTGTGTGCTGTCTCATCAGCGCACTGTTCAAGAAGTGTCAATAAATCAGACTCGGTACGCAGCAAATTAATTCAATTAGATTATTTTAAAGCCTGCCAGTTTCTCACTGTAAAAGTAAACCCTGTTGAATGTGACCTGCATGTTTGTCCTTTACTCCCTTTATTGTAGAAAATGCTATGTAAGTAGACTCTTGCTGTAAAATAATTTGGTCAGACTTGCATCACAGAGGGTTGGGAAAAAAGTAGGAATATCTGTACTGCATTTTATTTTCATTTGTTTTTTCTTCTTTTTGTGTGTCCTTGTGATTTTTTTTAGTCCTCCCGTCGTTTGAAGTGAAAATACAGGCTTTCAAGCCATACTACATGCTGAAGGAGAAGTCTTTTCCTTTTAACATCTCTGCAAGGTGCTGTGGGTTGGAGAATTTCATTCTTGAATAGTGACTTTAGTGTCAGCATTGAATGGCGACATCACCTTTACTATTGAATGTTTTGTTTTTTCAGGTATACCTATGGGAAAGGTATCAGCGGTATTGCGTATGTAAGATTTGGTGTAATTGATGAAGTAGGAAATAGGATATTCCTACCTGACATTGAAATACAGACTTCAGTAAGTATGTTTTGCATTATAGGAATTTTGGTATAAAACAATTATACAAAAAATGCAGGCATTATACAGATATATGTAAAATGAGAATCATTAAATTGAAGACAATGGGCTAGATATTCATAGGGTTTGTGCACCACATGTGGCTATCACACAAAAATGCTTTTTTTTTGTTGCTATATTCAAAAATCCATTCTTAATTGTATGCAAGGCACAAAAGGGGGTTGGAGTGGCTGAAATTTTGTGTGATTCCTGCTATTTTTCTAGCTGTGTGCCGCGCAAAAAACAGGTTGGGAACTATGACATTAACTCTGCGCACAGCACTATTTCAGGGGACAGCGACTGCACAGCGACATTCCAGCACACAGTCAACCATGGGGCTGTCTGTTTTTATTTATGGTTGCATGTCTGCTGCACCATAACAAGTTCCTACCTTTTTTTTATTTTTTTATTTTTTTTAACAATGACAAAGCATACATGCATAAATATGTACATATGGAACGTAGTTGGTAGCATGCAGCGTGTCCCCGGTCATTGCTAGTACTTATGTTGTTTATAATCTACAATTTATTACCTCACAAATCTAGGATGTTGGACTTGTATTAACTGTATATTTTATTATGCACTTATGTAATTTTGAACTTGTAATTTGTACTGTACTGATCTGTAATTTTACACTGTTTTGCACTTTTATAACACTCTTATTGCCCTGGATAAGGGTGTCTGCTAAGACATAACACTAATAATAATAATAATTTGGACAGTAATGCTGCACTGTACACTGGCAACAGCAACCCCAACACAGGCGAAGATTGAGAGTGACTGGCACACTGACACAATTCACCCCCCTCATACATTCTCTATCATAGAGTCATAGAACATGTGTGTGTGTATATATATATATATATATATATATATATATATATATATATATATATATATATATATTACTAATTCTAATTTCTTATTACTTCCACATTTATTTGTGACTAATTCCAATAGTGGAGTCATATACAACCAATTAAGACAGTTATTTATTTTGGCTGTAGGCTAAATTTAAGATTTCGGTCTAATACTAATCTCCATTGGTTAAGAACAGTGCTATGAACCAGGCATAGTGGGTTTGAATCCCAAAATGGGCAGTAATGTATTTGATTTTGTTTTTGTTTTTTAAATTATGTACAATATATAACTCCTATATGTATGACAATGCAAGAAAATGAACTCATTGATATCCAGTTACTAGATCATTAATCGAATTCAGCCAAACTAAATGCAAGAAATCTAATAATAGGACATCCAAATATGCACTGAATTTAATTACGCTTAAATAAAAGAAATAAACAAATCATCCCTTTGTGCAGTTTCAGTAATATATTTAAAAAGATAAAAACAAGCTTACTTATGGAAATCAAAAGGATATGGTGGTTACACAGCACTAGGTGCTACACATCTGATTTGGACACACAACAGCAGTCATGTACATACTATTATGTTTGATTCTGTGACAACCTCCATACATACAATCAATTATGGGTATTGAGTAATATTTATTACTACTACGTCCCCAGTGGCGATTCTAGAATACGTCCCCAATATTGTATTTGCACTGTAATACTATGCGTATGAGCCTCGTTGTTTACCCCGTCACGACTATGGCATAAAGTTGTGCATTACTATATTACCGAGGAAGTCTGTATTCGGGACTGCACAGTGTGGACTGATGGCAGATGTGATTTCTAATTAGGGGTGAGTGTGTGTGTACTAATAACAGAATGTGAAACATGGCACTCGCCTCATGCCTTCATACATCCACCTGCAGAGTCCTGTTCCTTTAATGGCATGCAAGGCTTATTAACATATGGTAATGAATCGGTAATGGGAAACATGAGATGCAAATATATTCTGGCCTGACATTAAACATCGCGCAATCAAATTTGAATTGCGTGAAAGATTGAATAATTAGATATAACTAGATTAATATACCAGTTTTAGTGTGATATTAGCTTGGCGCATTCAACCATTAACTGCACAAAACTGTGCGGATATTATAAGCGCACTGTGGAGTAGGACCCGACAGATATATCGGAGCACCGATATTATCGGCCGATATTGGCCTTTTACAGATATTTTCTCAAACTATTGGCTAAATATTTTTTTTTCAAATCACCACAAAATCCTTCGTCATACTTCAGACAATAGATAATTACATAAATACATGCTTATTTGGTTTAACCGTTAACACAGAGCTCATGAACAAATAAACGTGTTTTACTAAAACCCTCATAACCAATAGAAAGTATTTTTGAAAACTGCTGCATTGGAGTATACATGGTTTTGATTTGTGTATTATCATCTTGACTGAAGATTACCATATACTATGGTATGGAGGCACATTTGTACTGAAAAGTTAATTAAATTGCTTTTCAAAATTCACAATAGCAATTAAAATAAAGAAAAACAGTAAATGTTCACTGAAGATGTTGATATCAGCAAACAAAAACGGTCTCCAAATGACAAGCAAGCTCAGATCTAAGAAAATTTGTGAAAAACGCATCTCTCTGATGTTGGATAAAACTGAAACTATACATTTATAAAACTATTTAAAATCCTACATCGTGTTTTGGCTGTGATTCGTATTGCAATACGTTTACATTGCATACTCTAACCTGCCCCTGTTGGATCAGCAGTACTGAGCGCAGGACTTGCGAATCTGAGAGAACCTGACGTGTAAAATGTAAATATAAGTTAGACCAGACCTTAAAACTATCATATTATATTATGTATAGAACATGCACATTTCTATTTGTGTGTGAAATTGCTCATATACCTTGGTCTTTGTTCTAATGTATAGCTAGAACATATTTTTCCTTTATTCTCCCTTATTCTAATTTAATTTATTTTTACAATGTTTGATTTGTGGTTTTTATTTATGAAAATGTAATGTTAAGTTTACTATGTAAAATACAAATCCTGCCTTCAGTGCATATTTGACACAATTTCTCTCTGACAGGGAGAGATTTGAGGGATCCAAGCTAGAAAATGTCTCTTTGGCATGCTAACAAAAAAAATATATCGGCAGATCCTGTATCGATAATTGGGAAATTTAGCTTCCCGATTATCAGTATAGGTATTGGACCCAAAAAACCTGTATCGGTTGGGCTGTACTGCGGAGTGACTTAGGAGGGTTTGCAAGGCTCAAACAGGCTTGCGTGAGACAGGAAAAAAATGCGCGGGCACTCATTTTACACAGAAATTGCATGAAGTTTGAATATCGGGCCCAATATGTGCAACACAATACCAAGCATGAAATAGAGGGGAGTGAGTAAGTGAGCAAATTGTATTCACTTAATAAATTATTAATTAATTAATTAATTAATTAATTAATGTATGTATGTATGTATGTATGTATGTATGTATGTATGTATGTATGTATGTATTTATTTATTGGTAGAAGCCCTTATTCAGGGGCGATGTACAGTTTATACAAACATTACAAAAGTGCAGTAATACAAAACTCAATTTAAGCATGCAGAAGCCTCTAGAAGCATCTCAAAGATTAAATGAGAAACAACTAAAATAGAACTAACACCACCCTTCAAAGCATAAATACAAAGTACAATTTAAGACTTACAAAAGTGCAGAAGTACAGTTTAAAAAAATACAAACCTACATCCCTAGTTGAAGTGCAGACATGGGCATATGGGAAATCATAGTAAAACAACAGGAATCTAGCAATGTATAAGTAAGCAGCAACATAAGGAAGCAGTTATACAAAGTGCAAAATTACAAGAGTGCTTAACTGCTCAGGAATATAAGCTGCTATATTACAAGTACAGATGTGTCTTGAGTAATCACCGGAATTCAGCATAAATGTATGCATTAAGTAGTTAATATATTCATGTTTAAATATTTGAATTATCATTTTGTTTTGTGGAAATATGCAACACAAATAGATTTTTTACAAATATTATATTAGTATCTATTAAAAATAAATAGAATGTTCTACAAAATAATGCATTTGTGTTTTCCTTGATGGACTAACTTATTTTTTTTTTAAAATAACCTATAATTGCAATGCCATTTATTTAGATTTTTTTTTCCATTAAGGAGAACAGATAGTAAGTATTGCCTCATTAGAATATATAACTACTATGTTAACAAATATTATTTTTTTATTCAGCTCCAAGATGGCCTTGGAAATGTCACCTTACTCACAGAAACTCTGCTTACGACAGCGGAAAAAAGAAATGTAACAGACTTGGAAGGATTCCACCTTTATATTGCAGTGATGGCTTTTGAAACTGCTAGTAAGTAATTTGTTTTCTTTTTAAACACAATGCAAACATTAGTTTCATAAATGTCCAAAAGACAAAGCTTTTTAAAGTTTCCTCAAATCATCACTTTCCTGCCCTGCGTTTGATCTGGACACCTTCTCGTTGGTGTGACAAACACCAGGAGGCCTGCTCAGCCTCCCAGGTTTTGCCAAAGGTCAGACACACTTGACATCTGTGAAGTATTTCAGATACAGGTGGACTTTGAAGGGCAAGGGCAAAAGCCAAATAATGTAATGCGACCAAAAAATATATAATCCTGTCATGAGTTCTCCTCGCAGTGTGTATTAAGTGATTAATGGTTATAAATGTTTTAGGACTTTTTTTCATTACGTTTAAATATTATATTTTAAGCTGCAGAAAGTAATGCTGGAGAAGTAAAAAGGAAACAATCCATATTCAGTGTAATTAATTTCAAATCATTATTTCATTCACTTAATTCATTATTTCAAACCATTACTTTAAGTAGGGCTGTGCGATATGACGATATATATCGTATGACGATAGAAAAACGTCTATCGTTTCATATTATGCTCTATCGTTTATATCGTGGTGTCGCAAATCGCACTCTTTACGGCAGTATTTTTCGTCATTTGGACGCTTTGCGTTCTGCCCGGTTCTTCCACACGTGCCGGGTGCTGCAAGAAATGTGCATCAGAAACACAAACAGACATGAGGAGAGAGACCTGACACACAATAACCAGCACAACCAAGAGATACTTTAATGCGCACAAGGTCCGCCCCGCTCTCGTGCAAGCAGCACCCACGACAATACACGATCGCACCCCCACTCGCGCTAATTTAGACTGATATAATTTGTATAAAATTAAAGAATAATAGTTTGTTTGCATTTTAATAAATTGGAAAGCAATGCAAACAGATGCAGAAAGTTTAATTATATGGTGAAGTGGTATAACAGCTTTTATTATTATTATTATTATTATTATGATTATTATTAATAATAATAATAATAATAATAATAATAATAATAATAATAATAACTATTTAGTACTAACACGTGCTGTACCGGTTAATAGAATTGAAACGCGACAGTCAGAGAAGAAATATCCCTGTCTAGCAGATGTTAATGAGCCACTGTAAACCCGACTGTTGTAAATATAACTGAATCTATACCATTTTACAGCACGTGTTGCGTGATTACTATTACTTGTGTTATTGTTATGTGACAGTAAATCATGTGCATATGTATGTATGTATGTATGTATATCCCATAACATAACACACGTAATAGTAATCAAACACCACTTGCACTGTTATATATTGCATTCTGCATATATTTACCATGACAGCCTGCATGTAGTATTTGTTAGTTTTGCATATTTAATGATTAAATAAAGACTTGTTTAAATGTCTTTGGTCTTATTTTGTAGCTTGATTGGATAAAAACAAGGCATATCGAGGTATATATCATGTATCGCCAAAACTTCCAAAAAATATCGAGATATCATTTTTAAGTCATATCGCCCAGCCCTAACTTTAAACTCTCTGAACTACTATTTTTTCCCAGGTGGAGAACTTGAAGAAACTGAAAGCACCAATGTGAAGATTGTAACTACACCTTATTTGGTTGACTTGTCGAAAACCAAACAATATTTTTCACCTGAGGGGAGCTTTTCCATATTGGTATGTAAAAACTAAGCAAAGCAACTGGTTTATGGTCTTGTTTCACAACTGTGCAAAAAAGGAACCCGCAAGATTAATGCCATAATCCCATACAATAATATTTCTGGTCTTCCATAGTCTGGACTGAACCATTTGAACATACCAATAGCTTGTTGTAGAGCAGTGTTAATTTCGTCAATGTAAACGATGACGAAAAATATTCATTAACCTATTTTCAGTGACAGTAACTATGACGATAACGAGACAAAAAATACTGTGAAAAATACGATAATAAATGCCTTCTAAATGTAGTTCAATAAAATGTGACGAAACCAAAATTCAACACAAGACTAATGGACATAAATTACAGTATTTTGCAAGGCAACCGGTCAGGGAGTTGTTTCTTGGTCCAATCATAACATAATTATGCATGCCTTGACATGGTCATCGCATTAGTATAGCACAGCTAATCACAGTTCTGCGCAGATCTGTGCTGTGATCGGTGGAATTCTGCAGCTCTGCGCAGAACCACTGAAATCTGCGCTACAGAATGGAACCCGATTATACGGTGGCTCATTGAAGACGTGGAAAAAAAATTAAATAATAGCTCCTCTGGTTATCTCGTGATCACGACATAACGGCCCATTATGTAGTGATGATGGGTTAATGGGAGGTAATTTATGTCGTGATCACGAGATAACCAGAGGAGCTATTATTTTATTTTTCCATGTCCTCAATGAGCCACCATACGATTGTGTACACAAGCGTGTTTTGCTATACTTTGAATGCACTTTATGTGGTTTACTGGACTTAACATGAAGTTGAAACAGATTGTGTGAAGTTAAACATCTCTTTTGTCTATAAGACTGGTAAGTGTGCGTCTTGTAATTTGTAAAGTTAGGATCTAATTGGTTAACTTATAAGCCAAGTTAAGCTCTTATAGCATGAAGTGCAATTCACACTTGGCTATAGTAGGGCTTAACAATACGCTTATGCTTTTAATATCACTTTAAACATCCACTTTTAACAAGTTGTGCATATGTGGGGAAAGTCTTTGAAAATGAAATGTTGAAACTGGTAAGCATTTTAGTCAAAAGAGTAAGACTAAAACTAAATCTAAAATAGCTGCCAAAATGAACACTGTTGTAGAGCAAGACAAGGATACTAGAAAAACATACCTGACCTGTTTGTTTGTTATATTCTGCTTCGGGACATTTTCTTAGGCTACCACAACATATCCTGATGGTACTGCTGCCCCAAACGTGAAGATGAAAGCTGAAGTCCATGTGGCAGGAGGCCATGGAGGAAGCATCAATTTGGAAGGCACTGGAAACCAGGATGGAGAAACGGTTTTAACCTTCAAAGTGCCTAAAATGGCACTGGGTCTTCACATTACGGTAAAAATGCTAATTCAGTCATACAATGATGCTTTATTATTTCTACAAGAATTCAGTGTCCTGTTCAGAATGCAATCATAGATTACAATCATAAGAACATAAGAAAGTTTAAAAATGAAAGGAGGTCATTCAATCCATTGTGCTTGTTTGCTGACTAGTATCTTGGTGATCCAAGAATCAGATCCGGTCTAGTTGGCTTCAAAGAAAAGAAAGGACTCAGTTTTTCTGTTCTGAATGCTTTTAAACTCACTTTCTATACAATGCTTTTAAACTCAGTGTACATACATGCATGTATATTTTCTTAAGATCTCAAGTTTCAGGTTCACTGATCGACAAGGATTCTATTCTAAAACCTATGTAGGGCTCTACAGTGTGAACATTTTACACAGTACGAATAAGAAGTTTAAACTCTATAAGGAAATACTACATTAAAATGATTATGATGATAATTAAATTTTATACAAATCATTATTAAGGTAGCAAATTTGGGAAATTTAGTTTGGTTGTGGATTGTCCCAATTAACCGAGAAGGCAACGAAAATGTCCCATGAAATTTGTTTATGACCCAGTGTTGCAGCGGTTCATTTGGCCTGGAGCCACAATGATAGAGGATGAAGACGCTCAGCACAGCAAAGGCTGTTGCCTCTGGATCCGACACGTAATTTTTAGTCCGTCATCCGAAAAGTTGTCCGTCAAGGACAGCACATTGGATCTGTTCAAACCGCACAGCCTTTCGGTTTCTTGAACGGGTGTGCGTCTCGCAAGCCACGCCTGTTTCCTTACCTCCTCAGCTACAATATTATTATACATTTTATTTATAATGCGTTCTTATACACGCGTGCTACACACAAGCAAGAGTAAAAACGGACACGGTAAAAAGATGCAATACAGCAGGACAGTACATACAGACAAAACAAAGTAAACAAGAAAACAAGCAGCTATGTTATACAATAAATGGGAGCAAGCAATTAAAAATATTATTTTAAAACTTGTAACTAACAGAGATCCTTAAAATCCTTTTTCAAAAAGGTGACATTTCTTTAAACTATCATGTGTAGGGTGCTTCTCAGAGCCTCTGGAAGTGCATTGCACAGCCATGGTGCATTATTACAGAAGGCTTGGACTATGTGATAAAACTAGTGCCATAAATATTGAATTTGCAAGTTTGCAACAGCTCTGCCCATTTTCTTTCCCCTGCCGTTTTTTTCACCAAAGTGCACTATATGCCCCGACTGCTCCCCCAGACCTCACTTCACCGGCACTCCCACCCCCCCAGACTGCACTTCGCCAGCTGCCCCACCAGAATGAATTGCCACATTTTTGTTTACAGCCACTGCCCCCCATGAGGCTGTGCGTGGCACTGTAGTTACATGTGTTGATCATGTGTGCATTTGTTTCTCATTTGAGCATTAAATATGAACCATTTATGATGATGTAGGCAGCACTGTGGATATGTGGTTCGGGCTCTGGACTCATAACCGGAAGGTTGTGGGTTCAAATCCCAGGTGGGATAGTGCTGTTGTACCCTTGAGCAAGGTACTTCACTTAGATTGCTCCAGTAACATATCCAGCTGTATAAATGCATACAAATATAAGTCACCCTGGATAAGAGTGTCTGCTAAATGACAAATAATGTAATGTAATGTAATGTAATGTAATGATGTGCCTTGAGCCCTGCTATGGTTGTCTATTTGGAAATGCCTTACATTTATTGACGCATTCTTTTGATACAAGGTTATTGCTGAAGGGAGCTCTTCCGACATCACCAGCAAGGTCATTACAGCTACACCTTTCCACTCCAAGTCCAAGAGTTATCTGAGCATTGAGGTGCCCCACACCATCTTGGGTCCAGGAGAGGCTATGGATGTTACCTTCAAAGACATTACCCCTGGCATTGACAAACCAACGTACATTTACTATGTGGTCAGTAATTATTTTGCACTGCAGGTGTCAAGATTTCTGTCTGATGTTTAGCTATTTTGCTGTGAAGCTTGACTACAATATGTAACTCCACAGATGGTGAGCAAAGGAAAGGTGATTCGAGCAAACCGAGTCCAACGCACAGACACCACCAAAGTCAGGCTGCCCTTCCACTTCGACATGGTCCCTGCCTTCCGCTTGATTGCTTATTTCTACACCAAATTGCAGGAAGTGGTGGCTGACTCTGTCTGGGTAGATGTCAGAGATGTCTGCAAAGGACAGGTATGGCGTTTTAAGCTCATTGTGCCACTCTGACACCTTTTAAATCTGCTTGGTGCGTCGGGTCTAAATGCATGCTGAATGTTTGCCGGGGAAGCTCTCGCATGAGCCTAATGAAGTTATTAAGTTGAAACAAACTTTTTTTCTATTTTTTGTAGTTCTCAATCCTCTTTAAAAAATCCTTTGTCAAACTAAGAACACTGATGAAGCAATATTTTTTTGAATTTATTAAAAATTATGCACTGTGGTGTCTCTCTCCTATTATTAAAAAATGTAAGGATGACATTTTAGAAAGAGACCACATGGGTATGGGAAAAATCTATTATTTTTTTAGTTTGCACTTCAGTGAAGATTTAGGAAATGAGGAGCAAATGATATACTGGGAGCAATTGTGGTTAATGTGTAGCTGTGTGAATAAGTGGCACAAAACTGGTCAGAATGGGGTAGACTCTTTTATGTGCCTAGTGGTTTGCTTTTGCCAGATAAAAGTGACACCATCCAAGGAGGAATACAGACCAGCAGAGACAATGGAATTTCTCATTGAGACAGACCAGGCAGGGAAGGTGGCCCTGGCCGCTGTGGACACTGCAGTTTATATCCTCAACAAGCAAAACAAACTCACGCCTAAGAAGGTAAGGTCTCTTGAATATGTGGAATGTCTTTAATATACAAGTACTTATTCTAACCTTTAAATTTTTTTAAATGAGAGTCCATGTGGTAGCTAAGCATGCAGATGACTGGAAACTAAAATAAAATAGACAAAAATTAAATTATTTATTTTGCTGAACAGTATGTTTGTATGTGCTGAATGGTGACAGTGTATTTTTTTTATAATTCTCTATAAAACATAGGAAAATAAGACCTGTGCATTTAAAAAACAAAATACTTTTTTTTTTTGATTGCCCACCTGGTAAAACTTTTTTTTTTTCTTCTTCCAATACACTTTTCTCCACAGATGTTTGATTACATGAACTCCTATGACCTTGCCTGTTCCCCAGGAGGAGGTCATAACACTGAACAAGTATTTTATGATGCCGGCCTGACTTTTCTTTCTAGTTTTGGATTTGAAGCAAACAGGAGGTTAGGTGAGGAAAACAAAAGTTGTGCAAAATTAAGTCATATTTTAGTCATGAAAAGGACTGATAAGCATTTCTTTAACACTTATCAAAAATGAAATAATTTTGTGAGGAAAGTAGCTTTAGTTTTAAGATGCCCAAAGCCAATACCATTTATAAATGTATAATAAACACTCTATTAACACTGAATTGTCTTTCTAAGTGTTGATATAAGAGTAATGTACTTGTAGTAACTTAATTGGTAGTAGAGGTGAATTACTATCAGGATATTGAAACTAAATGTATGTTCTATGAATAAAAAAAAAAATATATATATATATATATATATATATATAATATGTGTGTATATTTATACACTCACCTAAAGGATTATTATGAACACCTGTTCAATTTCTCATTAATGCAATTATCTAACCAACCAATCACATGGCAGTTGCTTCAATGCATTTAGGGGTGTGGTCCTGGTCAAGACAATCTCCTGAACTCCAAACTGAATGTCTGAATGGGAAAGAAAGATGATTTAAGCAATTTTGAGCGTGGCATGGTTGTTGGTGCCAGACGAGCCGGTCTGAGTATTTCACAATCTGCTCAGTTACTGAGATTTTCATGCACAACCATTTCTAGGGTTTACAAAGAATGGTGTGAAAAGGGAAAAACATCCAGTATGCGGCAGTCCTGTGGGCGAAAATGCCTTGTTGATGCTAGAGGTCAGAATGGGCCGACTGATTCAAGCTGATAGAAGAGCAACTTTGACTGAAATAACCACTCGTTACAACCGAGGTATGCAGCAAAGCATTTGTGAAGCCACAACACGTACAACCTTGCGGCGGATGGGCTACAACAGCAGAAGACCCCACCGGGTACCACTCATCTCCACTACAAATAGGAAAAAGAGGCTACAATTTGCACAAGCTCACCAAAATTGGACAGTTGAAGACTGGAAAAATGTTGCCTGGTCTGATGAGTCTCAATTTCTGTTGAGACATTCAGATGGTAGAGTCAGAATTTGGCGTAAACAGAATGAGAACATGGATCCATCATGCCTTGTTACCACTGTGCAGGCTGGTGGTGGTGGTGTAATGGTGTGGGGGATGTTTTCTTGGCACACTTTAGGCCCCTTAGTGCCAATTGGGCATCGTTTAAATGCCACGGCCTACCTGAGCATTGTTTCTGACCATGTCTATCCCTTTATGACCACCATGTACCCATCCTCCGATGGCTACTTCCAGCAGGATAATGCACCATGTCACAAAGGTCGAATCATTTCAAATTGGTTTCTTGAACATGACAATGAGTTCACTGTACTAAACTGGCCCACACAGTCACCAGATCTCAACCCAATAGAGCATCTTTGGGATGTGGTGGAATGGGAGCTTCGTGCCCTGGATGTGCATCCCACAAATCTCCATCAACTGCAAGATGCTATCCTATCAATATGGGCCAACATTTCTAAAGAATGCTTTCAGCACCTTGTTGAATCAATGCCACGTAGAATTAAGGCAGTTCTGAAGGCGAAAGGGGGTCAAACACAGTATTAGTATGATGTTCCTAATAATCCTTTAGGTGAGTGTGTATGTGTATATATATATATATATAATACACACACACACACACACACACAGTTTCTGTATGTAAAAATAGATGTATCAATTATTTTAATACAGCATATTAGATGTTTATTAAGTGTCTGTTCATGATTAAAGTTGCATACCGGGAATGCTATAATGCTTGCTTCCTGTGGATTAATTTGCAGCTACATACATATCACTTAACTTAATGTATACTTTTATTTGAAGAACAGGCACTTTTTGTATATGTGTATATAGGCCTATAGTGACATATCTAGAGAATTTGATCCAGTAACAGACAGCCAAGATGTACTATGTACTAAGAAGTTATTTTATGTAATATTTATGTAATTATTCTGTCATGTTTTTGTTTTGTTCGTTTAATTTTCAGAATACAACTGTAAGCGTAGGAAACAGAGGCAGAAACGAGCCTACACTTATTACGCTGAATTCTCTAAGATAGGTATGCTTATGTATGAAGCAGAGGGCATTATCCTTCACTTTTATGAGTGTGTGTCATTCATATTATGATTGGTTTGCCAGCATTGATGGAGTGTTATGTTGAGGGCTCATATCCACTACCCTAAACACATACTACAAAGCAGGGATTGCAGCAGTCTGGTTATAGATTGGGTAAGCATTAGACTCTGCACCGAATTTAACCTGAGGGAGTATAAAAATTACAGTGGAAGTTTGGACAAAGTATGATATTATCAGCATCTATAAATTGATGTTGTGTTAATTTCGTAATTGGTTATATTTTGTGGAATGGTAGTATGCTCCTTAATGACCAGTCGCATCCTGTCTGTTGTCAACAGTAAACAAACAAAGCAACCCTGTGCTGAAGAAATGCTGCAATGATGGAGCAAAGCTGAGCCCAATGAGGTTCTCCTGTGAGAAGAGAGTCACAAAGGCAAAGCACAGCTCTCCAGACTGCCAGCAAGTGTTCCTGGAGTGCTGCAAGCAGGCCACCACCCTGAGGGAAAAGATCCAGAAAAGCAAGAGGAGACTGAATCTAGCAAGAAGTAAGATTTTGTTTATGGTTTAAAACCTGTTTGCTCAACTCCAAATTGGTTGGAGATCTGTGGCATTGAACTGCCCTGTGAAACCATTTCCTTTTAGTTCCTGCCCTAAAGACTTTTAAACATTGGTCTGGGGTACAATATATTAAATTGTGGAACTATTGTAATTGATTGTCTTTATATTTTATCAGCTGATGTCATTGAAAATGAAAATGCCATTGATGAAAACGATATCCGCCTTCGGAGTTTCTTTCCCCAGACTTGGCTTTGGGATGTTCTTGACGTGCCAGAGTCTGGTCGTCTCAGGTAAACCAGAGGTGTAATTCTCAATGCAATTGTGGAATAAATTATTAACTTTAAAATAGTGTGCCTTGATGAAGCTGCAGGAACTCAAATTTTGCGTGGCTGACCATTTTTTTGTTGTTGTGCTGGAGTAAAACTGACATCTAAGATATATGACCAAATATTGCTTTTAGTATGAGTATTATACCAATGGCAATGGGTATTTTATGATTATAAACTGGCATGTCCTGATGTTTCGCTCTTTTCTTTTCAGTCATAAGACTGTCCTGCCAGATTCAATAACAACTTGGGAAATGCAAGCAATAGGCATCTCTGAAAGACAAGGCAAGGCATAATTTTCTCTCTCCTAATGTGAAAAATACTTGGCTCTTTCACAATTTAATATCATGGAGGTATTAATAACTGTTGTGGAGCACTGACCCAATGTACTGCAGTGCTACAAATGTAAAATAAAGAGCCTACCATTTTATAGCACTTGTCTATCTCATTACCTTGCCAATGCCAGTGGATTTCAAATTAAAAATGCTAATGGGCTATACCTGCCAATATATTGACAATATAGTAAATATACATTTAAATGAGAAACATAAACCCCAGTTTGTAATAACCCCAGTTCTCAAACTGTTTTGTATACTGTTTTGAATAACTGATTAACAAAGTCACCTAAAATACAATGTCATTTTATTTTTTATTTTTATTTTTTATTTTTTGCCTAGGATTTTGTATAGTGGAGCCCACGAAATTCAGAGTTTTCCAGGATTTTTTTGTCTCTCTAAAATTGCCTTATTCAGTGAAAAGGCACGAACAACTAGAGGTGAAAGCTGTGGTGTATAACTACAGGCCGGAATCACTAGAGGTAATGTTTGTTTTTAATTATTGGCATTCATTAGAACTACAGATTTGACCGTGTATATAGTCGTGGACACAGAGAAGCATTCTCTAATACATTTGCTGCCTCTTTCGGTCGTTTTAACTGTCAATAAATAATTGCCTGTTTTTCCCCAGGTGACGGTGATGTTGAAAACCACGCAAGAGCTTTGCAGTCCAGATAATATGGATGGGAAGCAGAAGGTCACTGTTCCTGGCAATTCAGCTGTGCCTGTTTATTTTTCGGTGGTGCCCCTGGACATCGGAGAAATTCCCCTCCACGTGACAGCACATGCCTCCAGCAAAATATCAGATGCAGTCCAGAAAAACCTTAAAGTTGTGGTTGGTTTATTTTGTTTCCCTTTAAAGTATATGTTTCCACATAGGCCTCTTTTAAATGCTTTCAATAGATTCAGTACTGTTGTAGATATCGGCTCTGTATTTCATAAGGCAACATAAAACTTATCTTTAATTTAAATTGCAAGGATAGTAATGTGGTAGAGGTTTTTTGAAAAACACATGTATAGCACTTTTTAGGGTGTTTTGCAAATGATAAAGAAAAAAGAAAAAAATAAGTTGTATTGGCACTAAATTATTTTTTTTACTAATCCTGCCTGCCTAGTTTTCCTGAAATGTATGTGTTTCTCAATCCTAAATGTTCTTTTGGAGCAGATTACCAGCTGGTGAAGAGGTGGCTGCCTGCATATTTCCACAGTGCTTTAAATTCTCCCAGATTCATACAGCAACACAAAAAGTCAAGCTTACGCTGTTTTTCTGTTTCTCGTGCAGGCAGAAGGTGTGCTCATGTCCACTCATTATGAATACAATCTCGATGGAGCAGGTGATTAATTGTCAATTGTTAAAAGCATTGTATGGTACTTGAGGCCTGGGAGTGTCAATACCGGTGCTTCGGTGAAAATTGTTATGTTTGTTTAGGCTCTTATTCTGCATGATTAGCAATTAGCAAGAAAAACGTCTTAAGACACTTCTAAACTATTTGGTGATTGGAAGCTCTAGTGTCACCCCTCCTCCGCCTGGTCGTCACTTCGTCGTCCTAGTCCAGTCACTTCATCCACACCTTCTCCCCAGTTCTTCACTTGACAGCATGCCCCCCTGCCCATACTTCACTTCATCTGCACCTTCTTTCCCCAGTGGCTAAACGTTTCTGGCTACTCCAGTGAACTAAACTATTCATAAATCACAAGTCTTTTTTTGATAAAGAATTTGTTTTTGTTTTTGACATTGACAGCATTTATGGACATGGACATTTATGAACATGGATAAAATTGACTCCACAGCTTAAAATAACATAAATACATAAATAGTGTTCAAATTGTGAGTAGAAATGTTTTATTAAATATTATTAAATAGCTGAGAAGCTCTACAGGAATTATTACCCAGCTGGAACAGCAATGCATTTTGTTTGAATAATATAAAGTTATATATACTATAGCCAACATAGTATTATATGCCAATACACCCCACAAGAGCTGCAGTTTTGGAGATGCTCTGACCCAGTCGTCTAGCCATCACAATTTGGCCCTTGTCAAAGTCGCTCAGATCCTTACGCTTGCCCATTTTTCCTGCTTCTAACACATCAACTTTGAGGACAAAATGTTCACTTGCTGCCTAATATATCCCACCCACTGACAGGTGCCATGATAACGAGATTATCAGTGTTATTCACTTCACCTGTCAGTGGTCATAATGTTATGGCTGATCGGTGTACAAATAGTATTGCAGTACAAATCCAATATTGTGTGCAGAGTAGTAATACAAATTCCCATAATTGTCTTTATGTATGTAGGCAGACTTACTGCAGGATGATACACAAACACAGAATAAAACATACTCCTATTATGTACATGACTACATCTGTGTGTCCAATGTGTCCAGCACCTACTGCAGTGGTGTGTTGCCTTAATGCTATATCCTTTTTTGATTGCTTTCATTAGCTTACTTATTCAGAAAGTGTTTATTTTTATCTTATGAATAAAAACAGTGCTCATAGTCCTTGTAACAAAGCTAATGGATTATTTTTTTATTTTTTATTTTTTTTACATAAGCGTTATTAAATTTAGAGATGCTCCAGTTTAGAGCTGCTCTTATGTCTTCTATGGATTGAAGGGACTACTTCCCAGTTTTGTCTGTTATAGAATGCCACAAAACAGCTACATGTACATGACACTGACACCTCACTATTTATCCTTTGTAGGAGCTAAAACACGTACGATTGAAATTCCTGACATGGACAATACTATTCCAGGAGTAGAGTCAGAAGCATATGCCAGCATCAAAGGTAAGCTACTCTTATACAAAAAGGATAATGCTGGTGTGGTTGTTGGAGGGAACAACAATGCTGTAACACAATTCAAAGTTGCATGCAGTTGTTTTTGGAGTAAACCATTACCCTTTTAAATTATACACAACTTAGTGATGTATGGCAAGATTGTGCATTAGAATGCGAAGGAGAGAGCCTGTTTGAAGTTCGTTATTGAAATACATACAAATATTATCATTAACTTGTATCCTACACTGATCCTCACATTTCTGGTTATATTTATTTTCAGTCAAGCAAAATTAATTTGTCTATCTTTTGTGGTACATATACCATGACAAGACCACATGATTCTTAAAAAAAAAAAAAAAAAAAAATCTGGTTCTGTCATGTCATTCCACAGGGGGGGCTATGGGGGAGTCGGCACAAAATTGCCTCAACCTGGAAGGGGTTGAAAAGCTTATTAGACTCCCAACAGGCTGCGCTGAGCAAACCATGGTAAAAATGTCCCCAGCGATACATGCCATGAGGTACCTGGATGCCAGTGAGCAATGGATTTACCTCAAAGCTGATAGCAAAGATAAGGCAATTGAAATGATCCAAAGTGGTAAGACCTCACTTTTTTTCCACTCAAAATTAAATTATGACAAACACAAGAAAAGATAGAAACAAAATACATGGGAATATTAATACACAATTTTACTTTATACTTTTTACTTTACTTTCACACACGTCTCCTGTGTCTTCTGTCCTCTCTATGGCCTTTGGTGAAAATGTTTTCAAAAAATCGGCTACACAGAACTACTGCACCTGCCCTCTCCGGAGTCATACACAAAGCTGAAATTCATACATGGGTTACACAATCTTGCTGCAACAATCGTGTGAATATAATATATTTGGCATCTAGATGGGGCACTGTCCCGAAATCACTAGAGAAAGGGACTGAGTTTTCCAAAGTTGGTAAAGGATTTACTATTGAGTAAGTGCAGTAGATGTGTTTATTAGGCTGTCAATATATTACTACAGGAACTTCATCTACCCATATAAAATTCCCTCTTAAAGGATCTTAATGGGGGAAAAAAACAGCAACATTTTATAAAATTGATTAAAACTGGTGGTTTTACTCAAAAATAAATAATTCACCAACTTTGGAAAAGGGGGAAAAAATAACCTGTATTGTTTACTGACTCCTATAATGAACTAAATTAGTAATGTGCATAATATTCCCATTTCCATTAGGCTATACCACAATCCTAACCTTCAAGAAGGATGATGGATCATATGGGGCCTTTTTAACCAGACCCAGCAGCATATGGTGACTATAGTTTTGTTTCACTTTAGGAGTATGCTCCATGCAAGAGAAACAATGCAGAATACTGAACAGTTGCTGACCCAAGAACGCATTGCTCTGATGAACTTCAGGTTGTGGATCTGCAATCAACGTAACAGGAGTGGAAGGCCCATTTTAAAAAAGCAGGCGGCTAACCTTCAAGATCACTACACAGCTGTGGCTCCAGTTTACTCAGATTCATACATTTTTGTGAGATTATAAGTAAACGCTTCAATAATTCACTAAAATCACTACTTGTATCGATTTCTTTTTCAGGCTGACGGCATTCATTGCGAAAGAGCTCACCAGATGCAAAGCGTACATAGAGGTTGAAGATGCATATATTCGAGAGTCTATTTCCTATCTGGTGTCCAAACAGCTTGCCAGTGGAGCCTTCAATGATCCTAATCCTCTTTATGACCGAACCATGCAGGTATAGTGCTCTTTAAATCGGCTTCATCTCATGAGCTCACTGTATGACAACACACACGGGTTGTCATAATACAAATTCATCTGATATGCTGGTTTTTAATCATTTTTGTTGTTTACAAAATGTGGAGTCGAACGACCAAAATGTTCCTCAACTTACTAATGCTAATAAATTATAGCAAAAGCAGGCAACACATCTAATTTGTTTAAACATTTATTGGGTTTGTACAATTTATTAAGCATTCTCATTTAGTTAAAGAACATAACTTAACTAACTTGTATTGGGATAGATGATGCAAGTGAATTATAAAATTATAATGTTTTAGATTACATATCATAGTGGAATCTGGGAAGAACAAAGAATTTTGTGAGGCATGCTGAAACCGCGGATATAAGCATTAAAACAATAGTTTTCTGTAGTTTAATTTCAAGCACTTTATTAAATCGGGTACTGTACCTGCAGAGCACAAGAACACATTGTCAGTTGCAGAACATAAGCAGAACAGAATTAATGTTTGGGTTAAATATACCTGAAAATTACACAGTTGAAATCCACCAAAACTAAAATAAGGAAAATGTAGGAACCAAATAAACAAAACACTTGATTTTAGTGATTTAGTATGCTTTTCCTGTGTCTTCAGTCATTAAAGTGCACGACCATCTAAAACCAAAGAAACTCACTCATTTCAATTGGTTTGGAGATTTAGTGGAAAATGTAAAACATTGGTTTATGACTGCCAAAGTCCTTCCAGGAACTCAGTTTGTTTTATTACTGTTTATTACTTATTACTGGTATCGTGGTAGTATCGAGTATTGTGATACTAAAATTAGTATTGATATTGTGGAACAAAATGTCATCGCCTACCACTAGTTGAATGTGTGGTTTTATACATGACTGTATTATGTGCCCTTTCAATTTTCTGAAAACATTTGAGCTCTTGCATATATTATCCAGTAAATGCACTGAAAGGCTCCAAGGAGATTTTGAATGTTGTTTTTATTTCAGGGGGGAGTTGGGGGAGCAGAAGTTGATGCTTCTTTGACCTCTTTTGTGATCGTTGCAATGCATCACGCTTTGGAGGCGTATCCAAGAAATGAAACCTCAGAAGTGGTAATACATAGTTCAACTTTCTTACAGGCTATTAAAAAACAGATTTTTTTTAAAGAACATTATAATGTCCCATACCTACAATATTATTTCTTCTTCATACTAAAAGCCTCTTGTCTTGAAATGGTTTGGTTATAATTTTTGTTATGTTAAAGAGTTTAGAGTATTCTAAAGAAGGAATATCCTTCACACCAGACTGGCTGTCAATATGTAGTCAATGGTGAAGCAGAGATACAAATCAAACTGATCTATTTCAGATTGTATTAATTGCAGACTCTTGGACAATCTATCTATAGTACATTTTAATTTATTTTAACATTACACATCTTGCTCAAAATATGATTAGAAGCTTGAAATTAACCCTGCTGTGGTACCATGGGGTCTCTGTGACCCCACCCCAATGGTACTGTCAATGTAACTTTTTTCATGGTACCAGAGCAGGGTTAAGCAAGCCTGTAAAGCTTGGAGCAAACAGCTGTACCATAAATCATGCCTACATATCTAAGATTCAGAAATTCTGTACTAAGTAAACTTTATTTTTTGTCTTCGTATATACTTCTGTCTGGTCTGAACATTGTATGTCACTAAGAGGTTATGCATGCATATATATATATATAATATATATATATACTCAAAGGCAGCATTGTTCTGTAAATCTTTTGTGTATGCATTATTAAAGCCTAGGGCACTAGGGAGTAGTTTTTTCTTTTTGCAAAAGGCTTTATTCAAAGACTTCCTTATTTTCTTACAGAGCGCTTCTATACATAAGGCTGTTACCTATTTGAGTCAGCGGCTGGACTCTCTCCAGAGGCCTTTTGCTGTCGCAATTACAGCATATGCTCTGACCCTGGTCAGACCCAGGAGTGACATTGCCACCCAAGCACAGTCAAAGCTCAGAGGTTTAGCAACTTGCGATGACGGTTAGTTGTGCCTTTCCAGCCACTCTCATAATATCATTGGGTTCTGTTGCTATTGTTTGAGTCTGTTTGACCTTAAGAGGAGGCAATTTAAGTGTAAGATAGTGAGTTATGCCTTAGAAAATATTACAGATGTTTATTTGTTTGAAGACAAGCAATTGAGTGGTGTTTTTGTATTGCAGGAAACAAACAATGCTACTGGAAAGCAGATGAAAGTTTAAGACTGGTAGGAGAAACCAGGAAACGAAAGGTTCCTGAAGCATCTTCAATATCTGTGGAGGCTACAGCGTACGCCCTGCTACAGACGTTACTGGTTAACGACAAAGAATATGCAACTTCCATTGCTAGATGGCTAACAGAACAACGGAAATACGGAGGTGGATTCCGTTCAACACAGGTGGGAACCATTTCTACTGCCCTGGTCTGCATTGAATTAAAAAAATTGAGAGCTTTAACAAAATAACAACAAACATTAACATCACACATCTCTGCTAAGCCTTGAGATGCACTGATGCCCTGGAGTTGTTAATGTTACTCCTCTTTGCTAGAGAGAATTGTATTAAGTTGATTCATTCATATTAAAATTGTCAACTGATACAAAATTGAACTTCAGATGTTCTATACAAATCTGCTCACGTTTTTAAAACACAAATTAACTTTGTTTCTAACATGATGTTTAGGTCTTGAACCTGTTGTTTTTTTTATCCTCGTTGTGCAGGACACGGTTGTGGCTTTAGAGGCCTTGTCCCAATACAGTATACAGCTGTTTGACGTGGAAGACCTCAATCTCACTGTGGAACTGTGTAATCCGAGAGGCAAAAAGGAGACGGTGAATCTCAGCAAAATGACCGCCTTGACTGTGTCAGCGTTCCAGGTTTGCATTTTTCATATGAAATTATGTAGCTCAACACAGTGACAACATACATTCTGACATTTCAGAATAACAGTTTGGGATCAGCATTTCTGATGAGTCCTTGAACAATATATATTTTTTAAAACCCAACTGTTACCCATGTAAGTCATTGTGGAAGATTCAGTAGATTCATAATATTTAATTTAAATCAAACCAGTTCAGTTACTACTTTGTAAACATAAGTCAGTGTTTTTATATTTGTAAAATAAACCCCCACAAAAGTGTAAGTGCTCAGCCTTGGTCTTCAATAAATCCATGATTTCATCTATTTGGCTCTCTGTTGATTTCGTTTTCTCCTAGAATTTGTTTTGGGTTCCTAGGGAAATAGTCTACTTTCTCTTAAACAATGAGAGGTTTTCTCTTGGTATCTGTGTAATTCCCAACTGTATACACTTGAATAACAGTTAATGAATGTCATGTTTGAGACTTATAAATCAAGCCTAAGAAACTGGGTTTAGAAAAAAAGGTACATTTAGTTTTTTTCTAAATGGATGCATTCGTTTGTTTTATGTTGTGTGTAGGTTCGACCAGGTGAACAGATGGTCGTCAATATTGAAGGGAAGGGCAAAGGAACACTAACAGTAAGTGAACTCATTTTACCTTTAAGTTACATGGATGCCATTCTAAGAAATGTGTCAGAATAAATCAGGCTCTAGCAAAGACATCAATTGGAAACTGGGGGGAAAAAACTATTTCATTGATTTAGAATAATGCCACTTTACTCGCTAGTTTTTGATCAGTGACTGTACTCTGCAGCATTAAGTGATTGGGTTAATTTGTTTCTGGTTATTAGCTTTAAGGAATTAAATCATTTGTGTGTTTTGGTAGCAAAAGCACTTTTTAGTTGAATTGTCTGATGTTTCATATTGTTTTATTGTAATAATATTGTGCAGTTGTTATTGTTGTTTTTACATCTTGATTTCTAATCATCAGATCAGAAACCCTTTAGTTTTCCAAAGTAAAGAGTTCTGTTAGATGTAGCAATGTTTGTCTCACAATGTTGAGCTTTACCTTTGACAGAAAGTATGCATCTTGTTACACAGAAGTATTTTTGTATGCTAGAACTGTAGAATCTAAATGGTTGTTTTTATTTACTTTCTGGTACAGATTGTACAGACGTACCGGACTATGAAAGTGACAGACTCCGTATGTGATTATTATAAATTAGAAGTGAGCTTACAAGGAGAACTTGAATACAAATGTAAGTCTGTTTGATTTTTTTAAAATTATTATATACCTCAAGAATTGTCTGCAAACAAGATTGAGCGTTTTCATACAAGGTAAGTTGCCTGATGTTCATATTGCTAGCCACTATTAGGATTATATTTGTGCAAGGTTATGGATCCAGTAAACATTGGGATAAGCTGAGACGTGATGAAAACCATGTAGATGGTGAAGATGTATGAATGTTGTTTAGTAGAGACAATGCTAATTTAAAAAATAATAATTGCAGTTCAGTTTGTGACTCTTCATTATTAATATAAGGCTGTAATGAAGGGTAACAATATGGAAGGTAGAAAATTCTGATAAATGTATCTGTGGACTGACCTGGATATCCACACTGTGCAATAGCAGAAATGTTTCCTAACACTGCTGCTTTCAACATGAATATTCCAAAGCAATTTAAAGATCAAAAAGACAAACATAATACATTTGCAATTGATTATCAGTTTAAAGTATACACGTGATTGTAAGATAAGCTTTAACCCATTAAAAAAAAAATGTATCATTATGAATAATAAAAACAAGCACAATAGTTTGTCTCCTTACAGCCGAAATTGTAAGTGTAATTCCTCAGAAAAAAAGTTCAGTGAAATATTTTATTACAATAACAATCATTTTTTGTAGTTCAATCTGACTATACATGCAGAGTTGTAGGTGCAGTGAACACTTATGCTATACTGTTCTGCTGCTGATTCACTGCGATTAAGGAATTGCTAGCATCTGGAGAGTAAGAGAGCAGGTGGCGTCCTCATGTCTGCAAACATACTTGTTGCTCTTTATTGTTAGATTAGTAGTTCAGATTTCCAATTAATTTGTAGTAATTTGTTCATTTGTAAGATGGTAATATATATTTTAAGACTAATTACATCAATGCTGTTGTAAATGTCCTTTTTAATATTGAAATTACAGCGAGTTTTGACTATGAGGATGACCTGGGAGACTATTATAACTACGATTACGAGAGTCCTTCAGCAGACGAGCCCATGAGCAGGATTGAGTGGTTTGATCTGCGGACGAGGAGAAAGAGACAGGCAGTTGGCTCCAGTGAAAAGGAGAGTTCTCTCCTGTATACCGTGTGTGTGAGGTACACAAATCTCCGCCACCGCGCACCCTGAGGCCTGTGGAGAAATCGCAAGCCAGCGTACCATTCGTATGGCTCTCTCCACGGTGTAAAAGAGTGCATCTAGTGCATAGACATTTTCATATTTTTAAATCTGTATTTGTTCTAGACTAAATTTAAAGGTATATCATCCTCAAAAAGCATTGATTATCAATATGGCCTCTCTAATTATGTGCTATGCATACAAATGCTCCCAGGCTATGAATCTTCATTTGATAATTACACAAATGTTTGGGATGCATCATGGGTCAAAGTCACCCACTTCACTAAAGCTGGGTTAATAACTTTTATTTATTTATGCTGAAATCGAAAAAATCACAATTTTGTATACATTTAAAAAAAAGCCTGGTAAGACCTTAATATTTTATCATGCTGTGAGAGAGGAATTCTAGCCAATAAATGTTTATTTTGAGGGATTTGTGTCTGACTTTAAAGGATATCCTTTAAAGCTTTTGGAGGATATGTTTAAATGACCTTCATTATTTTTATTTGAATGTTGTAAAGCACGAATGGGCTGAATGCTACTGGAATGGCCATAGTTGATATTTCACTTCTGAGTGGATTGGAGCCAAACATACAGGATCTTGAGGAGGTAAGTAATAAGCATATTGCAATTTCACTTTTAAATTATGTCAAAGCAGGTTACTTACCTAGTTCTGCCATCTTCTGAAAAGTTCTTCATTTTTAAATCTCATATTTATCTCTTGTATACATTTTGGCATTTCAACACAGTTTGCTAGGTGATGTATATATTTTTTACATGTTGCTATTTTCATGTAGGTTTGATCTTCTTAACAATCAACTTTTAGCCAAATTGGGATAGCTGAATATTGTTTGTATGTTTTATTGCTCTTGCTAAAATCTATGTTTGTTTTCATCTCAGAGGGTGAAGTCCACAGACAAGTACATTGACCGTTACGATTTGGGAGCAGGGAAACTGTTTCTGTATTTTTACGAGGTAGGACACCTTTGCAAACTCACAACTCGCTGATTTGAACTCGTATAGCGTCCGCTGCAGCACATTTATTTCACTCGGAACGAGCCGTGGTTTTGTGGCTAAAAGTAATTGACACCTGTTACTGAATGACCCCTGATTGTGGACAGTTCTAAGTTCAAACCAGCAGATCCACCTTCACATTACTTTATTTTTCTCTCTCAGCCTGATAATTCCCTATTTTTTTTAAGTTTCAGTTCTGAAATAAAAGTTGAATAATTATAATTTTTGTGGTGTCATTTTAATGACGGTTATTGTTTCTGTCTAATAGATCACAAATATCAATGAATGTGTGTCATTCGGGGCAAAACAGATTGCTCCAATTGGCATGGTACAGCCTGCTAATGCTGTCATCTATGATTACTATAACCCAGGTAAGATTATATTAACCCATCAGTACTGGAAATAGATATATCATGGCCTTATGAGCTTCTGCCCAATTATTTTCATGCTCATGTACATTTCAAACTTTTCTATGTTTGTTACAAATCTCTAGAAACTGATTAAATAAGTTAATAATGTAACTTTGTAAGAATCCAATGTGTTTGAGTCTTAATAGTGATTTAATTTTCAGAATTAGAAGGCTGTAATTGGTTTCTTTGTTATTTTCAGAGAGGAGATGCAACATTTTTTACAGCGCACCCAAGCAAAGTAATATGGTCTCAAAACTGTGCAGTGAAGACGTGTGTGTCTGTGCTGAAGGTATATTTCACCCTACTTCTTAACATACTGAATATGCATTTTGATAGACTCCTTCCTAGCCCAGATCTCAGCATCATTGAAGCTATATTAGTGTGGAACACTATTCTACAAGTTTATGCTTTTTTTGTGTGCTCCTAGAAGTTCAGAGGTTTTGAAGGAAATTGATAAAATACTCTGTTAATCTATGTATATTGTTTATCAGTTAGCACATTTTAATAAGAGCCTTCTTTCTAACAGAAGTGTATTTACATAGAAAACTATTGTAGTTTTCTTATGCAGCAGAGTAAAAAAATAAATCTTAGGCTTTGCACAACGTGGTGTATGGTTATCCATGTGGCTCTCTACATATGTATGCTTTCATTGATTAATCTATCGAGTCATGGTGTCTGATTTAAACGCAATGAAGTGTTCATATCTCCATATTGTAATTTGCCTTTTAAAAAGTGTTCTCTTTCTCTTATTCTTCATCTTTAAGGTCGCTGCCCCAAAATAAAATCAACGTTTAGTAAGATGATGACCGACAACACCCGCTTCAGTTTTGCCTGCTTCTCTCCTATTGTGGATTATGGTGAGGCAATCATCAAGATTTCTGGGTTACCATCTAATTCCTAACGTCTTATTGTCTGTAATGCTGTTACATCTTTTGAAACAGCGTACGTTATCAAGGTGCTCAACACAACTCAAGATGGAGTCTTTGATTACTATGCTGTGGACGTTACCCAAACACTGCACATTAGTAAGTATTACTGGCTTCCACTTCTTGATCTGTTACTAATTGATAGCATTTGAAGACTCTACATCTTTAACTTTTTACAAATGGAAGAAATGGTATTGTCTCTTGTTTCTAAAGGCTTTCTGCTGTAATTATGGTCTAATGTTATGTATTGTAATTTTTGTTTGACAGGTAAGGATGAAGCACTCCTAACAGGGAACACTTTCCGCTCCCTAATAAAACGACAGTCCTGTGAGTTTTCAATGAAACCGGATAAGAAGTATCTAGTGATGGGAAAAGACTTCAGTAGTACAGATACTACCGATTCTAAAGGAAAGTAAGTACACACCCATCCAAACTCTTTCTAAGCTTCAGATTCCAACAAAAAAATATATATATATATATGAGAGAGAGAGAGTTCTGTATCTTTTTTGTTTGTTTACAATCTCCTGTTATGTAGTTGTCTTTATGTAGTGTTACAGGTATGTCTACATTTCGGGAAACTACAGCAACTGAATTCAATATGCATGGTTTAGGTCACTTATTGTAATTTAATAAATGTTGTGTTTTATTATATGTAGGGGTGGGTGATCTGACTATTTAATATCGTGATCAATCTTGAAGACGTCCACGATCTACTTTTCAAGCGAATCATAGAGATCGCGATCTTTCATGTCCTCATAATAATGTTAAAACTATAACGACTGCCTACTAGATGGCTGTGCTGATTGGTCAAATTATACCACGTGTCTCAATCATGTGTCTTTCATGCGTGGTGACGTATTAGACAAAAAATTCAACATGAACTAGCAGCACGGCGATGAGGAGTTGGTGCCAAAAAAATACTTGACATCAGTTGTGTGGCAGTGGTTTGGCTATGCACAGTCAGACATTTCTCAGAGAAAAGTTATCTGTAAACTTTGTCGGGTAACGGTTGGCTCTTCCGGAGGTAATTCGACAAATCTTTTCAACCACCTGAAAAGGAAGCATCCGAAGGAACATGCCGAGAGTGTTTCACTCAGGTCGGTACAACCCCACTCATCTGTATCTTATGAGGTCCCGAAGGAAACAGTTATCACTGACTGACACATTAGAGCAGTCGAAAACATACGACAAAAGCAGCAAACGATGGAAAGAGGTGACGGAGGCGGTCACATTCTACTTATATCATTTATATCATTATCTATTGGCTGTGATTGCCACTTGAAGTTGTAATCAATTGTTTATTTTTTCAGAATTTGAAAAGTGCACACCTTTGTGTTTATATTTTATTACTGCAATTTCTGAGTACTTTAAGATCTTGTGTTATTTAATGTTTATCTATTGACTGCTGATCACAACTTTAACATTTAAAATAAAGTTAAACTCAGGCCATTTAATGACCATTTTGACAACTGATTCTTTAATTAATGTTTTTAAATTGTACAAATAGATAAATCCATAGGCTTGTTCCATTCTAGATATTCTCTCTAGTATATCTAAAAATTGGGAAGATCGTGATTCAGATCGTGTATCTTGATTATATGTTATAAGACCGTGATATGATTTTTTGGGAAGATCGCCCACCCCTAATTATATGTATAAGACAGGCCCAGATTAAAGCAAAACTATTTGAAAATCTAAAGCGTACCTGTAAGTTATCTAAATTGACTGAAGGGGAAGGGTGGAGGTTATAGCATACAGCATTGTGATACATTATGAATTAGACGTGTGTTCAATGGATATATTTATCGGATTTGTTACAGCATACAGTACTTCCTCAATCACGAGGTGTGGGTCGAGCAGATTCCTGAAGAGACAAAATGCCGGGCAACGCGAAGCCGGAAAGCATGCAAACTGCTCCACGACTTCATGCAGAATTACGGACTGGAGCAATGTGCTTTAAAGTAAAAGGGCGATAACAAGCAAAACTTTAAATCAATACATGTTTTTTCCAGATGTATAGAATTAGGAGTTGGCTAACATAAAAAGGAACTTTAGGTCTTAAGCCAGTGCCATTTAATTTATGGAGTGTGGCTTCAGTTACACTGGACTGTTGGAGTGAATTAAAAGATATTTGCTGGCTAAAGGAAAAAAGTACATGTATAAAATCAATATTGACTACTGAATTAGCATGGAGAAAACTGTAAAGACTTCAATTGATTGAATTAAAGTTATGACGGGAGAACATTTCACTGCTACTCCATCAGTAATTCTGTGATCTTCAATTCTTCATTTAAACAAGCAGGTTTCTCTCTCAATTATTCTGAAATTCAAGTGTCCCAAGGTTGCTATGGCGATATAACCGCAATATTTTGGTTAATATAAGCCTTTATGCGGCGACTGCAAGCTAAAATGCCCAATCTGTAACACAGCAGGATTGTGGCTTTGGTTAACAGTGCATTAAAATTAAGCACCTTATTCAGAAAGAATATAGTGTATTGAGATTCCTTAAGACTGGATCCCAGCTTTTGGGGAAAGGTATAGTGGTGAAGTAATATGTTATGGCTGGTGGGTTTTCTGGATCTCAGTTGCAGTGCAGTCCAGATGAAGAAATGAGACACGGGCTGAGATTAAATAAAAACTTGGACCCACCCACTAGTAGAAAACTACAAACCTGCATTTGTGGAGTACTGTTGTTCAGATTGCTATTAGCAGATGGGTCAAAGTATTGATCCAGCCCATGGTTTAAAAGGCCTTGCTGATACCAAATGAAAGTGTGTCCAAAAACAAACGGGAGAACAGTACACATTGCACCCATGTTTAATAGATAAACCCATTTAATCTCATTTCATTTGTGTTTAAAACATTTTTTTTTTTTTTTTTTCCCCATAACATCATTTTTTTTTAGTAAAAGGAGTAAATTATTCAGTGTTACAGCGACATTAGGCTACTAAAACAACAGACCAGTACTGGTCTCTATAGCTATACCATCTGGATTCTACAGCTACTCTATGGCTGTGGGTGAGATACATACAAACCCTAGTGTACTGTATACATTCATTCAGTCATTGGAGGAACTGGCATCGAGGGTGACCATATGACTTCACGATGAAAAAGGGAAAGTATTTTTGTTTTGTTTTGTTTTGTTTTATTTATTTGTCTTACCAGGATGCAAAATGTTTCTTATCCCTTCAAAGCATAATGCAACTAGAGGCCTTTTAGCATGTTTAGCCAAGGTATTCTGGAATGTGAATTTGAAAACAATCTTCTGAAAATAAAATCAAAAATCAAAATTGCAAAATCACTCTTTCCTCAAAGTGAAAGTACATGCTGGCTCAAACAAACTCTTTAGAAGTTTACATTTTTGCAGTATTTCGAGAACAGATGCCTCCTCTAAAAACTATGTGGGGGCATGAGTGCAAATTCAACTAAAGTGCCAAACACTGTATGAAGATCCTATAACCCTGCACAGATAATTCTAGTTACAGAGTAATCAGTTCATGAAATACTTTTAAGGAAACCTAAATGTCTGCCCACTATCTTAGCTTTTTACTTATTGCTACCTAGTTTAATAATGTACGCAGGGTCTCCAAACTAGCTTTCTCCTAACGGGTACACAGAGACCCTAAATGTATGCTGTACTGGAAATTTAGTTGTCAGGATTATCAATAGAATTGGAAGCTATGGCATCAGTATAAACAACACAGTTACTTCATCTTACCATAGCTGCCGAGCAGAAAAATCTGTAAGGCTGGGAAGAGATAATCATAGGTGCTCTTATATTTCATGGAAACTTCCACAGATTTTGTTTGCCATGTGAATAACAGATCGTATGTGTTATGTATTAGGACCCATCCACATTCTGGCTTTTACACAAAACTATATCTGACACTTTTTTTTTTTTTTTCATTTAAGTTCTCTCCCTCGTTCTCTGTCCAAAGAAGTCCTAAGCCAAATTGTACCCTGCAGAGTAAATGTTCCCCAGGCCCCTTCCTCATTCACCCCAGTCATGTAATTACTGCAGAGGCATCTGTGTAAGTATTCTTGCCTAAAGCAGGTTTTTGTGAACATGGAGGTTGTTCGTTTCGAATGGCTGTGGGACAGTGACCTAACTTGTTGCAGTAGCTGTAGAATACCCACACACTACAGGAAAGTCTCTATTGAGGCATAACCCTGACAGAGAGCACAAAACAATGTTGGGACTTGCATACAAACAAAAGGAGGTCAAAGGATTCATCGCAAAAAGGTACCCGATAAATGAGAAACACATACAAGTACACACACACACACACTGTAATCTTGACCCAAGCTGTCTTCCACTTTACTCTTAACAAATCACCTCCTGAATTAAACTGTATTCACTCTCATCAGTCCTAACAGATCGGGAATCCTTTGAGGTTCTTGTCTACTGAAGCAAGAGGTTAACATTTTTCTTCCTCCCTGTGGGATAGTAATTTGAATTATAACTTCAGTCTTAAAAAGTTCAGTGGAAACGGTTTGATCCCAATGAACCACTACTAGGAGTTTACTAATATTATTATTCTGGTTAGTCTCTACAATCCATGAATTCCAAGGAATAGTTTTGTACGAGTGGGGTTTAAATTTTCAGATATTTGACGTGAAATTTCCGTGCATAAATGTTCCATGGTTGCTTTGATAGCTCACACATTCAGTTAACAAATAATGAACAACTAACTGTTACACTACTAAAGGATTTGGTGATGTTTTGAAATTATTCCTCTGGTTTTAAAATCCATGAGAAGGGAGAAGAGCAAATCTCAACCTTTTTCTTCACTCAGGTCATGTAGAACACAGGGGCTTCATTATCGCTAGTTCTTCTTTAGACAATACCTTCATCCAGGGGGGTCAGACTCCAGTCCTGGATGGTCTGCAGTTTTTTGTTCCAGTCTAGCTATTGGTTCCTTAATTGATCTAAATAAATTATTAACTAAATGAAGTTCACACTGCTCTCCAGACTGAACTGTTGTGTGGGGACAATCTTTTGCACAATTAACCTATTTTAATTGATCAACTGTAAAACTACAATATGAAAGCCTTAGATAAATAAATTAATTGTAGGAGCACAAACTAACAGACACGTGGCCCTACAGGACTGGAGTCACACCCCTGCATTTAGCTAAATGGCATAGTACCCTCAGACCCACCACACATCAACATTCGGTTTTGTTACATTACAAATTTATACAAATGTGTACCTTGCAGACGCACTTACTTACAAACTGCAAATCCCTCAGAGCTAGTCTGTCCATGTTACCAGAGAAGAACGCATTCTCAGACTGGCCTCCTGAATCAAAGTACTATATACCATTCCACTGTGCAACTGTCATGGCTTTTCACCGTCAACAGGAAGACCTGCCCACGTCAGACTTATGTACATCTTATGAAAAGAATATGTACGAGAAGCAGACCTGCCTTGGGAGCCATGCACATCTTCTTTTGTGTATCGATCACTACAAACTGTTTCATTTCGAACAGCGTACGCATGAAGTCCTTTCTGACTCGACTCATGACTCATATTGCTTAGTTTAAACAATAACTTAAAAACAAAAACAAATACTCTCTCCTGATTATCCTCCTCTTAGGAGTATGATGTATCAGTTCATTAGGTGGTTTAATCACCTGTCACACTCAGTTATGTGTAGCTCCACTGATTGCTTCAGCATTCGTTTTTGGTTTGCAACAGGCCTTCAGAGAAGCGGAGTCAAGATGCTTGAAAGGAATACTGTGTGTTGGCAAAAAAAAAGCACCCTGGATCCAAGGTATGTGACCACTAGCCCTGACACTTGACCAGAATTGACACTGAATTCTGTACCAAATAAAGGAAATCAGTATGTTACACACAACAGGAAAACAAGCAGCACCTGGCATGAAGTAACATTTACATCATTGCTGTTAAAGTAGAGAGAAGCTATCACTGCTTAGTTTTGTTTTTGTCTATTTAAGCAGGGCTGCAGTTTTAGATCATTACCTATTGCCCGGTTTAGATTTTTACCATTTTACTGGTGTGCCAGAAGTAATTCTCCTCCAGCTTTGTGTTCTTCATTATTTCAGTTAATTGTGGAATGACAGGTTGCTGTCAAAGACCGTTTCTATGGCAAACAAGGACACTGGCTCCCAAAGCAATAATCCACCTGATTGAAATTATAGATAGGACCGTTATCAAGGCTTTAATACTCAAAGTAAATGGTAATAATCTAATTCTCATAGAAAAGACTTAAAAATAACTCTAGGCAGGTTATATGTGTTGAATCACATGGCTGATGACATTAAAGAGAATATTTCCATCATCCATCTTTTATTTGTAAAGTAAAAACTATCCCAGCTTCTAGAAATTTCTGTGGTCCTTTATGGCAAATGTCATTGCATATGAGATTACAATTGATCTGAACACCTGTCCTGTATTCTAAATTGATGTAGCGATGAAATTTAGCTACATTAATTGAAGTTGTACTGAAATTCTAAGCAACAAAATGGCCTTGGAGAAAAAAAAATGATGAAAACCAATCCAAATGATTGTTTGAAATGTATTGACAATGTACTAGTGTAACTGAACCAATGGAGTAAGCAGAAGTGCATTACTGAATTTGGGGTTGTACAAAAAGCATTGGTCCAAGACATTACTGAGCATTTGTGAATGTATGGCTTTATGGATTTTTCTGCATTTACATTGTGTGTGGAGCTCAAAATACAAACATAATGGTTAGGATATGACAGGGTGGGATAGCAAGACATGGGGGTGTGGGATTTATTCCTTTTTGTCTGTAATTTTTAATTGGCAAAGCAGACATGCTACCACTAACATACTCCAGATCAAATCGACTCAATAACGCAGGTGTCTTTATTGATTGTTTCATTTTTTATTTTGAATAAATACGAATGAGAAGGCTAATTTAAGAGAATGGATACGGCGTTCCCTTAAAATACATTCATTTCTACAGCCAAACATGCAAATTTTGTATTTACACTCGGACAGGAATGCTACATGAACCGAGCCTAGAGAAAAATAAAATAACTTGGCAGCATCAAGAACGAGTGTCCTAAATCCAGTGTTATTTTATCTACATGCTGCAGTAATGTACAAAGAAAGCCTACAAAAATACAGCTAAATGGAGCTATCCGTTTAATACAATGCAAGTGTCCAAGGAATGTGGAATTTAAATATTAGCTTAACATGGAATATTCTGTGGTAAATTAAACCACTTGATCTTACTTATAGCGCTCAACTAACTGAACTTCAAACCTATAGTATTCAATTCCTTCAGAGATCTTACCTCAGTTGTAAAGTGACAGGAATACATCCAGTAAGTATTTGTCAGTAGCTGCATGACAAAATCATATTAGTCTTTACATTCAAGTGCTACACTCTAACACAGAATTAACAAAGCACCTGTATGAAAAGCAAGATGTAATGTTACATTACAGAGATGCTGGTAGGATGTGTTAAATACTGGCAAATAAATTGCATTGATTTTACTTCCGTTAAACTAAACAAAACAAATATTCTGATACAAAAAAAAGTGTTGCTAGATAGTTGCTAGTGAATCCCAGATGTAGTAATTCTTAGGTCACAAATAAGAGATATGCAATAGGTTAGTTTCAACTTGCATGTGGGGCCTAGTGTTGTTTGCCATGGAAACTGACAGTATAAAACTGAGGACTCAGAAGGCAGGGCTGATACAAAAAGCCATCCATGTCAAATGCTGTACATGATGTTTTTGCAAAACAAACGGTTCAATTTAGAAAAATAACTTTCATAAGATAAACGCATGTAGAAAAAAATAAAAATAAATTAAGAACCAAAAAATCTCCAACTTAATCCTTTTTTTTTTTCCTTTTTTTTTTTCTTTTTTTAAAAAAAAAACCCTCTGTGAATCTTTGTGCTGTTAACATTTGCAATAAATACTGTAGCAATCTCCTCAAAGTTTTCAAAGCTGGCCTGGGTTGAGCTTTGCAGCCCAGAAAAAAAAGCATGCCTCACACACTAGGATTGGTGTCAAAAATGTTCACCTGACTGAGTTACTAAAAGGTATTTCGGAGAGTCTTTAAACCATGGATGTGAAGAAGAATTAGTGAAATATTTCATATACAGTATATATATAAATACATATATATATATATATAATTATACAACAAAAGTAAATGCACAGATGGTATTAGAATATTATGTGAAATGATTGACTTTTTGTTGTTCTTTTTGTTTTTAAAGATGAAATAGATTTTTTTCCTTGAACAGATATATAGAAAGACAAAATTCTGCTTCTTCATTCGACTCGTTTGACATTCCTGAATAGCTTGCGAGTTGCCTTTCGTTCTCCTACATCTGTTATACCTGGAAAAGCTACCAATAAATAAGCATTCCTTCTCTCCGTGGTTGCTCTGATAAGCTACAACTTCATGCATTTGGAAACACTGCAGCGCCCCCACTGTCCAACCCGTTTCTTTTTCCTACAGAAATGTTTAATCGGTTTTGCTTTGTTTCTTTGTTTCCACACATCAACAAGTGTGGTTGGGAAAAAGGAAGGAAAAAAAAAGGGAGGGGTGGGGAATAAATATCTACACGTTGAACTTTTGTCCTTCAAATATCCTGATATACATAATTGTTTTCTTGTTTTTTTTTTTTCTTTTAAATACAACGGAAGTATGAATTATTGAGTTGGCATGGTTTAAATTTCACACACCCTTAGTAGAAAAACACAAATAGCAGATTTTTTGTTTGTTTGTTTTCCTCTTCTTACTGTCCGGTGAGAGTTGACGTTCTACGGCTCTGAATCACTGATGTGCAAAGAAACAGAAAACAAAAATGTACCCTGTACATTTCACGTGTCTTCAGTCAGTGCTCGTTTGTCTGCTGCTTTTTTTTTTTACTGCAGGTACCGGTAGACTTTGAAGCAATGGTTCCCGGAATCTGCTACTACAACGTGTCCGTCAGAGGTCAGCGCTAGGCCCTGGGGTCCGTACAGGGGGTCTGCTGTAGTGTTAATGTAGGACAGGAATGACCCTGAGCTGTCAAACACCTGAAAGAGACCCCACACATCACAGTGAGTACAGTCTGCCAAGAGAAACTGGGTAATTAGCCGAAATCAGAACAGACGCAACCAAGTTTAACTTTGAGGATGGACCACTTGCATTTCTGTGGGTTTTAGATGTACCTTTTAATTAGCAACTGATTTATACCTGTAAGTGATAGCAGCTTTGACTTATTCTCCAAGTAAGTAGTTAAATTAATTAAATAAAGCTGGAAAGAAAAATAGCAGACTCTGTGGTCCTTGAGGCCTTGATTTGCCCATCTCGATTCAAACGATACATACAGTGCCTTGCAAAAGTATTCAGACCCCTGACCAATTATCTCATATTACTAGCTAACATAGTACCACCTGAAAGCATGAGGGTGACCCCTGCTGCCATGTGGGAAAAGGTTTTGTGGTCATATGGTACTTATTCAGTAATGGCTTATTTTTTGCCATCCTCCCATACAGGCCAGTGTTATGTAGAGCTCTTGATATGGTTGACTGGTGCACCATTTCTCCACTCCCAGCAACTGAACTATGTAGCTCCTTCAAAGGGAGTGTTGGCCTCGCTGCGGCTTCTCTCACAAGTTTTCTTGTGTGAGCGCCGAGTTTTGAGGGGCGGCCTTTTTTTTTGGCAGCGCCGGGGTGGTGTGATGCAGCTTCCACTTCCTGATAATCGATCCAACTGTGCTCACTGGAATATCAAAGCACGTGGATATTTTGTACCCTTTTCCTAATCTATGTATTTTACTTTCTCTTTAACTCCTATACAATGCTCTTTGGTCTTAGTTTCCCTTCAGATCCACAGCCTGAGCAATGATCCTTCAACAGTGGGGTTTTAATCCAGAAAATGTGACAAACTGTAATGGTTCACAGGTGGAGGCCAATGGAAAGGTAACTGTGTCCTCGTTAGGGCATTTTCTTTCATCTGTGTCAACTGGGAGCTTCCACAGCACAGGAGTTGAATACCTTACCAGAATTGATTTTGAGTACTAGTGTTTTAAAATAAAATATCAAACAGAACTATATTTCAATGTACCATTTCTAATTCAGTAATATGAAAGAATTAGTCAGGGGTCTGAATACTTTTGCAAGGCACTGTATACACACACACTCATTGGCTTTGGATATGCATTGTCTTTTCCTCCTTTACCAAAGGCACTGCTTGCTGTGCTTTAGAACCATGCATTTGAGACACTCTAAACTGATCTAACTAACTCCAAACCGAAGCTCACCTGTATTCGACTGTTTCCCCAGTCTGCTACAATGATGTTACCGTTCGCGTCAACGGCAACGCCCGTCGGAGCATTGAACTGGCCATTCCCCTCTCCGTGAGAGCCAAACTTGAACAGGAACTCCCCGTCCGCACTGTAAACCTGACAAAATGAAGACATCTTTTGAGTCATCCAACATCCTGCTGAATGGACGATATCCTCTGACACGGGATGATCAAGGCTGCTAGGACATCATTTATATAAAGCTTATAATTCTGTGCTTTCTGCAGGTCTCTTCTCTTGCTTCATTAACATTGTGCTACTTTGATAACGAGTTCAATAAAACAGTTTAGTGAATAGAATGTTAGGTTTTGTAGGGACAATTTAGATAAGTCAACAGATCCTAATAATGTACTGTTATGTAAAAGAGTTTGTCTAACTTACCTTGACAGAATGATTGTGGAAGTCCGTCACCACAATTTCATTCTTGTTATTTACAGCAACGAAGTGGGGGCCTTGAGACACAAGGGGAAAGGATGAAGAGAGAGAGAGAGAGAGAGAGAGAGTGGGAAAATGCATGGTGATACCACATAAAATCAGAACTGCAAACTGTGCCCTGAGGTTGTTTCCACAGTGCAGTGATTCCATACCCTTGGAGACATTGTTTCAGGTAAACCTCTCTCCTTTATCTCAATGAAAGTAATTTACAACACCCCACAAAAATCAAAAGCATTTGGATTTTTGGGCACAGACTTAGCTTCTGTGACTAAGTGTGAACAGAGGATTAAATCATATGTTGAACATGTAAGTGTTCAACAGCATCAAAATGTGCCTTTTCTAAACTTTAATAAATGTGTTAATTTGTTTTGTTTTTACAAGTCTAAGACTGTGATTGGTCAACAAATTCCCTCAATCTTAAAGAGTCTTGAGGTATATACACTTTCAGCTGGTTTCATAGCACTACTCATGGACTACCCTAACCAAAATTGCATTGGATAGTCCAAGACTAGTGCTAATCAGAGGCTGTGAAACCGCCCCCTAGATTTAAAATAAAGACTATTCATGTTTCAGTTTTGAATGATAAGATTAGTATTACTTTCCCAATGATTGGTATATTAACATTTTGGTTGTTATGAGGAGTTAATGTATTCTTAAATCATACACCATGATATCAATGTAATTTACATAAAGACTTGTAAGAACGTAACACTGTTTTGGGAATGCAAGCACACGATACTTACTGAACACAGGGCCAGATTTACTAAGCTTTTGCTCCAGTGCAAAGTTTGCACCACTTTTTTCTAAAAGGAACAAAAAAAGGGTAAAGTCAGAAATGAAAAAATGACAACTGAAGAAAAAAAAAAATCCATTCTATGGGACTTTTCTGTTTTAACAACGGGAAAGGTTTGAAGCAGAGGACCAGAATAAGACCATGAAATGTCTGAAAATCAGATGACACATCAGGGTTAAGATCGGTTTAATCTATGAGCCATCTGTAGCCCACAATTGTTTAACAATTTTCCTGTAAAGATTAATTGAAGAATTATTTTGCATCTTATTAGTGTCTGTGGTCTTCTCTAACACCCTAAACCCGCTTATGAAATTCAGGAGATCAAAGGGCCGATGGGTGCCCTGCAAAGCCCCCAGTGAAGCAGTGACTCAGTTATGCAAGTGGTGTAGAAACATTGGAAGCAGCCAAGGCTTCAGGCAACAAAGTTCTCTCTCTCTCTCTCTCTCTCTCCCTCTCTGGTACCTATGCAGCAATATGCCAAATAGTTAGTAGCAAACGAACCCTGAGCAAGAATTGGCATCCTCTCAGGTTCCCAATCCACTGTACATTCACACACCGGCCCAGCATGCCCTGTAAATTGTTTGGCTCAATCCCTTGTTTTTCAATGTTAAAGTTCCCTATTCCATTCCAGTTTCAATTGAGGTTGAAAACGGCAAACAGATAAATAAATAAAAACACACATCAGTCATTGTAATAATTTTCAAATGCATGCGTCCCTTGAACAACCGTCCCCTTCAAGCCACATCCTCAGCTTCCAAACCCGTCTCAAGCTGAATTATATTACCAAGCATTACTGAAAGATCCCCAGAGACAGAACTAGGCCTGTTTCTCCTACCCTGCAACATACTGTGTCAGCTTTCCAGCAGGAGTTCAACTAAAAAAGGGAAAGAATGCGTGACTGGAAATCTTTTGACAGGGGCTGACCTAATCCCCATATTCCTCACAATATTCCAGTGGTTGTGCGTTTGCTTTTTGCTTCTTTGACCGGATTAGAGGACAACTACAGATCCCTAATCCTCCCATCTCAAGCGGGGCATGAGGCCGCAAAAATGTATTTCTGTTCAGAACTGAAGAGGAAACAGAAGTAAAAAGAGGAAACTGCACATAAGAAAATAGAGAAAGAAAGAAATACCATGATGACACAAACAGGTGATGGCTGATCATGTTCTCCCTGTAATATTATAAGACTTCTTAACCATGCACTGGAACATAAGGATCTGTAAATCTGGCCCATTTCTCCGGTTTTCTTTTTTTTTTTTTTTGGGTGGGGGAGTGAAATGAGTAAACTTTTGTAAAAGTAGGTCATCACATGTTCTTTGAATAGGTGCCACCGACTTGATTAAAATTACATTTAATTATACACTCACCTAAAGGATTATTAGGAACACCTGTTCAATTTCTCATTAATGCAATTATCTAACCAACCAATCACATGGCAGTTGCTTCAATGCATTTAGGGGTGTGGTCCTGGTCAAGACAATCTCCTGAACTCCAAACTGAATGTCTGAATGGGAAAGAAAGGTGATTTAAGCAATTTTGAGCGTGGCATGGTTGTTGGTGCCAGATGGGCCGGTCTGAGTATTTCACAATCTGCTCAGTTACTGGGATTTTCGCGCACAACCATTTCTAGGGTTTACAAAGAATGGTGTGAAAAGGGAAAAACATCCAGTATGCGGCAGTCCTGTGGGGGTCTAAAATGCCTTGTTGATGCTAGAGGTCAGAGGAGAATGGGCCGACTGATTCAAGCTGATAGAAGAGCAACTTTGACTGAAATAACCACTCATTACAACCGAGGTATGCAGCAAAGCATTTGTGAAGCCACAACACGTACAACCTTGAGGCGGATGGGCTACAACAGCAGAAGACCCCACCGGGTACCACTCATCTCCACTACAAATAGGAAAATGAGGCTACAATTTGCACAAGCTCACCAACATTGGACAGTTGAAGACTGGAAAAATGTTGCCTGGTCTGATGAGTCTCGATTTCTGTTGAGACATTCAGATGGTAGAGTCAGAATTTGGCGTAAACAGAATGAGAACATGGATCCATCATGCCTTGTTACCACTGTGCAGGCTGGTGGTGGTGGTGTAATGGTGTGGGGGATGTTTTCTTGGCACACTTTAGGCCCCTTAGTGCCAATTGGGCATTGTTTAAATGCCACGGCCTACCTGAGCATTGTTTCTGACCATGTCCATCCCATTATGACCACCATGTACCCATTCTCTGATGGCTACTTCCAGCAGGATAATGCACCATGTCACAAAGGTCGAATAATTTCAAATTGGTTTCTTGAACATGACAATGAGTTCACTGTACTAAACTGGCCCCCACAGTCACCAGATCTCAACCCAATAGAGCATCTTTGGGATGTGGTGGAATGGGAGCTTCGTGCCCTGGATGTGCATCCCACAAATCTCCATCAACTGCAAGATGCTATCCTATCAATATGGGCCAACATTTCTAAAGAATGCTTTCAGCACCTTGTTGAATCAATGCCACGTAGAATTAAGGCAGTTCTGAAGGCGAAAGGGTGTCAAACACAGTATTAGTATGGTGTTCCTAATAATCCTTTAGGTGAGTGTATATTGTTGGGGGAAATGTTCACTTTTTCCACATGAGTATGAAGATTATTTACAAATGACCTTTTAAAACAACACCACACTACATAGGCAAGGTGTTTTCATAGGAAGTTGGAATGGAGACTGCATTTGTTAGAAAAACACTGTAGTTGTTACAACAGTCATCTTTAGAAGGTATTTAAATATATCTGAATATGTAAAAAAGTCTGTTAGAAATTCAAATATTTTCAAGCTTAAGCTATGCAAACCATTTGCAAGTAAAATTATATCACAGATTAAAACTACAGCCTCAAATAAAACCAAAACAAAAACGCTGGTTGAAATTTAGCCCATTGTGAAATATTACCTGGATATAGATGCAGATGGACTTCAATGCACCAAACCCAGTCCAAACAGTGCTTTATAAATACAGATTATATATTTTCACAGCTTAGGCAATGGGACATCTTCACACGGTGCAAAAATATATTTTTACTTTTCACCCATCTTAACACCATAACACAATTACTATATTGCACATTTAAAAGGCCATCCATTTTCCAAAGCGAAATATAATCACCAGATGAACCCCTAGAGCTCATTATGCGTGTCCAGTGTACCTGCAAATTGCCTGTCTGAAGTCCCCCGTGCTCCAAATTTAGTCACCAGCTTGCCATTCGACTGGAAGATGAAAACACAGCAGGCTTTGTTGTCTACAGCAATGATGTGTCCATTGCGATCCACAGCTACGCCTTTGGGCCCCATTAGACGACCAGCTCCAATTTTATTCTGAAACCAAGAATAATTGTGCATTAGAAAACATGACTTTCGTCCGAGTGCTTCACAATAATGCTTCCACCGGACCTAAAATTAGCTGCAGTGCATTGTGGGCTGACGTGCATCTCAGAAGCCATTCAGCCAAGTACAATTTGAATACCGTTAAATTTGTAATAGTGGGTCAGAAAAGGAATTTAATAAGAGAACTCATCAGTATAATGCCATTCAATCTTTAAAAGTTTACAGACCAGAAACAATGCAGACATCAATTTGCCAGCTATGATAATATCAAAGTGATTCTATGAGAAAACTGTGAAAACAAGAAATTAGTTTGTTACCCTTACAAGCACCAGCACCAGATTTAACCAACATTACACAGTCTGGAAATGGAAAAAAAAAAAAATAATAATAATAATTTCAGTGTTCAATCCAGAACCATTACAAATATTCAGTATGTCCAACCCACACAGCCTCACCTTGAACTTTCCATCGGAGGAGAAAATGCTGACCCATCTGTTGTCATAATCGGCCACGATGATGTCACCATTCATGTCGACAGTGACGCCAGTGGGGCGCTGGAGCTGACCAGGAGAGCGACCTCTTACCCCAAACCTCAGTTTGAACTGCCCATCGTTTGAGAACACCTATTTTGAAAGAAAAAAACAATTAAGATTAAGACATTTCATTTTCAGCGACTATTCTTCCGATTTTTTTTGCCTGCTATTTTGATGCTGAGAAAGTGAAAGTGATTAAAGTGTGCCAGAACATGGCCGACCACCAGACCACCACCACATTAATTCACTTTTAATTTTGTAATTATTATATTGGATCAGTAGGACAATAAATATGTCTTGTGTTTAACAGCCTGTCCCCAGTGGAATGAAGACCTGAGATCCAAAACGCATACATAGTGAAAACATGCTCACCTGGATGCACTGGTTGTTACTGTCAGCCACCACAATTCTACCATTGCTGGACGCAGAGATACCTTGCAGATTAGTAAACTCTCCTTTCTCCCGGCCTCGTGTTCCTGTGACACACACACACAACAAGAGCTGTTTAGCATACAGATGAGGGCCTAGATTTCTTGTCTGTCGATCAACCTGGCTTGGTGCCATTTATTACATAACCTATACAGCTCATATTAAAATCCAAAAAGCAAGTAGCACATAAAAAACTGCCGCATGTAAGATGGTAAACCTAACTATCACTTACGTCTCTCCTCCCAGTCTCAGCGACTCACCCACTCTGTAGATCATCTCGTCCTCAATGGGGTTCTCTTTCTTCTTGCCTGTGCTGTACATGCTGGAGGGGCGGCGCACTGCCTTCTGCCGCACGTGTCCCCCTCCTCCGCTTGGCGACTTCACCCTCCGCTTGACATCGTCGGGGGACTGGGGCACATCGGAGGGCTTGACGGCCCTGAGGCGGAAGGGGCTGCCCCGCACGGGCTGGTCGTAGAGGGTGAGCGAGAAGGAGAACTCCCCCTCGGAGCGAAGGGTGTATCCCACCTCATAGGTGCCGTTCTTGTTGTCCGCCACCTCCGCCTCTGTGTAGCCTCCGTCCGGGGCGATGATCTCGGCGCGCAGATTGGCGTTGCCCGTCTTTACCAGCTCCCCTTCCTTGTCCTTGGAAGTGACGGTAACCGAAGTGTGCTGGCCCACTAGGGCGTGCCGCAGCCCCTCCCCGGTGGCCACGCTCATGTGGCCCACCGCACTGGTGGTCAGCAGCACCCCCAGGTTCTGGATGGAACGCCGCAGCCCCTCCGTCTCCACCAGGCAGTCCAGGTGGGCATTCTCGTGCGGGTGCTCAGGGAAGTCGTGCCTGGCCAGGGCGCTGACCCTCTCGCTCATCTGCTTGCGCACCAGGAGCACCTCCGTGGCGCTGCCGTGGCTCAGGGCCTGCTCTGTGAAGCTGCAGCTGCTTTGGATGTGTTCCTTGCCCTGTAATAGGGAGGCCAGCTGGGCCTGAAGCACCTGAGGAGAGGAGGGCATGAAGAGAAACAAAGGAACAAAAGAAAAGAAACTAAATTGTTGTCAACAACAAAAATAGTAGCAGCAGCAGCAAAAGCTTCACAGAATTAACCCCCAGGGTGAGCCAACCATTGTGCACTGAAATACAGAAACCTCAGGCTGTCATGTCATGTGTCAAAGCTTGAAAAGAATAACTAACATTGACACAAAAAACACAGCGTGGCAGCAAAAGGAGTCTCTAGCCCATGTTGCACCATTTTGTCATAATGGTTACTGCAAAGTGTACATTGATAGGAGTGCTGTGATGCCCCACACAGGTTCAAAGTAAAATTTCACATATAACCAAGTTTACAAAAGAAGAGGCCATTCCACCCATCGTGGATGTGACATGGGAGCCATCAAGGAGAAAGGAACACACTGACATGACTGACGTGCTCAAATTAGTTGGTACCCTTACAGCTCATTGAAATAATACTTCATTCCTCCTGAAAAGTGAGGAAATTAAAAGCTATTGCATCATGTATACTTGCATGCCTTTGGTATGTCATGTAATAAAGCAAAGAAGCTGTGAAAAGAGATAAATTATTATTCATTCTACAAAGATATTCTAAAATGGCCTTGACACATTTGTTGGTACCCCTTAGAAAAAATGAGAATAAATTATTGGATTATAGTGATATTCCAAACTAATTTGTTTCTTTAATTAGTATCACGTCTGCAATCTTGTAACCAGTCATTCAGCCTATTTAAATGGAGGAAAGTAGTCACTGTGCCATTTGGTATCATTGTGTGCACCACACTGAACATGCACCAGAGAAAGCAAAGGAGAGAGTTGTCTGAGCAGATCAGAAAGAAATTAATAGACAAGCATGGTAAAGGTAAAGTCAGTTTCAAGTTATTTCAATGGAAATTGTGCATTCTTAGTTCTTTTGTGGAGGGGTACCAACAAATTTCAGCACGTCTGTATATATAGATATGCGAGAGAAGAGAAACAGTAAGGCGGCTGAAAACAGCTAGAGACTGGAGGACTGCGAGACAACCCAACATAGGACACAGCGAGGGAGGGAGAGCTGACTGACCTTCTGCTTGGTGCTGCAGATGCTCTCGAGGTCCGTGATGAGGGCGGTCTTACGCAGGTGGAGGGCGCGCTCCAGCTCCTCAAAGGTACTGCTGATCTCACTCACCGCCTCGTTCTTGCGCTCGGTCAGCTGCTTGGAGATCTCATTCACCAGTTCAATGGCGGCGGTCAATTGGGGCAGCCTGGGAGGAGTATAGGAAGAAGAATGAGCCGAGGGACAAGATGGTGCTCGACTGTGAACCAAAATACCAACAACCCATCTCTCAACAGAATAATAATGAAACAAAAAGCTTCATGATCATTCCTTCGAATCCTCTTAAATGACCCATTGGCCCATTGGTTTCTGTCAACCAATACCTTCAGAATTAACTTATAATATTTACATATTGCTTATTATTCAACTTCATAAACCCCATGTGAACCCTTAAAAGACTTTAACCCAGCTGTCAGGTGCACATTTCCAAAAAATCTGAGTTTGAAAGCACCAATATGAACATGCAAACATTGTAAAGTAATACCACTCATTAGATCTTAGATTAGCATACAATAAATGTAATCACCTACATAAACAAATGCATGCACGCAAATCAGAATGCAGTAATAACTCAAATCCCTGGGAGTTTAAATCTTTCAGAGTCACATTAAATAAGACACCTGTTGCGAATGGCATCCAGCTGGTTCTTGAGCGCTGCCTTGTGCTGTTCTAGAACGTCCCGCAGCGGAACGGTGACGTGTTCTCTGTGTTCGCCCTCTGTGCACTCCAGACACATGGCCGTCTCGCACGACTCGCAGTAGAACTCCATCACCTAAAGGGGAGGCAGAGAACATGGAGCTTTGGCTCTCAATCCATTTTATTTCAGTCCTGGGATCTTCACCCTTTGTGCAGTTTACTCAAAACTGACCCCTGAATGTGTATGGACAAACAGATCCATAATCCCCACAGAAACACACACAGATATTCAAACAGATATTACAATTACAATTTTGAAGGAGAGCCTCATTCTTAAAAGGTCTTGTAGATGTCTATGGTTATCTTGACTCATTCAACCAATAACCGGATTCATTATCCAATGTTGGCTTTAAAGAGTATAAGACTCATTCAGCATTGCACAAGTGGACTTTATCCTCTCTTGGAATGATACCAGAGTATGCACCGGACGTGGCGCATGTACACTCATTCTCTCATGTAGTCAGAGCTGTTTAGCTGTAATGTAAGCTGGACAAATACCTTGACTCGTGATCTTTCTATATACAAACAAGAGCTCATTCTAAACATGTTATCTGCCTGCAATGGAAACCAATTGGATACAGCTATTCATTTTCTCCTAGAGACTTTATGCCAAGATCATGTTAGAAGAGCCTTCCTTAGCCCAGTCCCACAAATCTGATTAAAAAGCAGAAAGTTTTTGTTATGAACCACATATCCTAAGCTACACTATCTTACACTGTGATCAAAGTGTCAGACACCCACTACATAATGCATCTTAGTTTGCTACGAGCTACTGTGCTGGGATTTCTTATTTCTTTTTTTTTTTTCACACTTTAACAGTTTTTTGTTGTTGTTTTACCTTCGGTTAAAAAATAATTCCTCTGCATCCTCAAAGCTGATGCATTCAATTCTATAGTATTTTAGTTTTGTTTATGCGTTTTCTGACAACTTTACACTATCAGCAGGAACCTCATTTAAGGAAGGTCAAAAGTGAATACAAACCTACAATGTTCCTCCTAATTCTATATTATTATTATTATACTGTACTGAAACATGTATGTACACAAACAGCATGTAAAATAAGCAGATGGTTACAAAGCAATTTCTCAATTGTGTCACTAACTATTTGATTTAAAATGATCATAATAAACACCTCTGCCCTTCAAAAGATGAACACCCACATGGCCAATGCAGCTTCCCACCACGATGCCATGTCTAAGGTCCACCAATCAAAAACTGTCATGTTTGTGTCTCCTATGCTTTGTGCTTGCTGTTGTGCTTCATACATACTGACTCTAAGTTAAGTTATAACATGATAGCGTTTGCCCCCTACCCTACCTTACCCCACCCCCTTCAGCAGCAGTGGCAGTACCTTGCCCTCGTGGTTGGGGCAGGACAGTGGCTTGCCAGCCGCGGCGGCGCTCACAGACTCCAGCACACTGCAGGCCTCGGGCCGGGCACACTCGGGGTCCCGCTGTAGCACCTCCATCAAGTTGGTGATGAAGAAGTTGTTCTGCAAAGCAGCAACGCCCTTCTCCGGCAGGATGGAGGTCTGCCGACACACTGGGCAGGACAGAGTCAGAGACTGGGGCGGGATGTAGTTCTGGAGACACCTGGAGGAGGATGGACAGAGAAAAGGGGTTGCTCTCCAGTAGAGAGAGATTTTAAGTGTGTCCCTGTACAATAACACTTTCAAAATGCTTTCATATTCTACCTCAAATCAACCAATCAGAATGCAAGAACAAGGCATTTTGTTTTCAGCAATAATTCTGAGCTTGAAAGCAGATTCAACTGGTGTCAGAACATCTCATTGAGATGCAAGACACTTTCTTGCCAAGACAATTTCACAGTGTTTCTCAGTGAAGCAGAGCTTTTTAATCGCTCACCTGGAGTACCCTCATCTCCTTTGGTTTCCACGTCACACCATATAAATACATATATAGAGATTTCAGAAAGATTAGGTCATTAAATGTTAGGTTATTCACAAATATCTATATTTCCATTTAAAGAGTATATCTACATCTTTATTTATATCTGTCTATATAAACAGACACAGACAAACACAAAAGGTGGTTATGAGCCTAATGCAGCACACAACACCATACCAGAATTGATTGCTTTGGCAGCTAATAATCCTTTGTTTTTGAAACAAACACTAGAAGATGCTTAATACGCTCCTAAAAAGGAAACTCCTTATGTTTGTCTCTAAAGAGCCTTTAATTGGATCATCTGCACATTGACAGCATCCTTCATTTAACTTTGCGAGGAAGCCTTTGAATACAGCTGTGCGCGGCTGATGTGAGTGCTCTTGTCATATGGGTGAATCAGAGCAGTTGAAATAGCTGCAGGCGTCAAATCTCTTTGTGTTTTCAACAATGCCTCGCCATGCTCGAAATGGTTTACCGACGATGTCACCGTGACCAGGGGCCACAATTGCAATGCAGCATCATAGGTAAAAGTAGAATATCCCCTTTACAATTTCTGTGCGGTGAAATCAATTCTTATTAGTGGGGTACGTATTATTATTGTATTGTCCTTGATGTTATTTTTACAATCAAACTTTACAATAACAGACACCAATTCCTAAAGAATAAATGTACAAATTCACCTCAGGCAGTGCATCTGAGCCCTGATGTTAATCACATATATAACATGTCCATTTCTATGTGTTTTACAGCTCTCTGTACAACCAAAGAAAGAGGAACCTATGGGTGTAGAGGAAGTATAGAAATCCTAAAACCGGTAGTTACATTTTTGTTTTTTTATTGCTGTACAATATCAATACAGTGGTAAATCTATATGGGTCATATTTACATAGTTGCAGTGTGTCTAAAAACAGCACACATGAATATTTATTTTTAAAGCAAAAAAATTCAAGTCTTGAATCAGATTTGGCATAGAGTTGATGTGGTATCTTTTAAAAAAAACATAATGCAGGCATCTTCTTTCAAGTTTGTTTAAGCATTCATAGAAGTTCACCGATATTAACTGCATCCCCCTAAAATGTTCCAAAACACATAAATAACTAACACATTAGATTACGGTATACAAGTTACATTTAAAAATTCTTGACAAGCAATGTCTTAACAATGCTCTCTCTTGCAATAACCTCCTTCTATATGGATATTATTAACACAAGGAACCCAGATATAAACCCAGATGTAAGTTTAGGAGGTCATTATACGTTTATACATACCTGTCAACACATACCCTTGTAGAAAAAGGAGACTCTTAAAGGAGGGGGTGAGCTAAAATCTGACATACTTTGATACCGAGCTGAGGTTTTGACATTTTGAAGCGAATAGACTGAGGAGTTGGAGAAATAGGAGAGAAATTAAATTACTGGAACTGTCGGGGAGAAAAGGTCAAATTACGGGAGTCTTCCGCGAGAGATACGGGAGTTTTGACAGCTAGGTTTAATAAGCTTTCCCGTTTTTGCGTCCCCCTCATACATGACATGACTAACCTTTCACAGAAGGTGTGCAGGCAGGGCAGGACTTTGGGGTTGTGGTAGTGGTCCAGACAAATGCTGCACACCAGGAACTGTTTGTCTATCTGCCGGACCACTGGGCTGCTGCTGCTGGACTCTCGCTTTGCCATGGTGAGCAACATTCAAGGAAGGAGCCACAGACACGGGCACCAATTAACCTGCAGGGGAAACCACAGAACATTTAGCTCCCAGAACTAGCCTTGGTGTCACTGAGAAGCTCAGGTCCACCCCACCTGATGGGAGAAGGACATGTGTGGTATAGAAGCATGTAATTCCTCTCTCACAACCTGTGAACACAAACTTTATTCCCAAAACCTCCATCCAGCAGTGATGGAATGATATCAGAGGTCAAGAGCTATGAAGGAGATGTTTTCTTGGATTTTTGAGTAAGGACACAATGATGGGGATTTTGTCCAACACTGTACAAACAGCATTACTCTAGAAGGAGAGTAAGAGAAGAGAGATTGAAGGCATTTCACGGCCTTACTCAAAGTCCTGACCCCAATCTCCTGGAACACATGAACTGGAACATGCAGAAACACCCATCTCTTTCTGTGGAGGGTTTGTGCTCAATCTTCATGGTGTGGCGATGCTTTAAAGTGCAACTTTGATGACAGACTCAAAGCCGGGGTTGTAAATGCCCGCATGCTTGGCTGTTTCTGCTAATACCTGATCACAGCCTGAGATTAACCTTGGGTGTTGATTAATGAAAGAGAAGACGTCCTACTTTTATCGGTTCTGAACCCAGCAACTGCAAACAAATATGCAAATTGAAGTGATCCCTCCACCACATAAAGTACATTACTGTGATACCTGTGGGAGAAGTAAGACATCATGGTTGTTTTCATTACAGGCTTTAGTGTACAAGGCCTCATTAAATCCTCTCCTAAAAATCAAGGATGTCCTTTTAATGTAATAGTCTGCGTGACTAAAGGAAACCATTGTTCGTTATTTATCTTTAATCCTATCAAGAACAGTTAAGATGTTCATTAACTTAGTTTATGATACAGGGTGCCAGCACTTGTCTGCAGTTCTAGAAAACTGGTTTCATGGAAATAAAAGAAGCAGTAGTAAAAAAAAAGGATACACTCTTGACTCATTTCTGTCAACCGGCTTATTTACACTTTAGGCTGAATGTGTGTTGAACAATGTCTGAAAAATATAGTTGACCTACGCATTTTTTTTGTCCCAATAACTCAACGTCTTTATAATAGGATTGATCAGTTTCTTTATTTTATTTTTTTATTCATTTAAATTTATTTTGTAATTAATTTTGAATAAAAGCTGAATTAGTCAGTCAAGTTCAGTCGAGTCGCCTGTCTGGCTCAAGTCACTTCGAGTCATTAGTTCCGACTGTTCAAGTCATCTTGATTTAAACTGATTATTTTATTACAGGAAAAACACAATATATACAAATATCTGTGCTCAATTGTGTTGGATGTACAGTAATGAATAATACCAAAATTCAACTATTTAAAATTAAATATTTTCTCTTTTTCTCAAGTGACACTACCCTATAATTGTCTATTATTTATTCCTTGGCAGACACCCTTATCCAGGGCAACTTACAGGATACAAGAGCAATAACTCCCTCCTGGCCGGCCTGCCTGCATCCACTACCCGCCACTCCAGCTCATCCAGAACTCTGTGGCTCGTCTGGTGTCTCTCTGCCCCGATTCACACACTCTACTCCACTGCTCCGCTCCCTCCACTGGCTCCCGATAGCAGCACGCATTCAGTTCAAGACATTGACCCTCACCTACCGCTGTCTCGACCACACTGCACCAAGTTACCTTCAGACGCTAGTCTCTCCATACATCCCCTCCAGACCACTGCGCTCCTCCAGTGCCAGAAGACTAACTCTGCCTCCTCTCCACTCTCCTTCCTCCAGAGCTGCTCCTTCTCATCCCTGGCCCCTAAATGTTGGAACGACCTGCCCACCGAAGTCAAATCAGCAGAGTCCTTGACCTCATTCCGGCGCTTACTCAAGACGCATCTCTTCAGATAGTACTTGTAATATTAGTTATTTTATCCCCACTAGATAGCACTTCACAGAGTTTAATTATGCTTCTTGCTTTCTTGATTGTTTTCCTCCTTGCTCCCTTTCCCATAACCCCTGACTGTGACCCTACATCTTGACAGCACTTAGCTTTCAGCGTCCAGGATGTAGGACCTCACTTACTGTACTTGTGTAAATTGTAAATTGGAATTTGTAAAATGTATTATATTTTGAATTGCTATGTTTTAGTTAAATTGAATTTGTAATGATTGATGCCTTTTACTTAACTGTATTTTTGCACTTATGTTGTAAGTCACCCTGGATAGGGGCGTCTGCCAAGAAATAAAAATATTATTATTATTATTATTAATAATAATAATAATAATTTTAAAAAGTGCAATAATACAGGTTACAATTATAAATTAAACATAATACAGTTACAGGTTCAAAATTACAGAAATGTTTCGCCTCTTCACATCTTAAGTCACTTCTGGTACCGCCAAATCGGCAGTTCTGCGCAGAATCTGACCATTTAGACAACTAATCAGTATCAGTATCTGTGTTGATTTCCTTAGCAACGGGCTTGCCAATCACTGCAGAAGCCTAATCAGTTTGTGCGATAAGATGACTGCGGGTACAGAAGGGGCATTTTTGTTTTTGTTTTACTTTTTTTATTATCAAGACAATGACTCAAGTCAGATGGAGACTTTTGTGTTTTGACTCAAGTCGAGTTTAGTCTTTTCTTGCAGGGATTCAAGTCGAGTCATCAAAAACTGCGATTGCATTACAACTCTGCTACACATTAGCTTAAAAAAGGAGATTGCTTTTCATGGAAAGCAAAAACCAAAAAAAAACAGTGCTCTCTCAATTCCATTAAGAACATTTTTGGTTAACCTATTTACAGAACAATTTCAGCTAACAACTGAGGTAGATATTTAAGCCTTGATGTTTCCTGAAATTCCTGCCTGGCCTTACTTAATCCAGTTCAGTTAGGCCATGTAAAAGAACAGGCTGCCTCATTTTTCAAGGCCCAGATTGTACAAATGGACATGGCAATAATGTGCTCTTAGCATCAGCAAGTTTTAATTTGAACTGGGCACCTTACTTAGAGTTTCTAAATACTAAAGCTACACTAGATGCATTGCAGAATACAGCAAAACAAGTCCTTAGGTCACCATGTAATGAAGAATGCTTTGCCTTACATCATAATATACTTTCATTGTATTCTTCTCAACTGAATAATATAAATGTCACAGAAATACATGGTTGACTGTTTTGACGTTGATACGCTGCTGTTCTCTGCAAAGTGATTTTGCAAAATACCTGTCACACTGCACACTCAAAAAACTGGTTTTGTAACAAATATTACCGATATCTTATGAGTAGAATGGCATTTGATGGTTAAAGTAAAAATGACATGCTAAGGACATCAACACATGCAAACTAAAATAATAATAGTTATAAGAACACAAATATGAAAATGTATAATTAAATTTGTCTCATATGCACTGCGCTGAGTGCAATTTCGGAGTGGATTGCACAAAGAGCAGTGCGTGATAATGGGAGAAGGGCAGTTGTACGGCTTGGTTAGCTGCAGTTTGTGAAGCTAAAAATGCTTTGAACAGTAAAATCCTTAATGCCGTCATAATCCTCCATTAATACACATTTACTTTGACATTATTACAGTCATTCTCCGAAAGGACAGTTTTGCTTGGAACCACTTTAGAGCCAAATGAAATAAGTGTTGGACTTTACTTAACTGGCAAAGTGTATGATAACAGTGTTGTGCAGCAGTTGTCCCAAAGCAGATTTATCATCATTTATCGTATTTTGATGTAAGCTCCTGTCAGCACATCTTTCATTTTTCATTTTTTTATATAAATATGGAAATTTTAGATCATAGATGGTTTGGCCATGTTTTGACATGTTAAAAAAAAATCCAAACGAAATGGGAGCATCGCCTTTTGATTAAAAACAGACATATTGAGCATCCATTTTTCGATCAAGCTCAGGTTTTTTTTTTTCATGTCACGTGTAAGTGGCAAGCGGCCTTTTTTAATCTCCCTTACGATCTCATTTGAATGTCACTTTCAGGCTGTAAACCACAGATCACTGCAGAAACGATGACAACTCCCCTTGTTGACATTTAGCAGACCTTTTCATACACTGAGAATAGGCCTGGTGGAGATCTGACTTGATCTGGACATTTTAACAGTCCTTACTGAACAAGTAGACTAGTTCAAACTTCAAAACTAAAATCTCCCAGTCCTCAGTAATTTGGAGTCTAAGAATAACTATTCCATTTAAGTAAAAGCAACTCTCTGCCAAAGTAGGAAGTGTGTTTTTCTTCATCCGTAGCAAGGGTCCTGGCTAGGTCAGCCAAAGTTTCTGTTCAGTTTGTCATCCTAAAGTATTAGTTGCTTTTTATTCAAATCTTCCCCACTTAAAATTAAACTGGATGTGTTTTATGTGATCAAGCACTGTTTACTAGTGGGACTCCACAGATAAAATGCAGCACACAACTCCTCAGCTCCATTTTTGGAAATGTGAATTCAAACAATTACACACACATCAGCACGAGCAGAAAAAACAGATGGTTGAGCCATGTTAGTTAGTTTAAATATGCCACATTTTATAGATAACTGGTTTTCAAAAACACAAACATACATAAATATAAATTATTCTTTATCTTTGGAGAGCTGTTAGAATTCAGAGAAGTGTTGATCACATAGGTACAAAACCCAGAGCAACACAAACCACCCTTTAAAGCAAACTGCAAGTACACCAGGTGCACAGTCACTACTCAGTCTTATCTCTCTGCGTGAATCATCAGGCTGTCTGCGTCGCTGCCGTCAGAAAGGCCTGCCTGCCTCCCATCCGCCCATGTCCCGGAGGTTCCTCTTTCTAAACCTATTTGCTCAGCAGGGCGCCGGGAGCTAACCGCAAAGTGCAGACGTAAAAGTTTGATAACCCCTGAAGTCTGGCCTAGTTGTCGTGAACCACAAAGGTTCTCAAAAAGCAGCAACCAATGGATTCGGCACAGAACCGAACATTACACGTTGTTTCAAAAGCCATTTCAGCTTTTGATAAGGTGGCCTGTGAATCAGAAAACGGCAGTTCTCTTACATTTAGAGGTCAGACATGTATGACTAAATCTTTCATCGGCTCTTGTTAATTTAACTGTGCATCCAAGTTTTCCTGCCCTCATCTTTTATATACGGTGTCTGGATGGCTAAGGGACAAGGATGGAAATGGCACGTCCAGTGAGAGATTTGCTGTTATTCTAATAGTGACTATGATTCACGACTGCAAATGAATCACCAAATAATCTTGGACACATCTTCATGCATATGAGGGTTCCTCCATCCAATGAGAATAACAAACAGCTTTTCAATTGCTGTTCCTGACATGCTGTAAGAGCATCATTTCAGATCATGTAGAACGCTACAAGTGCTTTAGCTGAAAGTCATTGGAGGGCCATGTCATAACCCCCCCACCGCCTGTAAAATAAATCACAAATTATCAATTCATTTTATTTTACATTTGAGAATTCTCATGTTGTTCTTGACCAACTTTTTTTTTTTTTTGGACCCTAGGAAAACATTTTAGTATTACAAATAGGTGAATACAGTAGTGGGGGGGAAATACACCCTTTGCAAATAATGGGATCATAACAAAATCGTATTTCGATAGTCTGACAGTGGTTGAATATGAATAAACTTTTAGATTTTCTGAGAGTATTTACACAACTGTATTTTAATATACAGAAAGTCTTGTCTTGTTTTTCTTTTCAGTAAATATATCTGTATTGAATCAGTCATTTTCCACCATCCTATTTATTTGTACTCATTTCCAAAATGGTGTGCAGGCAATTCCAAACAAGTATTTTTTTTTTTAACACTGCATTAAACAACTTTGAATGTGCTACATGTGTCAAAGTGTGATGAGGCTGTACTAATTTATCATTCATAACTTTAATTGACTATAATTACACTAAAGGTGATTTGAAAAACCAATGACTAAGCAGATGCCAGCCAGCACTGAATGACTGTCAGAAATCACTCCTGGGTGCTTTGTGTGTTAGTGGAGATACAGACTGTACAGCATTGATTGAATGAATGCTTGAATGAGTGTTAGGGTTATGCCGTTCCACTACCGCATAAGAAGAACATCTTGCTGCCAAACATAAACCACTGGGTATTGTTCTATTGGAAACGCAGGACAAGAAGACTTCAAACCAGCTCCACAATCTCAATCACAAGACCACAACAGCTACAGAACAGGTGTAGGTAACCATGGCTCTCCATTTCCATTACGCGGAGAGCTTTGGTTTCCAATTAATCCATGATTACTCGTCAGCATTAGGGTCAATGAAGCCAAAGGGTCAATAAGGTAATTCAAGAGTCAATTAAGTAATTAAAGTGCTAGTTGGATTGAAGTGCTATGATGGTTTGTAGTAAAAGAACCAAAGTTGCCCATCTCAGTGGAACCTGTTGATGCATTTGGCCGAGGAAACGGCCAATCAAATCTGGGGTATGATATTCTGGAGTATAATACAAGGTCTTGTATTCATGCATCTACTACACAGCTCATACAGGACAAAGTTTGAATGAGGATCATCCTTTTTAAAAAACAATTGCTGGTGACTTTCAGATGCTCATGCAAATTTAGTTTGTGTCAAGCCAAAGTAGGTTCCATCAGCCAAAGGAACATCTCAACCTGGACAATGTCAGACACTTTCAAATCACAGGCCAGTACTTTGGCTTCCCGTACCAGGAAATATCACAAAAGATGCTGTGACATGAAAAGGGGATCAACAGAAGCTGTCCCAACCTGGCCAAAGAGAGGCTGATGTTGACCAAATCTAAGGCTTTAATAAGCACTGAGCTGTGAAGCTGCACATACCACAGAAGACAGACCTAACTAATGCACAGGAGAAAAATCAAGACATGTCAGGGTGAGACTAGGTACAAACAACAAACACCACTTAACTGCCTTAAATATACATTTGTAGATGGTGTAACTGCAACCATCCGTAAGACTAATCATACCTGATGGGAGGAGGAGGGCATGTGTTGTATAGAAGCATGTAATTCCCACACACACTTTATTCCCAAAACATCCATCCAGCAGTGATGGAATGATATCAGAGGTCAAGAGCTATGAAGGAGATGCGTTTCCTTAGTATGTTTTTTTTTTTTTAAGAAGGACACAACGATGGGGATTTTGTCCAACACCATACGGACAGCATTACATTAGTAAAATAAGAGAGCTCAAGGGTATTTCATGGCCTTAAAGTCCTGAGCCCAGTCTCCTGGAACACATGAACTGGAACATGCAGAAACACCCAACTCCTTCTGTGGAGGGTTTGTGCTCAATCTTTGTGGTGTGGTGATGCTTTAAAGTGCAGCTTTGATGACAAATTAAAAGCTGGGGTTAATGCATTCCAACTGTAATCACGACTGAATTTGCAATGGTAGCAGTGCAAATGCCATAGGAAAAAGGGCTCATTCTGTTGATGGTGCTCACTTGTGTGACCATCTCGTAAACTTTATGTTTTGACAGGACATTCCTAAAGCCTTTTCACTTTCATACTTGGCCTATACTGTGGCATTACTGTGACCTGTCCAATCTGACATAACCACTTCTGGATGTGTCCACACCTACATGTGCAGTGATGTCTAGATGCATTCTGTCATGGAACAAGCAAATGTAGAACAGACCATATTCTTCTAACAGTAGCAGAAAACACAGTAGCTTTAGAATTATTGAAATAGTATTAGAGAAATATGCATACAGGAGGACCTGCAGCAGTACCTCACTAAATGTAGGCCTAATTGGTATATTTTCCTCCTTCCTGCTTGAATAGTTTGACTTTCATCTGCTTTTGGTGGGGAAAAAGATCTAATCTACAAATCTAATCAATCTTATTGATTATATGCATTTATAAATCCGTTACATAATTTAAACCCTTGTATGCCAAGCTAAAGAAACCTCTAGATCCAACAGACTAAATGTGATAAATCTCATACACAACATGAAGGTCTGACAAGATCAACCCCCCCAAAAAACCAGTTTGACTGCATTTTATGTACAGTAGAACAGCAAGCAAGCACATGAAAGTATTTTACCTGCATAGGACAAAGCTTTCTATATAAAAATGTCATAAGTGAGAGCATTGAAACAGAGCAATTTCCCACAGTGATATTGCCCTTAAATAACTTCAGAATGGAAACTGGTGATATCAATCTACAGGCATGCTTCAAATGGTGCAAATTACACCATGTTGTTAAACCGTAAATAGAGCTGGAAAGAAATGGAGCCTAAGGCAGTTGGAATAAGATTGAACAGAGGTATTTCGATATGGAGTTAATGGATAACAAAATAGTCTGAGCTCATTGCATGGTCTTTGTTGTTAGAAACCAGAACCAAAAAATAAAATTAAAGGTGTGATAAAACAGGGGAAATGGGAGCCTAAATCTGGTTGTCAGCAGCCCTGTGAACATCAAATACCAGTCCATCTAAAAATAACTATCTTCATATTGTCTGAAATTGCACAATGGTTTTTCTGTGGGCAATACCCACTGACACTCATCTGACACCTCTGAAATACAATAGGAATTCAGTAGTGAGAGATTAGGAATTGACTGGAGTTGATAAAGAAGGAATATCACAGTAGATATGAAAGAACTAGAACATAATGTTTCTAAAGGATTCTGTAGTTAAATTAAATTTAAATACATTATTTTTTCAATCTCATTTACGAATCTAGTGAAACATTCATTGCAGTAGCAAGCAACAGGATACATTGTTTAATAATTCAGGGCCTGGCTACAGGGGTTAAATAGACCATGGTGGTCTATTAAAATGCACAAGAAGAGAAAACAGATTGCATATTGCCTAGAATAACATCACAGGACAGTTACATCCAGCATGTTGACTGGATTTGATAAAAAAAAAAAAACAGGCTTTAAAAATCAGTGCTAGTTACAGGTCTATAATAATACTGACCACAAGAGATAATAGACGGACTATTGGAACGAAGAATTGTATATATAATTTGCATGTCAAAGGATATCATGAAAAATGTGTTTTTCCAGGTGATGCTGGAGGAAAATGTTTGTTACTTTTGACTTCAAGCAGTTTAGGCTTAGCTCAAACACAAATGCTTGCTAACATACACACACACTGTCTAGCAAACATGCTGAACCTGTCACAACTGTGAGGAGATCCCCGATTAAGCAGGCCGCAGCCTCCCAAATCTAATAGACGCATACATGAATAAAATAAATGGTGGAAAAGCTAAACTCACCTATGACAGTAAGGATCTCAACTTCCCTTGCTTCACCCTGCCCGCCATCCCAAGTGTTTACTACACATCAGCCTATAATGCGTGTCGTTTTTTTTTTTTAGTATTCCTCAAATCACTCCTTTTATTTGACGCACATTGAATCCACCTCATAAGCTGTATTCCAGGGCCCCCTCCCCACCCTGCGAGCCCCCGGCGTCAGTCAGAGCTCTTTGACGGGGCGTTACACCGCGCCTGGAAGCCCCCCTGCCTGGGGAAGACTGCAGTGGGCGTCCCTCTCCCAAAACAGCCTGCCCAGAAACCAGCTGCCTCGTCCGTGCCCTGACATTACAGTTACAGCCACAGCCAACCCCTACGAGCCATTAACGGGTCTGCAAGACGAGAAAGCCTTAAAATGGCACTCCCAAAATCCTCTCACTCCTTCCCCCTTTGGGTTGAATCAGCACAGGAAAAAAAAAACAAAAAAAAATCAAAACCCATTGGAATAACATCTATATTACAGATGACTACAAAACAAACAATCAGACATGGAAATTAGCCCCTCTCACTCTCAGCTCGCCCCAGAACCAGACCCTCAAGCAGAGAGGAGCAGTAACAATGGCATTCCTTCCCAGCTTCAGTCACAGCCTAATGCTTTCACTGAACACACACACACACACACACACACACACACACACACACACACACATGCTCCCTGTTCCTGCATGGCCGCGAGATTTTTTTTCCCCTTCTTTAAGCCACGCCGAGACACACACACACAGACAGCAGCTCGTCGGAGGAAAAAAACACACTTACAGCAGGCACAGTTTAGGATCAGGCAGTCCCCATTGTTGTTTCCTGTCAGGAGATTACAGGGCCCAGGCAGTGACTAAGGAACACTGCAGCTCCCTTTCACTACCCACACCCCCCGACCGTCAGCTACCACCCCCCCCCCCCCCCCAAGCCCCAGCCCCCCTCGCTCCTTCACACACACTGAATGAGAACAGCTGAGCAGTGACGTCAGCCTGCGCCAGGCCGGGCCCCGGCACACAAGCCCGGCCCCTAGCTGTCCGTCTCTGTTTGTGCTGCTGCTCCAGAAGCCCAGGTCCCTCCCACGGCTCCTCCCCGTCTCCTTGCTACAATAGGCCGAGAAGCAGAGCCTGCTTCAAGAAATGGAGTGCCCTCGCTCTCCTTGCCTCATTGGAGAATAATGCAGGCTGACAAACCGTGAGTGGGCCACAGGGAGGGAGGGAGAGAGAGAGAGAGGTTTACATAGTGGATTGAAATCTCAACTCATATACCCAAATGACTGTAGGCATGTTTTCCTTTTGTTTCATGTTTTCAGATATATATATATATATATATATATATATATATATATATATATATATATATATATATATATATATACACACACACATACATACATACTTTGACTTTCTGCCTCTATCACTTAAAATGACTAACTCTCAATCCCATCTGAACACCACAAGAAACACAAATTCGTGCCATTCAGATCTGGAGGCAACTAAAAATCAAGGAGCTAAACCAAAATTATTAAAGTCAAAACGCAGCAATGTAATATTAAAAATGCCACCCTAAGAACACCTATGCTGACGATTGTGATTTGGATAACGGAGGACATGTCTGCAAAGGTTAGCCGACTTCGTCCCATTATATGGTGTGGGCAGAACAACGCTGCCTTCAAACTGGCTCCTCGGGAACACCTCTGAAAACTTCATCACAACAGCCCCCAAATCAGGATGATGATGAAAGACAGACCCTCAATGCCAAAAGAGATGATGTAGGTCAAGGTGGGGGGGGGACTGAACGATCTTCCAAGTCTAGGCAAGTGATGTAATTGTTACAGACTCCTATGCACCGTGAGCCCTAATACAATTAGAGTTGATGCAATTAGATGATTGAACCCAGTGCAGAAGTTCAGACTAGCACAGGGAATCGTTTTACACCTACAGCATGAGTTGACCATATGGCCTAAATTAATTCAGAAACATTCAAAGGCAGGTTAACCTGGGCTGAAATCCATTCAGATTTAATAATGCAATGAGCGTTATAGCTGTGAATCCACACCATACTAATGAACAGCTATCATAACGACAAAACGCAATGGCTGATACACCTGTATCATTCAGCATCACAGCCCATGTTTGTCTTGAAACTCAATTAAATATACTTAGGAGTATTGAAACAATCTTAAAAGCAATCCCTTAATTTGCCTCTGTTGGTAATGAGTTGAATTACCTTCTACGCTGGGAAAGTTTACCAACCATCCGGATGATAGTCCTGCTGAAAAAAAATGTCCGACCGCAGAACTATTCACAAAGCAACAGTCACAGTCTAGATAAACAATACACTTTGAACAAAGAGCAAGTAAATGAATAAAAAAATAAACAACCCAGTACATCCATACATATCATCTATCAATCCATTAAAAAAAACACACACATCTCTGGTTATAGCGCGGATATTAGCACACCTAATGGAAGAAGCTCAAAAGGTGACTCAAAAGTGAGCTGTTAAACCCAGTGCATTTAATTGTAGATCATAATGTGCAACTGATAGATGCTGTCTGTAAAAATGACAAGCATATATAATAGCTTTAAAAAGTATTATAATAGCTTAAAAGGTTTAAAATCTAACAAAATGGAAGGCATTTCCTCTCATTTCCCATTAACATCGGATCAAAATTATTCTCCGCAGGATGGAATTTAATCCGATTGCACAGCAGTACGACATTCTGAGGGAACGTTAATCTGAGGTTAATCTGGGGGCTTCGCCAAGGAGCACATCCACTGTCAACACTGCAAGCATCCATAGGCCCGGGTTCAAACAGCACAGCTCCAAGGTGGAATTATTACTTTGATTTCGGGTTGACCTACAATGAAGATTTACTCTGGTGACATTCATCTGCACTTTGAAAGGTGGTAATGTGTGACAGCTGGTACTCGTGAGATCTATTTTGTGCCTCCAATTTATAAGCCCAGGAATTAAAGTTATGAACAGTGTGGCAAACTAAAAAACTTGATTGTAACATAGTGAAAACATCATGTATAAAACTAAAACTAAAAAGATGAAGAACAATACGAGTACCATTAAATCTGTAGTGAAACCAAAACGGCTAGCATTTAGAATTTTGAATTCATTTTTTACGCCTGCATCAAAATTCACTCCTCTTTAGTTATACAATGGCAAGGAAAGCTTTCATAGATGTAGATCTTTCAAGATCTTGAAGAAAATCATCAGGAGAAGACTATTTAATGATCACCTCATTAAAATAAAATGGCAACAACTCTTTAGAATGTAATTTCAAGGCTGTTCCAAAAAGGCAACTTTTAAATAAAACATTACAGTCCTTTCACGGTCACAGGTGCTATCTGAGGGCCACTTTTCGACATTCGCCACCGTTCACCGATTCTCTGATTCAGCGCATCTCTCTCCGCTTCCAAAACCCAGTGCTTACCCCTGCATGGAAAATCAGATCTAATTCCAGCCATTGGGATTGCTGCTTTATTAATAAGGATTGCGTAACTAGCTCGAAGGGTTGCTTGGAGCTTGATGTTAGAGGATTGACGTGGAGCAAAAATCAGATGCGGTTTCTGAGTCATTACGCTGCAGTTTGTCTTTCCACTTTACTGGACTAATGCAGGGATGAGCAGTGTGCTTTCAGGCTCCAAGTGCAGCCACATGGGTAAAACCCCGAGAGTCATTAATGCACTGATGTACAGCCGCTGTCCCGCAATATATGGACAGATTGCAGGCTTGGAAGGAAGCAAAAGCAAAAAAACACAAAAAAACTACTTAATTGGCTGTTATTTATATACCATGCACTGTAGGCCTGTGCATCCACCTGCCTTGTTATGCAACCCACAAGACCTTTTAAATATATGCCTGTGTGAAATTGGATGTAATTCGATGAGGGTTTGAACATCCTGGTCCCGGAGAGGACCAATCCAGCAGACTTTATATGTCACCCTTAAACCTTTTTTCTTTTTTAATCTTTTTTAAAGACTAGAGAACATTACATTCTGATTGAATTCCTTCATCTTGAGATCATTTGGCACAACATTCCTGAGCAGCCTCCAGCCCCCCTCAAGAGCCAGAGTTCCCTTATTAGAGCAAGTGAATTGCTTAAATCACGTCATTAACGAACATGTGGTCCAATTCGTTGAAAACTAGATATTGAGGGTGACCTAAGACACTAACTGGATTACGACTCTCCAAGACAGTGGCTGCAGCCTTTTAAAGAGATGCGCATTACAATATGCCTGTAATTCTATTTCTTTTACTCACTCTGAGTGTTGGGAATGTTTTAAGAGCTAAATTAATTGTTGGAAGTGCCCCAGCCTCACTTCTTTCACCGATTAATGTTTAATTAACTTATTCCCCACTTAAACTACAGAATGTCAGCTTCTTTAGCACATGATTGTAACTAATGGATAGTGTAGAAAAGTTAAACTGTAGCCTTCTGAGATTTTTTTTTTCAAACTAGGACTAGACTAGGATTGAGAAACCCCTATGGGCTGGTTTCACAGACCTAGATTAGTCTGTGACTAGTCTAGTCACAATTAGACTAGTCATTAACTACCTAATGTTATTTTAGGTAGAGTAGTGTTGATCAAGGCCTGTGAAACCAGTCATATATGATTATTTTGTTGTTTGGCATTCAGAATCGGATTTGCTGTGGTAACTAAACACTACAGGGGAAAAAGGAGATTCTGAAAAGACAACATAAGGAAATAAAGCAACCGCATTTTGGTGGTGGGATATTAACTTCCCCTGCACAGTTTTAGATTCATCATAAACCATTTTCGGTCTTGAAATAAGTTACTGAACATTACATTAACATTAACAATTCAAGACAAAACTGCAACAAGGAATATTGCATAACCCCATCTTAATACACCAAGCAAAGCTGAACAATAACAACAAAAATAATAGATTATCAGATAAAACAGGATGTGATTAAAATTCGTCTGCTTTTGTATTTTTAACCTTTACAACTGAATAGATCTGATATTATTCAGGTGCTGGTAGGTTGGTCTCTGCATGCTGCTGTCTGCCTGACAGTAACTCCAACAGTTCTTTAATAACAGTAAATTAAACAATTACATAACAAGTTCCTAGATGGAACCATACGAAAAGAAAAAAAGACCACTGTCAATTTACAAATCCTCAGGAAATCAAAACCTCCAACTGTGTACTACTTATGTAACATGCATCATATCTGTGCGTGTGAAATAACTCCAAGAGCAGTGAACAACATAAAATAACAGCATGGTATCTGTGGGGGTGCAGAGAGAAAGACAGTAACGCAAAAGAGCGAGGAGGGGGAAAAGGTTCCAGTCGCTTCTCCCAGAGTGATCGTTTTAACATGCACTGCAGCTGATGCACACCCCTGATCCCCAAAGTTCATTAGGCAGCTTTTAACGAGATCACCCGGCAGGATTAGAGACACTGGTTTGTGAATGCGTGATGGGGGCAGGGGGGCTTGTGTGGCTGAGTACAAATGATCAGCAGATAACTGTCATTATCAGGATACAAATGACATGGGAGCCACCTGTTTTCTGATTGCCTTGCTGGGAATCGGTTCCTTTTCATGTTTTGAAGTCAATATTTCCCTTTATTTAAAATGATTTTGTAATTTCAATTACTCAGTTGCTTTTGTTTGTTTCTAATATATGCCTGTATATCTTTAATTCGGTCTAGCACTCAGACAACCATTATAATTTCTATAATACTCTACAGAGAGTGTGTTAGAATTGGATACTTCCTTAGCGTTTAAAGATGCCGTCTCTCTCGCAGATCTGAGCTGTGGGAACATTCATCCGTGACGCACGTGCTACAGTAGTTTGAGGGGATGAAAGCAGGCGTGTCGGGAGTGGAAATTACCGATTCCTCCAAATAGCAGATCACAGAAAATGTTATAGGCCTGTTCATCGAGAGCCTGCTATTATAGCTCTGCTCCCAGCATGCCTTGCCACTGTGCCACACACTCATCAATGTGTTCCAAGTGCGACAGTACATAAAGTGCCTCATTGTTGCGTTCTGCAGGTGAGGCGATTGAAATCCTATTCTAAACTAGGCCAAGAATGGCGTGAGACAATTTCAGGTCAAGGATTAGGTGTCCAAGACATCAGCTAGACTCCCATTGTATTCATTCATGGATCTGTCTTTTTGGGCTATTACTTGAGTTTATTCTCATTCTGGAAGTTAAAGTTTTAACATTCCTAACACCGCCAAACAGGGTCCAAAGATTCAAATCTCACCAGATAGAAAGGAAGACTGAAATAATGAGAAGAGGGAAGAACACAAAGTCTTTTAAATGATGTATGATAGTACTTGTGGTTTTATAAAACAAAAATACTGCCACCTACAAGGCTGACCTCAGACAAAACAAGAAAAAAAAAAAAAACATTTCTGTGTGCGTGCACTTTTGCCTTCCTACATGTCAAGTCCTATTCTTCTGGTGGAACAAAGAAAAGTTTCAAAAATACATTTCAAAGGCCACTGAATTGCACTCTTTGCTCTTCATAGCTCCCAGCACTGTCAGCAAAGGACATGTGAGCTCAGAGTATTACGCAAGACTTCTTTTGCCGCTGCTTCTTATAAATATTTACAGATGGAAAGGGTACTGAGCACATTACTGCAGAAGTCCTCACTAAAATAATGCACAAAGTGATATCCTCGATCATGAAAACACTTTGTTTTTAAGCTGTGCAGGCTTTCAATGTTCATTTGTTGGTTTGGCCCAGAATATGAGCTCTGGTAGCTTCCACTACGGGACATTTAAACATTCATGCCCGACAAGAAATCTTTCAACTTTCAAAATCAAATTCAAGTAGCAAAATAATCTCACAAAAGCCAGTTCCAAAATAATTGCACAAAAACATCATCATAATTCTGCGTTCAAAATTGTACTGTTTCAGTAGGTTACATTATGTTAAATTGGAGAATTCGAGTATACAGCATGATAAAAGAGACCAAAGACTGACAAAATACTAGCTGAAAGTAATGAGAAAGAAATGTGCATTTATAAAGAGATTATGCAAGCTTTGCAAGCTACATTTGGATGGCAAAATGCACTCTTGGTAGGCTGTGTCCTGTGTATTTATAAATTGTTAAATTACTTGAATTTAAAAGGTGATACAAGGCTAATTTCACCCCACCTTACAAGTTGGAACTGTGTTTTTCAACTTAAATAAATCAAAAACAAAAGCTCAGCAATTGAAAATAGTAAATACTGTCCTATGATATTTGTATATCAATATTTTGTAACTTGTTAGAAGACAAATACATTGACAGGAGATGTGGCATTTTCCTAAAAGCACACAAAACACAAATAAACACTATATTAATGGGAAAACCAAATAGACAAGCAAAAAAGATCCAGCATTCAAATATCAGGTTTAGTATTATGGAAGGGGGAAGTAAGGTACAGTTGAAGGAGACTTGCAATCCATAACGGTGGAGTTACATTTCCAGAACCAAGATATTCAACACACTTCCAATTGAGAGTCTCTCTTCATTTCTGCATTTTCTTTTCCGATACAAAATATATAACACCAGAACCGAGAAAACTTTCTCTGATCACGGTCTTGCTTGACACAGAGCAAGATGGGCAACCAATCCATTATTTGTCCCCAAAGACAGAGAACCAGTTCTTAGCTGCCAATCATTATGCAGATAATGCAGCAAAGTGCAGCCTTGAACTGATTTTGAAAAATGGCTCATCTTGATTCATTAATTCTTGTCAGTTCTTGGGCAGCAGAAACATTGGGTCATTTGCAATTAATGAAGGACACCTCTGGGCCTACATCTCTCATGAAAAAAGCTAAACGGAAATCTGGTCTCTGTATTCGGAACTGCTTATACATGAAGTGCAGCCTTCATACCAATTTATAGAGAATTCTGTACATCCGCAACACCCTTCTGCGTCTAATTCATACATGAATCAAATACACACACTAAACATGTATTTATCAGTATCATGCCAACTTCATAGTTGAAGAGATTTCTACAAATGTCTCTGGAACCCTCTGAAGTCTCTGTTACAGGTCAAATCTGATATATAGGGATTCTGATGCAAGTGCCTACACATCAGTACACTGCCCTGTCATTGCCAATTGTTGTCTTTTCAATTAAACCATTTCTGTCAGGCTCTGGCCCAGAAATATTAATCATTTTTTCTTTAATACCAGAGATCAAGATGGATGCTGTTAGTAGAGGAGGTAACTTTGTACTGCAACATTTTAGAAGAGGTTTTAAATTTAGGTGTATTTTTTTTATATATCTATATAATTTAAATGTGCACTCCAGAATATATACTGAACTAAAATATAAACTCTACATGCAACAATTTAAAATATTTTATGGAAATCAATTGAAATTCATTAGGCCCTAATCCATGGCTTCCAGGTCTCAGGATTTGAGGGAGCATGCGATTGACCTGCTGTCTGCAGCAATGTCCACCAGAGCTGCAGGCAGGTCAAGACCCTGGTGTGGACGACGAGCCACAGATGAGCTTCCCCGAGACACTTTCTGACAGTTTGTACAGAAATACTTTTGTATTCAACAGCTGTCCAGGTGGCTGGTCTCAGACGATCCTGCAGGTGAAGGAGCTGGATGTGGAGGTCATGGGCTGGCACACTTGGTCTGCAGTTGTGAGGCCGGTTATGCCAAATTCTCGGAAATGACATTGGATGCGGTTTATGGTAGAAAAATTAATATTTCAATTATCTGGCAACAGCTCTGGTAGACCTCCCTGCAGTCAGGATGCCAATTGCACACTCCCTCAAAACTGGAGACATCTGTGGCTTTGTGGTGTGTGACAAAACTACACATTTTAGAGTGGCTTTTAATTGTCCCCAGCACAGCTTCTTGATCTGCCACACCTGTCAGGTGGATGGATTATCTTGCCAAAGGAGAAATGCTCACTGACAGGGATGTAAACAAATGTGTGCATACATTTTAGAGAAAAGCTTTTTGTGTGTATGGAAAATTTCTGTGATCCTTCACTTCAGTTCATGAAACATGGGACCAACACGTTACATTTATATTATTTTTGAGTAATATATATGCAGCACTAACAATGGATATGTAAACAATAAGAAACACAGATGCATTATATTGCTTAATAAATTTATGTCCAGGTTTAAGTTGACGTGAGTGGTGTCATGAGAAAGTGAAATAAGACAATCATGGAGTAGTGTATGTGAGGCAAGTTATGAACTCAAACAACGTGAACCCACAAAAAGACAACACACAACATGCATCTTTCCTCATTTGAATTACTCAACTTATTACTCCTTTGTCCACCTTGATCTCCAATTTATTAAACATCTAATTTCTATTCCCAAACTTTCCTTGGACTACTAAACGAATCTTCAAGGCCAGTTATTGAATTGCCCAAAAGAGTCATGTTCGGGAGTGCCTGTGCAATAATTAAACAGAAGTTTGTGTTTCATATAACATCAAACTAAGATTTTTCACACTTAATAAGTGTTACTTTTTGCCCAATGAAACAGGATTTCCTTAAAAGACCAGGCTGAAATTTGAACAGGACCTGAACCAGAGGAGACAACCAGCATAAAACTGCTCACAAATGGAGCTCTAAGAAAGGACTAAAATCCATAAATAAACAAAGCTTCAGAACTTTTTCTCCTGAGGGGAAGTGATGCCAAAACAACTCAAACCATTGGCCATTCAGAAATGCTGTATGCAGTGATTATTTAATAGCTAACCTCCAAGGATAAGCCTCTGCAGTATTTGGGATTCTTCATTTACCCCCTTTTCTATTTAGACGTCAATGCAGCTGGGATACGCTGCGACAATCTCACTGCAGGGACACTCAAGCCAAGAGACAGCTCTTCCCCTGGCAGGGATCTCTTCATCCATTTCTATTAATAAGAGAAATACCTTTTCAAGTTCAACTAGCCTCAGGAAAGCTGACAGAAAACTGACATGACCAAATAGAGAAAATATATATTTAAAAAAATACACACACACACAAAGAAAGCATTGCATCAAAGCACAAGACTGAAAATCATGCGTGACAATCCAATACAGTAAAAGCAAAAAGGAAAAGCAAATACTGTTAGTCAAGGTGAATTAAACGCACACATTGTCGGGTGATTCCCCTGTATTAAAGGGATCCGATTTATAGTAAATTACAGATGCCAACCCCCCCGACCGACTCTCTGCCGCTCCCCCTGGTCGACATGAAGCAAGAATCTTCTTGTCAACCTCTGGATAATTACCGAAACCCCCCCAGGAGATTCCAGTTAATGACGCACTATGTTGGAAGCTAGAATCATGTAACGGCATTACAACAGTGCATGACAAAAGGAGACCAAGCCAAGTGTTATACCTCGCACACAGAACAATACCGGACACACTATAAAGACAAGAACTGTGGTAACAGTGGAGTTCAGAATATTTAAAATAATGCTATATCTTGAGTTTATTTTTTATTTATTTTTTACTTCTGGCCTTGCACTGAAGTATGACGCATGTCCATTGATTAAAAAGCGATCAATGATTGCAACACATTTGACAGCAGGCCGCTTTCTTTTTATATACAAAATGCTGGCCAATGTGCTTCCCAAAGAATTACAAATATGATCATCTATGCTTCCAAAATGAATCCTATCCTTCTCCCTGTATAGATCCGTACCCGAAGACACTGCTGACAAACGGAAATTCATTGACACTGTAGGACACTAGTTTTGGTAGGAGTAGGACAGGGTTTCTGTGGCCCCTTACGAAGTACATGCATCTTAATAATCCCTTAGTAATTGACTCTAGAGACGGTGTCTGACTAATACTGCTGGGATCATGGTTTTGACTGTCACTAAGTTTTCTTCATGAAAAGGTCAGCCATATAGATACAGGGAAAAAACTACTGAATAAAAAAAAAAATCTAAAATTAGAATACAGACTGTTTATATGCCACTGCATGAAGAAATTAAAATAATGCCAGTGAGGAACCAGAAATGTAGGATTTTTTTTTTTTTTTGAGAATGTCTTGCACATCAGAAAAAGTATTTAATTTTTCACAGGTACATGAATGAAAAACTAAAACCCTAAACATTCTCTCCTCATTCTATAGATTTATCCATTCACACTTTTCTTTTTTACTCTTTATTAAATGTTAATAATTTGGACTCAGAGTAGGTAGGGGACACTGCTGCTGTACCCTTGATCAAAGGCATTGTACCTAGATTGCTCCAGCAAAAACACAGCTGTGTAAAATTGATGATTGTACTTAAAAATTATTTGATCTATTGTAATTGTCATTCGCTGTGGATAAGAGCATCTGCAAAGAAAACTAATAATCATAATTTACTCAGCTAGCCTGGTGTCTACAGCTTAACTGCCTTCTTCTGAGCATTTTTTGTTGACGGCTCAACTTGGCCAAACAATCAAAAAACGCTTAACATTATACAGTTAACTCTGCAGATTTACGTTTAACAGAGACCATAAATAAAGCAGATAAGTTAGCTGTATATCACCAAAAAGCAAATAGAAATGTAAAACGCATGATAGAGTAAGAATAGGTAGAGAATAAATCAATTCTCTTTCTCCACCGAAATCCATTCCAGTGATCTTTCATCGGCTATTTCCTGTGCCACAATGCAAATCAGTATTAGAAGATGTTTGGGCGACATTGCTGTACACACCTTTTAAAGAGGACAGTCACCTTGTAAAAACATGTTCAAATGAACCTGCCCCATTAGATGACTTGGACAGAGGAGAAAGTATATATTTGGCTTGAAACAGAAACAGAGAACACTAACAAAACAAACCTATATTACGAACATCCACCATCTGCATTACCCCACATACTGGAGCCAGATTTATGCCTAAATCTCTAGAGGTATAAGTCAGCACAACTAGGCCCGACTGTGGTCATGATTAATGTTCTAAATAGGGTTTGACGTCAATGCTGATAGCATCAAATATCTGTCTACAGTACTTTCGGTGGACACAAAGCAAAGCCCTCTTGAAGATGACAATCCTGCTCTTTTTCTGAAGGAAAAGAAGAAGGTTTAGACTTATTTTCTCATCACCTTGCAAAAAGCTCTTTCGGTATGAATGACAAAATAACCTGACCCGAGATCAGTTTCCCTACTGCTGCCCAACGTTAGTTAAATACAATCACACCACCAGTTGGGGCATGTTATGTCCTTCTGTCCTTAGCTCAGTGCTCTTTATAATGGACAGACTGGCAATACTCAAAGTTGCACTTTAGAAGAAGTGGTGTAATCCTAAGGGATGCTCCCTGGTCAATTGGGGAGGTCCAGCATCGAATTTTCTGTCTTCCCTGTCTGTTCCAACAAAACTAGTTGCCAACTGGCATTAATCCCCCCCCACCCCCCACTCACAGAGTAATGCATCAAATGCACCTAGCACAGCAGTTTGCTCCGTTCCAGGTGTTCAGAACTGCTGGCTCTCGTACAAATGAAATGCACGTTGCATATCCGTCTCGAGAAACGCACTCAAAGTCACAGGATTAAAATATTCAGCAGCTGGTGCTGGTGTATATGAAACCAAACACCTGTAAAACTGAAAGGGATCAAAATGATACGGAATAAGAGTTACATATGTTTTTTCCTGGCACTTCTCATCCTAACTGGATCTCATGCCTTTCTACATATCAATTTCTGTTTGAAAATCAACTGTTTGAACATAACAGGCATTTCTAAATGTTTCTTTTACAGAAACAATGTATTTTAAGGCTTAGCTGATGAAGTCGGAGGTTGGTGAAGTTCAAAAATCTTTATACTGTACAGCAGGTTGTCAGAGAAAACATTTCCAACACAAAATTACTTTAATTACTTCAACGGGTGTTGGTGAAAAGCAATTTCTAAAACCACCCTGTGGTTTAGTTAAGTTAAGCTTCCCAGCAATCCCAAACCAGAATGAACACCTCTTTAATTTACCTCAGACACATCTGGTATTCTATCTCCCCATAAACAGACAGAGAAGGTTAAATAAATAAATGGTTCCCCAATATTTATGATCAGAAATCCTGGAGAGAATAGAACTTCAGACTTGTTGTCTAGGCCACTGTCGACTCCTTATCTCCTCTCTCATCTGGCATGGCTTCCATCAGACCAGGATTTGTGAAAATGGTGCAATGGAGAGCGCCTAGGAGACTGCATTAGATGGACAATGCAGATGCTGCACTGAGAAACTAACTGCTTTGCACGGAAATCCGCTGTAATTCCCTTTGTGAAAACACGGAGATCTGCGCTCCAAATCTCTGCACACAGCTCTCACACAGCTTATGTTCCCTCAGTCACATGACCACATCCCACCGTGGTCTGAAGGGGCCACACCGCAGAAATATCAGATCGTGCACGGTTTCAAACTCAAATATTTCCTCGTTTCCAGACTATCTACTAAATCAGTTATCATTAATTTGTGGGACATCAACAGTAATTCGATTTAAAAGCATATGTAATAGAAAAGAGAAAGATAGCAATTGGGAAATGGATAAGCCGTCCAATCTACACATGAAATCTGTAGGTGGAAGTTTAACAAATTAACCCCTACTTTCTTTTCATGTTAATCCCATGGTTTCATACGTACTCTCTCTGTATATATAGCTTTTGTTCCCCTCTAAGCTTTTGTTCCCTTTGAAATGTGCAGTGTAGAAATTTCATGGAAACCCAACTCGTTTTCCAAGAGACCAATTGCAGTGGAATGCTCTCTGTATGGCCGTGATAACTTCCATGTCACCTCCTTTGAAAGATTCACATTTAAAATCAAGCTGGGCAGCTATTTTTCCTCCACTAACGCCATGGTTTATGGGTCTCCTTTCGACCTCTCATGTAATGACAGCTGCCAAGGTCACTGTATTACTTTTTAAATCACTTTTGTGATTGGGAATGAGGACCCATTTGGTTACTTGAATGCAGGCACATTAGCAATAAAAGAAAAAAAAAAAAAAAAAGGAGAGGCTCAGCCATCCAATTTGCTGTAACAAAATGCATTACTCACCCCTCAGGAGCAGAACTGTTATTAGCAGGTGGCCATAGTCACGTACAAACATGACAAGAGCCCTCCTCCTTAAAGATATAACATTGGGAAGATGCTGTTGGAGCTGTCAAACGCAACCTCTCTCTATCATTTTAAAAGACAGCAATACCGTGTATCCATCCGAGTGCTGCAAAGATGCAGAGAGGAAAACCCAGGCTGGCTGAGGTGAATGCCGTTTCAAATGGTGTGCACATTTGGGATGCAGAACAGCAGGCCCTAGAAGCACCGCACAGCTCCTGACGCAATGCTGTCTGCTCTCCCCCTACCTCACCTGCAGATCTGCAATACAATCAGGCCAAGCTAACAGAGACCAGAAGGGCCACGTTCATCGCTGCAGGTTCATTGCAGTCGGCATCTCCCATCTGCTGCCGTATCCCAGCATTGTTATATAAGCCAGAGAGCCCCCAGTCATTCCTGTTGCCTTTGGAAAACCATGCCTGCCTCCTGAGCACAGTCTGACACCCAAATCAACGATTCTCAAGCAACTGGCATTTCATTATGTACAATCCCCATCATGTTCTCATTAGAATGTGGACTCATTTACTTAGGCAGGCTGGTCTCGTTAAGCATGCATTTACAAAGCAGGACATGCACATTATCACGGTGGTGGTGGGGGGGCGGGGGGATACATTTATAACAGTCAGACTCACTAGTCAAATCATGCCTTGCAGGAGGAGTTGCCCCAGGTAGTATTATTACATAAGGTCTGTAAAGTCTTTATTGTAAAAAAAAAAAAGTGTTAATGCAAAAAATGCTGGCTTAAGTAGATAATAGTAGTCAAAACAAGATGACAAGCTGTCTCTGGCATTAAAAATAAAATGCAAGTTGAAAAACAGCCGTGTTCTTAGAAACCAGCCCTGCACTCAAAGAGTTTTGCCTGGCAAACACACCAATGCTTTGGAAAAGGTCTGGAGGATTTGGAGGTAGAGGTTTATACTGCATTCCTGAGATCACCCAGCACATCTGATGTAACAATCTAGTTAGTTATTGAGTTGATTGATGTGTACATAGAAAATACATACATGTAATAGTGTGTAATAGGAAAAGGGATAAGTGTGGATACATGAATGTTTGTATTGCTGTGAATATATAGCCATTCATTTATTTTTCATAGAATGCATGCCTTTTTGGAAATGCCAAATTGAAATCACAGACTACCAAAAAAAAAGATACAATAAGAGATAGACAGTTAGATATAGTAACAGTCATTTACAAATTTAAATACCCAAAAAATGAAACGCTTTCTTTTAGACAGTCCCCACATGGCATGTTCTTCAATGCTTCAATGTGAAATATCACCGTTGTATATTCTAGGCTCAGTGACTGTAGTGCTCAACCGTTGGAAGGAGATGCACAGCCCCTTCTTTAGGAGGTATAAAGTTCTGAATCAGCCAAAATGGTGAAAATTATGACCATGGCCATGGAGCAAAAGGGGTTTGGCACTGTAGGAGAAGCAGATGCACACCTTTTCCTTCTTCTTATCTAAACACACTAAACGTAACCAAGCATTTTTGTTTAAATAGTATTTTTTAATTGCAGCCTTTGCTGATTCTCCAAAGCACAGCTGTCGGTTAAGCCTGGTGAGACACTGCGATAAATTATTCATCCCAGCCATCAAGACATCTTTTGTAATGATTAACCAAACAGCCGCTCCGAAAGGGCAACAATAAAATAATCAAACATGACTACTATGATATCTGCAAGATTTCCTTACTCACATTAGACTCCAGAAGGTTAAAGCAGTGTCAGCATCCTAGAGACAAGGGCAGACGGACCATTGTCTGAGCTTTGCATCCCGAAGAGATGATTCCAGCAAAGACGAAAGGCAGAAATGAAAAAGAGAAAGCTGGAGGGAGCAGGGTGTGAGAGTGTGCGTGTGTGTGTGAGAGAGAGAGAGAGAGAGAGAGAGAGAAAGGGAGAGAGAGTGTGCGTTTGGCTTGTGTGCGTATTGGGCACGCTGAAGTGGGAGGAGGGTTCGTATCCAATGCCGTAAGCAAGGTGCAGAAGAATTGATAACGGCACAATTCAGCGCATCTTCGTTAGGAGCTAGGCTGTGAGGCGGGAGCCTGGCTGCTGCAGTGGGTTTTGGTTTCTGCGTTGCACCCCCCCTCTCCCAAAATGTCTCTGTCAGAGGAGAAACGGCATCATCTCCTTGCATGCTTGTTTGTGAAAGGGAGATTCGGGGAGAGGGAGGGGCAGTTAAAGGTGTACAAATAAAAACCATGAATGGAACAGGAAATTGGAGTCACAAAAGGAAAAATAATCACTCAAACTGTCCCTTTTTGTGTTAAAGGAGAGGCAGAAAGACTATTTTTTTTTTAAATTAAACCAACTAGCTCATGGTGTTGGGTGTAAAGAAGGATGAAACTGTAATCCCCTTTTTTCTGTTGGGGTTGGTTAGCCCCACAGTGGGTGGGGGGGGGGGGGGGCTTATTCATATGCACAGGCAATCCAGTGACTGAGAGGGATGGAAAGGGAGAGAGATGGGGAGACGTGAAAACGGGCAGGGAGTGCAGCTGGGACTTGCATTGCAGAGCGAGAGAGAGAGAGAAGGGGGCGGGGAATTGTATAGTCAGGTCATGTAAGGGCTACAGAAAGGCAAAAAATATCCATACTGTGTTCTTTTTTTCCTATTACTGTGAGAAAGGGGGAAAGATAGGCTTTACTTGTGCTGGCCTATTTCCAGTTCAATTTCATTTAAAAAATTGAGAGAGGAGAGAGGTGGGTGGAAATGAGGCTGTGCCGAGGGTGGGGGTTTACACAATCCGTCATCTCTGGATTCTATTGCAAGAGGATGAGGTTGCCATGGAGACTGCATCCAGCACACTGGAGACAGATGGCAGGGCCTGCAGCCTGGCTGCCCGCTCCCTTTTTGCTGCCCAGCCCAGGAGTGCATTCATGGAGCAGGAAGAAACTTTTAAAGGACATTCACATGAGTGCATGAAATGTCACAAGCGGGAGCAGAACGTGATCATTTGGATTTCGCTGAAAGTGGCTTTATGCATTTCTGGTTTTACAACGGGCAAATTATGGGTTAGTTCTGCTTAATACTCTCTACCCAAGTGTGACTCTACATACACAAAAATAATAATAAAAGTGATTACTGAGCTTTATTGTGATCTCAAATCACACTCCCTTCAGCGCAAACCATTCAACATTTCCTGCAATGCTGCCTAACCCTCAACCTGAACAGCTATTGGACACCACTGGCTTGTAAATAGTACATTTCCAGCGTTTCATCTTACCCATTCACCTTGTTTAAACACGCTGGGTTCTCCTAATTGCCACTAAGCCTCGGGGAGAGCAGTAAATGCCAAATGACGTCATTGACTTTACAAAAGGGAGGCAGCAGGAGGTGCGTCTCCCGACCTTGCTGCTCTCTCACAGATCAGTTTTACACTGCGGAGTCGATTGTACACCAACATCTCTGTAGTTACATGAGCCACAAAACTGCAAAGCAAAGCCACAGTACAAAGCCCTAACCTCTAAAGACAACACTGCCTGTGAATATGGCATTGTGAACTTCTAGTCCGCGGCTTTCCATGAACTAAATAAACAGCAGGCAACAAAAGTCGAGTGAAATACTTTCTACGCTTCCAGTCTTTTGAAAAACTGTAAGGTAACAAAAAAAAAAACACAGAGCGTGGGTATTCCAAAAACGTATGACAAAAAAAAAAAAACTACAGTTCATTTGATTCTGAATGGCACACTACTGCAAGGTTGTTGGCTTTCATCCCAACTACATCCTGAATGACTTTAGGCCAGCTGCACAGATCTGACTGGATGGAAGTTTGTAAAGCATTGTAACATTGATCCAGATCGATTGATCACAACAGCAATGTTGTATTGAACAGACAATGTCGTCAGACAAGCTTTGGATCTTCTCTGAAATTGATGGGTATTTTTCTTTGGTCATCCCAGCTTGCCTGTCCTTCGAATTCAACACTTTACTCCCTGCTGCTTGGGGAAATAAGTATCTAAGCTCAATCTCTTTTCTTCTGTGCTTGGCTCTTTCTTCAAGTTTTCTGATTTGCTCTGATTCTGCCAATATGACCCGTTGTTTGCTTCTTGCTCTCTGAAAGACATTATGTAGTTGATACAGAACTAAAAAGATGGCAAATGACCTTAGTATCACATTAGAGATTATAGTTTTACTTGTATCGATTACATTTTCTGCAAGGTGGCCTAGTTTTTTTGTTGTCATGGAGATACAGTCCTTCACACTTTTTTTTCCTCTCTTTTTTATAATTAACAGCTTAAAATCATGCCTACATATATTTCTTGACTAGGTCTCCAATAAAGCCATTCCAAAATCGGAATCATGGTGTCTTTAGTTTGAGAAATGTATATTATTCATTTGGGTTACTATATTAATACATTGTTTTAATGGGGTTTAAACTTTTTCAATTATTAACTGTTGTCCTGATTTGGCTATATTGATTTGTTTTTTTTAAATATTGCCTGAACTAGGCGTGCATTCAACAGACAATATTGTTTTCGAATAATGCACAAATTTATGTTATATTCTATTAGAAATATCAAAGTTAAACCGCATTTCATCCAATGCAAACAGAACAAAAGTGCAGACAGCGATCAGATTTAAAACGAATTAAGAAAATGACACAATGTTTAGCCAGTATATTGTCCAAGCCATTAACAAAACAAAGGGTTTGTGTTGCCATGTTCTTCTGTACCAAACACCTGAGAGTTCATATTTCTGAGACAAGTCTATAAAATTACCTGGAAAATGTTTTATTTCATGAGGTTTGTTTGGTCTTAACCGGTAAAATGTGGTTATTGATAAAGGATGAATGGGTGGATGGATATTTTGCATGAGAAAACATCACACCGCCCAGACAATTTAGAAACCCGTTTCTCCTTCCAATTAACTTGGATAAAATGTATGTTTTTCATGGGCTTTAAATCGGGATGGACAGTGTCAGTTAATCTTGTTAGCTGCAGGGTGTGTTAATGTTTTCTGATCTCAACTCCCTGGTCAGTTTCTGAACAAACCAAAGGCGAAGCAGGAGGGGTTTAATAGATTATCGTTAGCTAAAAACAAACAAATTCAGGATTAAGGGATTCTCCACATGTGCGTTAAAACGTAAGCTGACTGAAGGGCAATCAAATGAAACTGAGGGAGACAAATAATTAGAATGAAAGCCAATACCTGTTTGGATAGGTTATGTGCACCAATAGATATTATCATCAGCATAATCTAGTTCTGTAGGGCAACATTATTCTTTACTGGGAAAGCAATAGCTTGGGTGTTATTCCCATGACAGCCTTATATGGAAGAAAAATAGAGTACTTATTTAAGAGGGGTATAAATATTTAACTGATTGAAGTTAATGGCACTGCGTACTGAGCGAAGGTTGTCTTTTGGCAAACCCACTTACTCACTACTAAAAAGATATACCCCCAGGCATTTAAAGATGATATTGTAATAAACACCACAACAAAGCATGCCAAGGGAGTTTACACAGATGTATATAGATTTAGATTTATATACATTTTAACACTACTGGAAATATATAAAGTATATCAGTTCTAGTTTTTTTTGTACAAACTCCCATGAATTGTACATGGAAGAATTTTAAGTGAAGTTTGATTGGATGTATAGGAGAGAAGAAAACCCAGCTAGAGCTGTACTTACCCAATCATCTTGACTTTATTTGAATCGTGTGTTCACAGTCACTGTCCACAATGTCCAGCTCTCTTGATAAACTCCAGAGAATCATGCAACCTATAGGAAAGAATAGCATTCAGACAGCAACCAAATCACCTCAAAGAGATGACAGTAGAATGGCCTGCACTTACAAAATTCATTAGCTATTATATTGTGAGAAAACTAATTTGTATACATAAACCATGCCTCATATGTAAACACGTCTAAGTGTAAACACTACTAGATTATAAACCATGGATTAACTACCCATATGTGATTACTATGTTTGCTTTATTTCATAGCCTAGATGCCTTCAAACACATGATTCTGTACAACAAATAGAGCCAGCTAGTCACTCCTTTAGGATGACATCTTGTGGCTTTGAATGGTATCACAGTCTCACAGTGTAGGTTTTTATACAGCACTTTATACACTCACCTAAAGGATTATTAGGAACACCTGTTCAATTTCTCATTAATGCAATTATCTAACCAACCAATCACATGGCAGTTGCTTCAATGCATTTAGGGGTGTGGTCCTGGTCTAGACAATCTCCTGAACTCCAAACTCAATGTCTGAATGGGAAAGAAAGGTGATTTAAGCAATTTTGAGCGTGGCATGGTTGTTGGTGCCAGACGGGCCGGTCTGAGTATTTCACAATCTGCTCAGTTACTGGGATTTTCACGCACAACCATTTCTAGGGTTTACAAAGAATGGTGTGAAAAGGGAAAAACATCCAGTATGCGGCAGTCCTGTGGGCGAAAATGCCTTGTTGATGCTAGAGGTCAGAGGAGAATGGGCCGACTGATTCAAGCTGATAGAAGAGCAACTTTGACTGAAATAACCACTCGTTACAACCGAGGTATACAGCAAAGCATTTGTGAAGCCACAACACGTACAACCTTGAGGCGGATGGGCTACAACAGCAGAAGCCCCACCGGGTACCACTCATCTCCACTACAAATAGGAAAAAGAGGCTACAATTTGCACAAGCTCACCAAAATTGGACAGTTGAAGACTGGAAAAATGTTGCCTGGTCTGATGAGTCTCGATTTCTGTTGAGACATTCAGATGGTAGAGTCAGAATTTGGCGTAAACAGAATGAGAACATGGATCCATCATGCCTTGTTACCACTGTGCAGGCTGGTGGTGGTGGTGTAATGGTGTGGGGGATGTTTTCTTGGCACACTTTAGGCCCCTTAGTGCCAATTGGGCATCGTTTAAATGCCACGGCCTACCTGAGCATTGTTTCTGACCATGTCCATCCCTTTATGACCACCATGTACCCATCCTCTGATGGCTACTTCCAGCAGGATAATGCAGCATGTCACAAAGGTCGAATCATTTCAAATTGGTTTCTTGAACATGACAATGAGTTCACTGTACTAAACTGGCCCCCACAGTCACCAGATCTCAACCCAATAGAGCATCTTTGGGATGTGGTGGAACGGGAGCTTCGTGCCCTGGATGTGCATCCCACAAATCTCCATGAACTGCAAGATGCTATCCTATCAATATGGGCCAACATTTCTAAAGAATGCTTTCAGCACCTTGTTGAATCAATGCCACGTAGAATTAAGGCAGTTCTGAAGGCGAAAGGGGTCAAACACAGTATTAGTATGGTGTTCCTAATAATCCTTTAGGTGAGTGTAGAGTGATCACAGCAATTCCCATCTCCAAACATGGCCAACAGCATTATTAATAGGATAGTCAACAGCCAAATAAAGATATGATCAGTTAAACAGTTAAGCTGCTTAAAAAGATCTGCCCAATTAAAATGTGAAAGGTGTGTTAAATAAGAGAACCACTTCACTCTTTTTAAAGGAACTATATTTAGTTATATTTCATAGTCATGCATACATGACATATAATAGGGTCCATTTGTTTTGTATGTCTAGTACACAGTTCTGTATTTGGCATTTTGTTAACAGAAAATAGTCAGATATTTGCAATTACGGGAGCTTGCGTTTTTATCTGATACAAGGTCTTTTAGCGTCTGTGACTGTGGGTTCATGTAGAAACAGTTCTGTAAATTTTGATTTCAGAAAGAATCACTGGCCTATTTTGTAGTGACCTTCCTTCATTTGGTTTAAGGTTATTTTTAAAATGTACAATCTTTAAATCAAAAGGAAACTCTTCAACTTTCATGTCCCAAGACAAATGGGACCTAATTATTGTCCTTTACAACCTTTTGTCTGGAATCAGATGGTAATCTCACTTCCTTTTCAGCGTGAACATGTGACAACTGCATGACAGGACTTTATGCAATCCATCACATTCCTGTGTAACTCAAAAGATACAGAATATATTTTTATCTTAAATTTATAAATAGGACACTGTAGAGGAAAGGGTGTGCAATTTGTAATGGCCAGCTTGTGCGTTCTTGTTTATGCATTTGTTTGTTTTGGACCAGATCAAAATAACCAAATTTGAACCCTATCAATTTGGAAATTATTGTTAGAAGTCACTTTCTACTATTTCAAAATGAAAGTCTGATAAATTACCATCTAAAATTGCATTTTAATGCATTTGGGTCAAATGTTTTGATTTGGTCTAGCCCAAAACAAATGCACAAACAAAAATGAACAAGGTGGACATTTAATATTGACCTTACCTCTACAGTGTCCTTAATCTAGCCCCATGTTTAAATGTCTCCAAAAAACATAAGAAATACAAATGTAAATATATGTTTATTCTTTTAACAATTTTCGAAATAAGTTATTCATTTTGTTTTTACCATTTGTGGCCCCAAAACAGTGCCATCTCACAGACCTATCAATCCCAATGGATCAATTGCAACGAACAAAAGATACAAGATAGGGTTACAGGGAAATGTTTACTGAAACACTACTCAGAAAAGCAGCACCAGACTATATTACTGATTTGGAGGACAACAGCTTAAAAGATAATGCAACAGAAGTTCTTTTTTTTTTTTTTTTGCTGACCGTTCAGAGATTTATCAATATCAGCCCAACCTTAAAAAAATAATTTGAACCACTTTTCTTTACTTTGAACCACTCCTTTGTTAATTAATTAATACGAATTACAACTCCCATGTTTTAAAGTTAGGTATGGTGACCATCTTAAGCCTGCTTTACGTCTCACATTGCACAAACAAACACTTGACCATAATTGAGGCCACCTCACTAATAACATCCCAGTATTGGTTTCTACACCACAAAAGAGATTTTCTTTAATAAACCCCTTTGTCATGAATCAGACGCTCCAAACACAGTAGTACAACAATTGCATTCAAGTAATTGCTAGGACAACGCTAAGGAAATATGCCACATGAGACTGAGATGTTATTTACCTTGCACAGATGTCACACATTTGATACACATACTTCCCCTTCGGCAAAGCCCTCCCTTCTAAGCCAACAGGTTGAGTCATAAAACACTTCAAGGTGTTAGTAAATAAACTCCTACATTCACAATAACCTATTTCTAGGTTATATTAATTTTAAGTGACAAGGTTGTCCTTTGCTATAACAAAATACAGTGCTCATATTCCTCCTGCACAAAAGATTTAAGCACTTATAACCCTTGCCCTCTGACCTCCACTGTCAGTGTGGTAAAATTAACTCACCAGAGTGAAAAGACGCACTCTCAGTCCTTCCTCAGTCATTTTACCTTCAGAGGGATTTCTATAGAGCATTTCTGCCCAACCATCAAGTGGTTCAGTTTTTCAGTTTCCCCTACGAATTAATCTCTTCCTCACTCTGCACCATTCCCTGCATTTGATTTCAGTACCTCACACAGATAACTTATTCTTTTTTCTCGGTCCCAGCTTTGGTATCCAAGTTGCTCTCACTTGCTCTCTCTCTCTGTCTCTCTGCAGTTCCTTTGTCTTCCAACGCCTTTCCCTTTTCTCCCCTCTCTCTCTCTCTCTCTCTCTCTCTCTCTCAGAGCCCTTAGTCACTTTACTCTTGCTCCCGGGTTGGAGGAGCTCTTAACAAGATTCAGCTGAGGAGCCAGAGCAGAGTGAAAAACAAGCTATTGTGTGGCGACTGGTGAGAGCTAAAGGCCAAGCTCTTAACTCGTGCGCTGCTGGATCCGTTTGCTGCCCCCCTCTTTGGGGAATCACAACCATCTATTCTTGTTACGGTATGAATGCAATTAAGATTACAAAGCAAAGCCGACTGTCATTAAGGAAATTTGACAAGACTGTGTAGAAGTCCCTTAAATGTGTTTTGCTGAAGCTTCTGCAATGTAATTAAATAACTAGATTTTGAAATGTGGTTACCTCGTTAGAAAATGATAACATCTGATGCATTACACACTGTTCTAAACTCAGAAAATGCAGTTTTGCCCAGGAATGACTTCAGCAAAGGGACCCGACGGAGAGCAAAGCTTAAACGTGCAAAACGTGCAAAACGTGCCAAGTGACAAGTCATCTACAGCAACGCGTCTAACGAGAGGCCTGACATTTTGAGAATGAGTCTCACAGATTACAGACGACTAAATAAGCCTCTTACATGGGATAGATTGTAATTACAGTGTTTAGGTAAGATGCATTTTCAATTAAAACAAAAGTATTCCAAATTTAAAAACACAATTTAAGCTTAAAGTCAGTAAAAAAAAAAAAAAAGGGACAACCACCTGCTTAGCTGAATTTGAACACTAAGCAATAACAAAACACAAGCTGCTTAGGACTTTTTACATTACATGCCAATGCCATGCCTTTAGGACAGAAAACAGAGCTCCAGTCACCAACTAATTTCCTTCAGTTACTTCAGGAGCAGGCCCTTGCAATTACAGATGAAAGGACTACTTTATCAACTGATACAGTTAGCAGGATCACAATGATATTCCCTGTACAATCGTTGGCAAAAGTAAAAGGAGTTTGGTTGTTGCCTCAAATGGATAAAAGTGCAACAGAGATTGTAAACTGCTTATATAAATCATTCGTGTGACATACTGCTTCCATCTTCCTTTGAAACCGTGTATCGTATCCGTTTAGTTTAAAAAGTAAATAAATATATTAAGCTCTCAGATTAAACAAAACCCCAGCTCAACTGCAAATAAACCAAACAGTTCATTGGAAGCACAAAGAAGCTTCTTTAAAGCACAAAGCTACCCTCAAGCAAAGAGTTTATAACCTGGGGGTGGAGAGGAGGTTGAAGTTATTAAATTCTGCATTGTACACATTTAAAATCGAAGTGTTATAATGGATCTAATATAGAGAATAAGCCCAGTATATCATTAGTGTTTTTATTTTATTTTTTATATTAAGCATTCATCCAGACTGCATCCCTGAAGCCGTATTATAGATTATTATTTTTCTAATTATTCAGATGCAAAAGAACCATACTTGTATTCCAACTAGTTCAAGACTTTGGCTCTTACCTACCATTGTCTTGACCAAACTGCATCTAGCTACCTGAAGTCTTCCTACACCCGACACTCACCTTCTGGCGATTACACAAGACATCTTTTTGGATTGTACCTGTGATACAGCAGCCTAATCCCCTGGGCTGCTCAGCACTCTTGCTTTTATGCACCTAATTATTAAACTATGCTTCCTTATGCTCCTGCATACACAGGTATTGTTAGCACTTATATTATATTACTCCAACTTCTATGTCAACCACTCCCTTTAGCACTTATCTTGAACTTAACTGTATTATGTCTGCACTTGTTAGCTCATTGTACTGGGATGTATGCTTATTGTATTACTGCACTTTGTAATGCAAGGACATCTGCTAAATAAATAAATCAAATATATACTATAGAACATATTTGAAGTGGCATTTTTTTCTAGCCAAAGTTGAGAAAAAAAAAAAAAGATTTAGGTTTGAAGCAACAAGACCATTAATGCATAAAGTCATTAGTCATCTTGTACCTAAAAATCAATTTTAGATTAACTTGCACTTTCTACTGTTAGCAGTTTGGGTTTTATTAGTAACACAATGATGAGACTGGGCTATGGATGAAAGCAATGAATTACAATAATAGGGCTCTTGATAAGCACGACCCATTCACTCGCTGGGTTAATGTGAACAAGCTTGGAGCATCACTTACAACTGGGCCTGGTTTATGCTGTGAGCCAAGGCGGATCACAGGCCATTATAAAAGGAGGGCTGTTCAGAGTGGGTTGATCCGGAGGGTATTATTTCACTGTGACACAGGAACGGTGAGATCATTCTGTAAATAAACACCATTTCTATGGCAACCAGGCCAATGCCGCTCTCTCTCAGCTCTGACAATGAAAACCCCTGTGAGAGAAAGCTGTGTAGACGAGACTTGGCACAGCAATAATAGATGAAAGCAGTCATGGAAATAACACCGGCTGCGTGGACATATTCTGCCAGTTTAACTCTTCACCTGACTGGGACTTTCATGTTATTTAAATGCTTCCTTTTTTATTATTATTATTTGGAAATGTTTTCAGAGGACAGTCCCTGACAAAACGATGCATGGGCAGCAAACAACCGTAAAAACAAAACGTCGACACACTACATGGACTTCCCTTAGTGTTTCAAATCCTTTAACGAGTAAGAAAAGGAATGGGTCGCATGAATATTTCAGAAAATTAGTACTTGAAAGAGGATGCAAATCAGGGGTCGTCACCTTCTACACTGAATGACAAATGGTAACAAAAACACCCTGCATGATTAATATCAGACATCAATTGCGTTGAACCCTAAATAGATCAACATCAAATCCATTGTCCTTTAAAACAGGCCCTTTTCCCTAACAAGCATGTTAACTTCCACTTAACAGTCCAATAAAATCGAAGGAAAACAAATGTACCTTTTGAATCACATTTTGTCTACCTTGTCTGGCCTGGTTTTAGTGAACAGTAAATATGAACGTGACAAAATGCAGGAAAACAGAGCTGAACATACTTATAACTAAGAAAATAAATATGAATTACCACAAATTCAGGCATTTGATTGCAAAATTAAAATGATGGGTTGCAAATGCAACCCCGGTTATCTGAAAAAGGAAGCACTGCCCAAGGGGGAGGGGTTTATGTGCACTTCCGTATGAAAGCAATCGAAAACGTAACTATCAAAGATGCCATTGGCCCCTGCGCTCGTCACTCAGAACAGGTCCTTTCCCACTTCCTGTTCTATAAAATGAGGATGAACCTGCACAGACATCCATTTTACCGGGAGCCAGGACTCCCATGTGACCTTGCAACCCTTGGGCAGTGCTTCCTTTTTCAGATAACCGGGGTTGCATTCGCAATCCATCGTTATCTTTCAAGTCGGAAGCACTTCCCAAGGGGGAGGGGTTACTGTGTAACCAAACTGTCGCAAGGGAGGAGGCAGCGAGCTGATAAGGGAGCCTGCCCCGAGGTGTACTGTTAAGGGCCTCAGTAACAACTCCAGAAAGTAAACATTTTTCAGGGCCACACATGAGCTGTCCAGGAGCGAGGCCCATAGTCGCGCTCTACAGGAAACTGTCTGTAATCAGCATATATAAAGCGGCGCTTACAGAGGTCAACCCTTACGCCCTCCGCTAACCATCACAAAGTGCAGCTAGGAGTGAGGCCATAACTTCTTGCACAGTGTAATATATAATACATATATATAGGCGCGGGGCAATCAAGCAATCTGTGCGCCATCCTCGTAATAACGTGGCAGTGGACACCCGATCCAACAGGATTGTGGCCACAGATCCAACGTATACAACAAAGTACACAATACACAGCTGACTAGTCACTCAGAGTAGCCAGCCTGGATAGTAACATAACGCATGTATAGCGTGGCAACAGGAACCTTCATGCAGCCTATGCACAGCACAGGAGCGTCCTGCCCAACTGAACAGTACAGGGCAGGGATTTCCACTGTGCTGATCAATCAAATATATGCCGTACAAACAAACTATATATACCACGGGGCACAGGAACCTTCCATGAACCACACAGCAGCAGTTGACACCTGCTGGTTAGTCCAGCTAATGCAGGGCAACGTTAGCTCTACTGTTAATTGTTAATAGTTCGTGTTAATGAACGAACTATGTAAACAGCGGGGCACAAGAGCCAACTCACGTGCTTACCACTGAGGACAGCAGCAGCGGTCTCTGAGGATGAACCTGCGCAGACGTCACATTTTATAGAACAGGAAGTGGGAAGGGACCAGTTTTGAGTGACATGCGCAGGGGCCAAAGGCAGCTTCGATAGAGTGACGTTTTCGATCAGGTTCCTACAGAAGTGCGCAGAAACCCCATCCCCTTGGGCAGCGTTCCAACTTGAAAGAATTATATACTTAAACAAGTTCTTGATTCCCTAGGTTATTATATAGACTTAAGTATTAATACAAACTACACTCAGATTAAAAAAGCTCAATACATAAGTCACTTCTCTGTCAACAACTGAAGGACTGGTGACTACATAAGCGTAAAACTTGACGGTAACTAAGCAGACTGATTAAATGTATTCACCTCAAGTTCTTAAGCAAAATAAATAAAGAGCAACAATAAAAACAACAAAAACAAAAACTGTTGAACACTGAAGCTTTTGGTTATGTCTATATTGCAGAAATCATTTAAGCCACAATTTAAACTAAACGTGGAAAGTTTACAACATGCACTGCTTTTGTCAACATTCATTTCGGCTCAAGCACAACACTGGCACTGCAGACTTAATGAAAATATAAAGATCACATGTAGCAAGCAGATGGATTCCGAGCCCACACAGAATTAGAGCCATGAAAGTTGAGAAATGCAATAGAAATGCAGCCTACTTACAGCAATTTAAAGAAGAGCGGCGTTGGGTGGCTTCTTAGTGGCTCCTCTTGAAAAACCATCAACCAGAGTGCAAAACAGACCTCAGTTAATTCCCCCAATAGTGCCACCTGTCATTGTCCAGACGTCTGGAAACCCTGGCAATGAACGCGAGAGATCCATCCATCATGCGGCTGATGCCATCTCCAGCGTTTCCATACCAGTGAGTTTATTTACCCGTTTCTGTCGGGATAGTGTAAGGTAATAGAGCATTGGGCTAAATGAGCAAAAAAGGGGATCGCCCTAATCACTTTACAGTATATTTTTAGATGGCATACAAAGTTGAGAAAAATAATATTTCACACAATAAGGAACCAGATATTCCTTGTCATAAAAATAAAATTTTGACCATCATTAGCAGTCATTTTGCAGGAATGATCTTATTAACACTAGTACTGTATCCAATGAACAATTGCACCAACCTTTCATTCATACAAAACAAAAAGGAGGACTAAAAAGGAAGACAAAACCAAGAGTCAGATAGAATTTGAAGGAAATCCTTATCAGTTTAATTGGATTAATAAACCAAAGCCAAAGTTAATGGTTTAATACCATATTTTATTTATTTGTATATTGTATAAAATTCATTTGATTTGGGGTTAGCGGAGAACACGTGGCCTTCATTTTGTCTTTAAGCATTTCCATCTTACATGTTCTTTCATGTTTTGTCCATTTATAAATATTATCTCCAGCTGCTGAGAAGGTTCTCAATGCTATATTGTTGGACTCCAAGTGGAGGCAGACTAACTCATTATTTTTAACATCCATAACACAAGTGAGTTTTATGAGGAAAGTAAGTTGACATGCACTTTGTTATAATTTAATGGGCATTTTCAAAAAGATTACTCAGCAAGTCAACATTTTCCTTCAGTTCATCAATGTTAATGTGGATGGATTCCCAAAATGCTGAGGTATGTAATAATTTAAGATTTCTCACTGTGAACTGTCTGCTAGGCATCTGTCTGAAATCAAGTTTCCATGGCCAAGTTTCCATTTCATTATCACTACCCCAAATCTAGATTTTAAAAACCATTTTGGCATTATTTGGCATTAAACAAGTCCGTGCTCTCGGAGTCCAGCTGCTTATTAGAGGGCTTGCTTGTCTTCTCATTAAAACGTCTGAAGAAGGAGAAGATAGTGGAACTCTCTGGACGCCCTGATTCAGCTGGCTTTGGCGAGTTCTCCATCGCCTTCTGGCTGAACTTTCTTTGGAGGAAATCACCCAGTCTGAAGCTAGGAGAAGACTCTATTGCGTCTCGCTCCTTTTCCTGATCACCCTGCGCTTTCCGTGACTTGAAAAACCCTGTTCGTTTTCCTGAAGGCAAGGAAGTCTCCTCCTTCCGTGAAACGGAAGGCAATCTCTCTTTTGGTGTCATTACTGGACTGCAGTGGTTTGCAGCCATTATCCGTCTTTGTGATGGACTTTTAATTTTTGAGTCCGTAGAAGTCATTTCACGGTGCTGATTTGCAATCACCTCCTCCAGCTTCTCGGAGAACTGCCAGCAATCAGCAGATTTCATCTTCCCTATGTGGCTTAGCATTGGGGTTGGAGTTCTGATGAAATTGTCAGGGAAAAAAAAGATGTTGTCCTCTCTATTACCAGTGGGAGTTGTGGGCAAAGCAGTGAGCGTGTGGCGGCGAGTTATGCTGCTGGAATTTTTTCCAGGAGTAAAATGGCTAGCAGGAGGGCTGAGAATAGTCCTTGGTGTGAGGTCTTCTGACTGCTCAGGCACAGCTTTGTGTCTGTCCTCACGGTGGTCCCGAAGGCAGGGAGAAGTGGAGGTTCCATTGGGTGACCTTGTGCCCAAATTCTCAAAAGACTGGTCTCCGGAGATTAAGCTCCCTCTGCTGTTTTGGTATTTGAGAACTTTGCGAGAAACTTCTCGCATGTGCTCTGCATTGTTCCCTTCCTCATCCCCTGTGCCACTGATGGAGTTTCGGTCCATGTCGCTGCTGGTGTTGCTCATTGCTGAGGGGGTACGACTTTGTCGGTTTTGTTCTTTTGACACGGGGACGCTGTTCATGTTCTCCAGTCCAGGACCAGATGGAATCCTCTCTCGTCCTGAACTCTGCTCCTTCCCAGTCTGGAGTGGACTCTCCTCTATTAGAGAGTTCTTAGCAGGGTCTTTGATTAAATCTTTTCCATTCTCATGCATCTCTACATCATTGATAGGATTTCTTAATCCTTCCTTGTCACAGGACTGGTTGTCATTTATATTTTCTGGGATGGTCACCTCTGGCAGACTTCCCCCATTGGGAGAGGGTGTCCCAAGTTTGCGGCGAGAGCTGCCGCGTATGAACCTCTGCAAGATGGACTCCAACGCCACCCCCTCCATGTCCTTGTCCCTGTGTGAACAGGTGGCTGTGGACTTGCGCTTGGATGCACTGTTCAGTCTTTCCCGCTGCCTTCTCTTCACCTCTACCAGCTCCCGGTCACGGTTTTCCTGGAGACACAGAAGCAGAAAGACAGCTCTCATAAAAGTCAGTCTTTGGAAAACACTTTTAAATCAAACCCAAAGTCAAGTAGTAGAACTGAATCTCCTTCAGGTTACCTGTATGGCACGCATGAACTTGTCACAGAACGAATGGAAGATTGAGCAGCACTCTTCCAATCTGAATTGGTTGGGATCCTCACAGAAATACTCAGCCACCGAGTGACTCACAGAGTTCAGAGCCTGAAGGGAGATCTCCACCTCTGCCAGCTGATCTTCTGCTTCCTGTAGTGGAATATTAGAAAAAAAACTGAAATTCTTGTTTGTTAAAGTTTCTATTTTGCATAATTTAGGAAATATTTATCAACACATGAAGCAGCAATTCATTTTACACTTCCATTTTTTGACCCAAAATTCAACCAGTTTGCACCTCTGGCAAGAATCCTACATATGCTCTGTTTTGAACACAAAATGGTTATTCTATCAAACAAACTTTTCTACATCAGCAACTAATTGCTCGGTCATTGAAGAGATATTACATAATATCCCACCTAACAGGACGATACTCACAGTTTACATTATTCCTATATGGTTAACAATCCACCTCACAGTCATTCAGAACAGATGTTCCCTGCAGTAGGTCAGTCAGATTTTTTTGTTTTTTTGCATCATCCCAAAGTATTTGCTCCTACAGTGTTTTTGCTAATTAACGTGCAAATCTTAATCTACATGCGAGTCATGAGAAATAACAGTGCAGCATTACCCTGCAAATTGGTATCTCAATGAGCAAGACCAAGGGAGAGAGAAAGATGAGGGAGACGGAGAGAGACAATCACCTTCAAGAAAGACTCCATCTGCTCCTGCAAATCCTTCTGATTTTTGGCATTTGCTTTTGAATCTGCCACTTGCTTTACTTCCTTATTAAACTCCATCTCCACTTCCTGTTTAAAAATCCTTCAAGGGCACAAAAAAAAAAACATTCCTAAGAAAATCTTCACAATCTAGGCCTGAATCCAGCCATGACTTCTCAATCTTTAAAATATGCCTAAAAGCAGGAAATAAGCCACTATAGCTACAGTTCCACAGCCCAAAAAAGGAATACATCAGCAATAGGTTTATATAATTCAGCAGTTCCCCCCAACCCCACACTACCAGATACCTTTCCTTACCTGGATGCTGGTCCAATGTGTTTTAGCTGATCAGGTAATTTCAGCAGGGACATGTCGATTTGCTGTGCTTGCTATAATGAAATAAGAGTAGACCAGAGAAAGTGAAGTACAATAATAGGGAGTAAATATAAGACCAAAAACAGAGAGAAAATGTATTTTGACCAGAATGTCAATCTTACCATAACTACATAGTGCATCAAATTCATGCCTGGTTTGTTTGCCTTCGTGTCTGCCAGCTTCAGCAGGGAGGTCATTCGAAACCCTACAGCACTACCAGCATAGCCCCCCTATACATGCACAAAGAGACAACGGAGAAAGGAGATTAAGAAACAGCCAAGCATGGAGGATACAGACTGCAAGCCTTAGGGTACGAAAGTGTGTATTTTGATGAAGTAATCCAGAGGTTACCACTCATCTTCTCTTTGTAGGAAAAGTGGTGTAGATGAGAGTCTCTTTCCATATCATGTCAGATACATTCCTGCATACAATTTGAAAGTGTCTAGATTTTGCATTTCTGAAAGGTAGCGTCTTAACAATGCAGTATAATGGGGCCATTTGATGCCACTATCTCTGGTATAGGAACCTGATCCCCCCCACACACTCTCTGGACTCACAGCGTTCATATAGTTGCCCATCTTCAGGACCAGTCGGATGACAGTGTGCAAGTCATTACAGTCCAGCAGCTCTGAGGAGAGAAGGGACTTCGTCAAGAGGAAAGATCAGGGATTCTCTCACAAAGCCACATTGCCCTGCTGCTCTGAAGGACACTTGAGATAAACCACAAAGCCTACCATAGCATGGATACGAGGTAAGCTTGGCATTCTGTAACTTGAATAGAGACCACAAAGTGGAGAAATAAGCCATGGAAATATGTATACAGACTGTCTGTGTTGCAAAAATCTAGTGTTCCTTACATTCTTTTAGCTTTGCTTTTTGGGTGGAAAAAAATCTCAGAGGAATGGAAAATACATCATTCTGTACAATAAAAGCACATGTAGGATTAATGATTAGAAATTAAACAAGGACATTACTTAAATGTTAAAAAAAGGTACAAAACGTTATGAGAAAGAAAAACCTCTAGGATAAATGATCTGTTTAATGGCTTAAGTTGGCTGAAAGTAAATGTAGAGTAGTGCAGTAGACAGTTACAAACATGGCTACTTACTATAACAGATGAAATAAGAATGTACCTTTTGCAGCATTGGTCATTACAGAAATTGACTGTTTCATGTTCTCTATGAAGGGGGAAAACTCCTCTTGCAGGACTAAACCCTGAAGCCGCTCTTTGTAGCTGAAGAGAAACAAAAGGCAAGATACATTTCACACTTAAACACATAAAACACAAAATGAGAAGCCAAAAAACATGCAACAGTGCAATAAGTATATTTTTCTACAGCTTTCATGTTCCATCATGAGCTATCCCATGGTTTGAGTGAACCTGGAGTTGGTCTGTGAGATTCATAGAAAAGAAAGATTGCCACACTCACCTGGGCACCTTCACTAACAGAACCATGAACAAATCTGCCTCCGAGAGCCATGCCAGGTCACCTTTGAATGCACGCAACTTCTTCACCTGAGAAGATATTAGGGACAAATTATATGCCGTCTCCAGCAAGTCTTCCCCAGTTGCATGGCCCTAATTCGGAACCCCCAGTCTTGTCTACAGTAAATGCATTTTGGCCACCAGCCTTGGAAAATGTGTACATTGTTCTGCCCTAGCAATCATAAACAAAACAGCCTGAGGTCAAAGATATGTGGATGACAGGTTGAACTACCTCTCCGTCCTCCGGCAGGAGTTTAACGAGCTCCTGCAGTTTCCCTGCTCCATATTTCTGCCCGCTGCCTTGGCTGATGTCTTCGACTATCTCCTGGACGGGCCTGCAGAGGGAGCACAATCACTGGTAACTACAGAGACACCGACAAAAAGGCTGCCATTGTCAAAACAGTAGAATGTGAACTTTACCCACTGGAGACGTATTCTCTAAAAACATAGAACATTACGTGCTTGGGAAAAGAGGAGACAAAAGACATGGAAAGTGTGGGAAGGGGTGTCTTCTACACAAGAGTAGAAGTAATGTTTACAAATAATATAATGTATTTATATTCTGGTAAACTATAAATGCCCTGAATGTTCTCCTGTGAAATAAATACAATTCCTACGTACACAGTATTATTTATTGCCCGAATTATTCAGCCAAGTAGCTCACCTTAAAAATAATGCAGTAACAATCAGTAACTGCACCAGTGATGAGTCACTGCCATTTGACACAGGAAGTGCCCATTAGAGGTATAACTCTATATTCCGGCTTACTCATCCACGCTGATCCCTTCCCAACAACATCATCCTAATTGCGACACTCTTCTCTGGATTGCTACTGTACTGAAAACCACAGATCCTATGACAAACACCTCTCTGGTGTCATCATTGGGCGTAAAATTCTCCGATACATCTCTGAAGACCTCACACTGATTGGTGAAAGATGAGCTTCAATCCCCCCTCAACAAGCCCACTGTGAAATGATACAGTTCACAAAGGCTGACCACTTATATTTGTGTGTGTGTGTGTGTGTGTATATATATCTCCCCCTTTAATTTCACTGCATTGTCCAGTATATTTGAGACAAAGCAAATGCATTTGTTGAAAATATAGTTGGGTGGAATGGAGTTCCTCTACCTTTTGCCAAGTTTGCGTCACTTGTCAGCCATAAAAGACATCAAAGGTAATCAAACACCAGACCTTCCAGTTCTGTTGCTACATTCTCTTTCATTATGAAAGTTTGGTCACCCTCAGCCAATCCTACACTTTAATAGCGGACTGTTCTAGAATTCTGCAGTGCAATAGAATGTGTGGGAAGCACCAGCCACCTTTGCCATAATGAACACTGTGGTCTAGTGAAGAAGTTCTCGTTGGTTCAATTAGCAGGTGGGGGGGGTCTACATTTTGTTTGAATTAATAAAGTTAAAGAATGTACATTTTATCATATGCCAGTGAAAGGGAGTTAAAGATTTAAGGTACATGTATGACTCATTACCAAGCAAAACAAAGAAATAAAGGAAATATGGACAAGCCACATTCACATCTTAGTTGCACAACTGGCTATTTGGGTAACTCCTAGCAGAATTACCTGTTCAGTAGTTCCGTCATATTGCAGTTAAACATGGCTTGTTTGTACATGTTTAGACCGTGGAGACCTTACAGAGGGAAACAGCATCTGGGGACATGGCAGACACACACTGTACTGAGCATGCCCAGACCCACCCTAAGCAACACCCCCAGTTGCTCACCTTCTGAACTGCTTCAGGAAGATTCCAATGTTCATGCTCTTCTTCGAGTTAAGGATTGAAACCTGAGGGAACACGTTTAAAAAAGGGAAGGGGAAAAGACGAAAGTATTTAAATATTTAAATACCTGACAAATAAATACTTGATGCCATGTCACATAACAAATTAACCCTATTCTGGCAATGTTCCACATTCATGCAGTCAATGAAAGTGAAAAAAATGTAAACATTGCTCAGATCCTTCTTCAAAACATTATTTTCTAAATATGCCATTTTAAATGACAAAATGTCAGACTCTTTGGTCATTTCAAGCAAGGTCTGGGTGTTTCTCCATATAGAGAACATTTGTTTTTAAATCTAATATTGAGGTAAATTGGCAAACTTCTCCACAATACAGGTATTAATAGTGGAAGTCAACTAGAACGGGCCCATTTAATAGAGATTAAATCACTTCCCTGAAATTAAATATTCTATTCTATAAGGAAATTCCAGACAAGGAAACTGAATTGTTGTTTATAGTTGGAACAGTGCCAAAACTTGTCACAAAGTTCTAAGTCTTTTTATATAGCCTAATTATTTTGATGGTTTACAGAATTGAGTGCAGGCCACACTGTTCTGTATGATTTATCATCATTAAACCAACAAATTAATATACATACAGATAGTGCCTACATATACAGTAGAAAATCTACAATCCCCTTTTGTTACCTTATAGCCTGGAATTAGAAGAAAATTTAAAATAAAAACTGAAATAGCTTGGTTGGATAAGTGTCCACCCCCTTATAACAGCGATCCTAAACTATCTCAGGTGTAAGAAACCAGCTTCAAAATCACACACCAAGTTAAGTGGCCTCCATCTGTGTTAAATTGTATTGATTAACATGATTTCAGGATAAATACAGCAGTTTCCTCTACTGGGTGGTATATTCCAAATACTCAACTATAAACACCAAGGAACTGTTGAAAGAACTCCAGGACAAAGTTGTTAAAAGGCACAGATCGTGGGATGGGTTTAAAAACTAGGCCTTTAAAATCCATTGGAGCGTGGTCAAAATGGTGGTGCCAAACACCTACTTCTCAATCAAGACCCTGCCTAGACCAGGCTGTCCGTTCAAACTGGATGACCAAGCAAGTAGACTGATCAAAGAGGCTTCCAAGAGACCAATGGCAACTTTGCAAGTGTGTGCATGTGACAAAAATATCCCAAGCACTCCACAAAACTGGCCTGTACTGTACTCAAGAAAGCTCACCTTGAATCCTGTGAGAAGTATACAAAAAAGAAAAAAAAAAACTCAGGAGATTGTGTAGGCAAAACTTTTTGGCATAAAAGCAAAGTGTTGTTTAATGCAAACCCAACACAGAACACCATCCCTACTGTGAAACATGGTGGTGGCAGTATCATTTTATGGGGATGTTTCTCATCAGCAGGGACTGGGGTACTTGTCAGGATAGAAGGGGAAATGAATGGAGCAAAGTACAGAAAGATCTTGAAGAAAACATGCTGCCCTCTGCAAGAAAGCTGAAACTGGGACAGAAGATCTCCTTTGAGCATGATGACCCAAAACACACAGTCAAATCTAAACTTCAGTGGCTGAGGAAGAAAAGGGTAAATGGTGCTTGAGTGTCCCAGTCCACTCAGAGAGCCATGACTGAAATCTCATCGAAACTTTGTGGCATCACTTGAAGATTGCCATCCATCAATGCTCCCCAAGGAACTTGACAGTTTTGTAAAGAAAAATGGTCAAATATTGCCATACCTAGGTGTGCAAAGCTGGTAGAGAACTACCCCAACAGACTCACAGGATTCAAGGAGGTGTAAACTTATTGTAGGCTCTGAATATACACTCACCTAAAGGATTATTAGGAACACCATACTAATACTGTGTTTGACCCCCTTTCGCCTTCAGAACTGCCTTAATTCTACATGGCATTGATTCAACAAGGTGCTGAAAGCATTCTTTAGAAATGTTGGCCCATATTGATAGGATAGCATCTTGCAGTTGATGGAGATTTGTGGGATGCACATCCAGGGCACAAAGCTCCCGTTCCACCACATCCCAAAGATGCTCTATTGGGTTGAGATCTGGTGACTGTGGGGGCCAGTTTAGTACAGTGAACTCATTGTCATGTTCAAGAAACCAATTTGAAATGATTCGACCTTTGTGACATGGTGCATTATCCTGCTGAAAGTAGCCATCAGAGGATGGGTACATGGTGGTCATAAAGGGATGGACATGGTCAGAAACAATGCTCAGGTAGGCCGTGGCATTTAAACGATGCCCAATTGGCACTAAGGGGCCTAAAGTGTGCCAAGAAAACATCCCCCACACCATTACACCACCACCACCAGCCTGCACAGTGGTAACAAGGCATGATGGATCCATGTTCTCATTCTGTTTACGCCAAATTCTGACTCTACCATCTGAATGTCTCAACAGAAATCGAGACTCATCAGACCAGGCAACATTTTTCCAGTCTTCAACTGTCCAATTTTGGTGAGCTTGTGCAAATCGTAGCCTCTTTTTCCTATTTGTAGTGGAGATGAGTGGTACCCGGTGGGGTCTTCTGCTGTTGTAGCCCATCCGCCTCAAGGTTGTACGTGTTGTGGCTTCACAAATGCTTTGCTGCATACCTCGGTTGTAACGAGTGGTTATTTCAGTCAAAGTTGCTCTTCTATCAGCTTGAATCTGTCGGCCCATTCTCCTCTGACCTCTAGCATCAACAAGGCATTTTCGCCCACAGGACTGCCGCATACTGGATGTTTTTCCCTTTTCACACCATTCTTTGTAAACCCTAGAAATGGTTGTGCGTGAAAATCCCAGTAACTGAGCAGATTGTGAAATACTCAGACCGGCCCGTCTGGCACCAACAACCATGCCACGCTCAAAATTGCTTAAATCACCTTTCTTTCCCATTCAGACATTCAGTTTGGAGTTCAGGAGATTGTCTTGACCAGGACCACACCCCTAGATGCATTGAAGCAACTTCCATGTGATTGGTTGGTTAGATAATTGCATTAATGAGAAATTGAACAGGTGTTCCTAATAATTCTTTAGGTGCGTGTAGTATACATATACAGCTTCATATGTATGACAGGGATCACATGTCCCTCGACTACCACGTTTTCAAAGGGTCTGGATTGTTTTGTAAAGCAGGAGCATATACAGGTTGGGGCCTGGGAGTTTGGAGTTCAATTCCCAACACATGGCTTCCCATGTAACATTACTATACATGTATACATATAGATTGTTTTCTTCTGGAATACTATAGATATAACCGAATAATTTTCCATTGTGGGATTTTAGTGGCTAGATTCATTGAATCGATTTATTTATTTTGATGTGTTGATCTCAGCTAGACTCAATTTCTTTTTGCCGATGATTAGAATCTGTGCTCCTTTTGCATCATTCTGATATGGTTCCTTTTGAAGTATTTGCAGAGATAATGTCCCATTTTCTTATGAAAATGTGGACTTGTGGACTAGTCTCGGTCCACTGCATAAAATAAAGTTCTTCATAGTCCTGCTGAGTAAATTGATCTGAGGTTTCACACTGGACTTCTTCCAAGTATGATGTGAATGTCTCATTGTTCAAAGGAACATTTGGTGTCATATAGAATTAGAACATTTTGTTCAACAAAAAAAACTAAAATTAAATACAAAAACAAAATCAAAGTTAACACTTGAATCAACGTAACCAGCCCTTTGACTAAAATCTCCTGTCAGGGTGTTACTTTATAATCTGGTTACATTATATTCCTCCAGGCTAATGAAAACTGGAATTAGTAAAATATAAATAATACTTTGAGATACAGACATTGTTTTAATCACTATATTTGTCACAAGATGTCTTCAGCTTTATTTTGGTGAGGGAACACTTCAAAAAGGTTAACTCATTGAAGCATTATAATTAAGACTTGCAAAGGTGCCTTGGAATGGAAACACATACTTAAATGTAAACTTTTGTGGAAGTGAACTAAAGTTATTTTGAACCACAAACATGAAAACCATACTGTTCATAACTAATATACATGTAAATGTTAGAAGACATTTTGCAGTAATAATTGTAGACAAACTACTGTCAGAGCCAGGCTCCGGCTACAACTAAGAAATAATATAATGAAATGCATTATTCATACTATATTCTGTTTGCCTATTCCGTGACCCCTTTCAAAGCCAGTTAAAAATATTCATACTCAGGATTTCATTTTCTTTAATTTTAATTGCTGAAAAAAAAAAAAAAAAAAAGTCATATAAGGGTGTGGACAACTATATACTGTCTATAAACTCAGGCCATTGCTGGCAACACTAGGCCATTTCTCGCTTGAGGGAATTCCAGTACTTCCCATTAAAAATAATCTAACCGATTATTTTAACAAATCAATAGGGAAAGCCAATATGACAAGAAAAGTTTCCAAAATGTCCTTCCTACTCCACCTGTTTCCTGAATACATTATATTCAGGAAACAGCAGGATAATAGGGTGTCATTTTAACCGACTTATTTAGGACTGATAAGAATTAGAACCGGGGAAAATGTAGGGCTATATGAAATCTGCATTGTGGAGAACATGGATGGAATCGTGAAATTCAGGCACTCAAACACATTATAACAAACACATTAAGTCAGTTTAAAGAACATGACCCGTAAAAAAATATATTTAAAAAAAACTGTAGAAAAGTGCTGCCTGCCTCTTGTGCCGCTTCATTCTCGCTACTGCAGCTCTGGTATTGATTGAGTGAAAACAACAACCAATTACTCGGTAGGACAAGAATCAACATTTTCATCCTGTACAGTCATACAATACATATGTTTGTGTATCAAGTAAAGAAAGGACACACAACATGTGACCAAATAACTCATATTAAATCATATTTAATTATGAGTACAGTTTTTTTTTTACTTTATAACTTGACACTCACAAATTGAATTTGATGCCACCACAGACTGTTGAAACAGATTGTTGTAATTGGACATACCAAACAAATCTGCATTTCTTGGTAAAGCACTTCACGACTTCCACAGCATGTGAAAAGCTGTTGGGGTGAAGTGAGCCCCAATCACAGAATTATCTGATGATCGGAGAAAATCCTTTTTAATAAAAAAAAAAAAAATTGTAACTTTAATAACTGCCTTATTTATGGGATCTTTTGTGTTCCACTTGTGACGTCAATGCCTAACTCTTCCCGATTGTTGTTTCTTGGCAGTGCAGCAAAAAAGTTTCAAATTAGGGCTGGGCGATATGACAAAAATAATATATCGATATTTTTAGAAGTTTGGGCGAAACACGATATATATCTCGAGGTTTCTTGGTTTTATCCAATCATGCCACAAAATAAGACCAAAGACACTCAAACTACACGTATTTAATTAATCCTCCAATAAGCAAAACTAACAAATACTACATGCAGGCTGTCATGGTCAATATATGAAGAATGCAACACATTACAGGGCAAGTGTTGTGTGATCACTATTACGTGTGTTATGTTGTTATGGGATTATATATACACACACAAGTTTAAAAATAGTTGGCGTTAAAATAGTTTTAATAAATCTGAAATGCGGGGTGCCTTATCCCAGGAATTTTATATAGAACAATTATCCGGTTAAGCAAGGATGGACAGCAGCTCCCGTCTAAAAAGTCCATATTCACCGATGTCTCAAATTATTTATTAGAGAAAAAGTGAACATCATAATGCTTACGCGTTTCGACTTATCTTCCTCAGAGCACATATATACATATACACAGTATGATTTACTGTCGCATAACCACAATAACACAAGTAATAGTGATCACGCAGCACATGCGCTATAAAAGGTACAGATTCAGGTAGATTTAGCACAGCCGGGTTTATAGTGGCGCATTAACATCTGCTAGACAGAGACATTTCTTTCTGACTGTCGCGTCTCGATTCTGCTTACCGGTACAGCACGTGTTAATACAAAATAGTTATAATAGTAATAATAATAATACAACTGTTGAACCACTTCACTATCTTAATAAAAAGAAAATGATACTTTCTGCATATGTGCATTGCTTTCCAATTCATTAAAATGCAAACAAACGTTTATTAATTTTATACAATTGATATCAGTCTAAATTAGCGGGGGTGGGGGTGCTGCTTGCAGATCGAGTTCAGCCCGGCGACGAGAGCGGGGCGGCCCGTGTGCGCTTGCGCATTAAAGTGTCTCTTGGTTGTGCTGGTTATTGTGTATCAGGTCTCTCTCCTCACGTCTGTCTGCGTTTCTGATGCTCATTTCTTGCCGCATCCGACACGTGTGGAAGAACCGGAAAGAACTCAAAGCGTCCAAATGACGAAAAATACTGCCTCGATATAAACGATATAGCAGAATATGAAACGATAGACGTTTTTCTATCGTCATACGATATATATCGTCATATGGCACAGCCCTATTTCAAATGCAATTGTCTTATATTTATAGTGCAAAATAATGCATTAGCCTATACATTAGAAAGGTATTATAAAGTAGTTTATGGATAGTTAGTCTTTTAAAAAATACGAGGGTTTTAAAATATTGTTCTGTGGGGAAATGAGGTCCATCTGCTTTATGTTTCTCGGTTTCCCGCAGCTATGTGAATAAAAATGGATGCTTTGAACGTCGAAAAAAAAAAAGTTTGCACTATATTTAACTTATAAATCCGAAATCAGGAAAAATTAAATCTAAAATTAATTTAAAAAGAATAAAATGGATTTCATATAGCCCTAAACATTTTTGGGTGGAATCCAATGTGTTTCAGTCCCCTGCGCCCCACCCCAACGCGTACTTTTAAATGTTCAGTTAACAGTTATAGTTCTGTTCCACACATTCTTCCACAAGCTCCGAGCAAGACTAGACCTGCTTGTGATACTCTTCCACTGCGATTATGCAATTTAAAAATACTCAAGAATGCAAAATGCATTACAAAACAAATTGTACGAACAAAACAAAAACAATTGACCTGACCATTTTAGAGCACAGCATTCCTCATAAGCACAAGATACATTTAGTCAGGCACAATAATGTGTGGAAGAAACAAAATAATGCTTAATGCATTTTTTTTCTTCTGATTTGAAACTATAATATATATATATATATATATATATATATATATATATATATATATATATATATATATATATAAAGACAGTAGAGTTTTACTCAGACAGTCCAGGTTTTTGCTTAAACAAATCTTGCAATTATTTAGACACTTATTTTTCCTAATTATACTTCATTCTTTTGATAAAAATAAATCCAATAAAAGAAAACAGGTAAGTTAGACTTTGATTAAGAAAATATATATTAAATATTGGTTTGTTTTACAAATGCTAGATTATATTTCACTCACAAATACTATGCTTGCTATATAACAAATACTTACACAAAACCAACCCAATATGGAAACAGCAGTAGGAACTGCAGCGCAATATTTTTTTACAAAATAACATACAGAACATACAGCATGTGGCTTCAAAAGGTGAAATAGCAATGAGTCAGCCAATTTTTACTTTATTGCACACAAATTCAATTAATCACAAGCATTTATTTGGAAAGGAAAATGAGAATGAACACGCCGGGCTCTCCATGGCAACCTGGTATTATGTTTATGCTGAAGAGCATCGATTTGCTGGCTCTCCTTCTGGCATTTTCCTACAGGTTTTTTGATTGGATTTCTATTGTTATAAAGCCCTGTGAACAATCCTTGGTTATACAGATGGATTTCTGGGAGTTCATACTGACATCTAGAGTGAAACTTAAATGAGCAAAACAAACTATAGCTCAGTTCAATTAGTCTAAGATGTCCCAAATTGTATGTCCCCATACTCTTCAAAAAGTGTGCCTGTATACCATATTTGGGTATCACTCTCCTATTGAGCCGCATTGCTTTAGAGAACCTACAGGCAGCACACCGTATCCTTGCATATAGGGTACAGGAAGTGTGCATGTTCCAAACGCAGAATAACTTGAAAGCAAATTTGGGTTCAGAAGTGAAATTCTCTTCAAGTAAAAAATTTTTTCATCACAAGCCTTCTAATCACACTATTCAAACTAAAAATCTTTTTCCATTGAAACCCAGTCCACTGAGGCCTACTCACCATTTCAGAGCCTTGGCTAGAGGCTGGCAGTCCCCGCAGACTCTTCCTGGAATTGGCATTGGCCCTCAGTGGCACCTGCTCATCCTGGCTGAAGAGCTCATCCATGCACTTGGTGTCCAGCTTAAAGTCATCTCGCGTCTCCTCCTTGGTCCAGATGTTGCGTTTCCCCACTACATTGTGTTTGGGGATCGCATCCCAGTTGAAGCTGCGCATTTTTGACCGTCGGTTCTGGCTTCTGGTGAAGGGCCCACCACCGGGGGGAGGGGGGGGCGGTGGTGGGGGAGCCAGGGGGGGCGGCGGAGGTGGAGGTGGAGGAGGAGGAGGAGGAGGAGGAGGAGGAGGAGGTGGTGGGGGAGGGGGCGGGGGTCCGGAGGCTGCATACTCGGTGGTCACCATGGCAACACCGCCATCCATCAGTATCTTAAGACACTTTGTAGGTCTGTGGATGGGGGGGTGGAGTATAAGGTAGAGGGTAAAGGAGCAGGAATATACACAAACCAATCTAGTAGAAGATTACTCCAAAAAGACCACACTTTCCAAGGGTGACGGTAGAGAAAAACCTGTAAAGAGACAAAAATAAATAAATACAGATTGTTCAATTTGTATTTGTGGACACAGTACATAGGTGCTTACAAATGTTAAATGCATAGAACTTATTCAAAACCAAGGACAAATTAAATGCTTATAGTGTGCAAACATTTGCATAAATGTTACATTTGAATTATAGCATGAGTGTCACAATGGCAGTGGAAGGGCCAAGGTTCAAACTTCCAACACAATCTTTGGGATTCTCTGGCGACAACCAGCATTGAATTTTAAGTAATTAGACAAATAGAAGGTTATGGTGTTCTGTGAATAAGAATTAAAACAAGTCTATACTGCTTCATGGTGATGAGCCACAGGCTGCCATCTTAAAATCTGCCAGTTTCAAATAGGAGGGAGGTGGGCTGTTATACTCCAGAGAGTCCCACGGTTATGTGCTTGCAGTCTATACAGCTCAATAGGGATGGAGAAAAAGTTAAAGGCCACTGAGTCAGTAAGGTAGTTTTGCATATTTAAACTGGAGTATCAGACTGCTTTTTTAACCTTTCAGCAAGCTGGTACACAGAGGAATAGATTTCATCATAGGAGCAGAAACTCTATGTAGTCAATGCCCTTACCTTGCCATGTTTAATTCTATAATTGTATTCACTGTATTGGACTGACCCTATTAACTTTGTTTTTTGCAAAATGAAAATAGTGTGGTCAGACATCACTTCACAGATAAGGAATAGCTCCTTATCCACTAGTATGAGCCAATGTTGGACTGTTCAGGAACCTGGCTAAGCTCAATGTGTTCTTTAAAAGGTTACAGTGCACCCTTTACCCGCAGCTGATCTGATACAGTTAACCTCACACTGATGTGACTCAAATGTTATAATATCATCCCTTTGTGAATCCCTAATATACAGCCATTGTGTCACAGTATTGAAACAATCTCCTCCTTTTATTATAAAAGTTTTACACCATTATTCTGTCACATTTTCATTGGTTTGTTTTCTGTCACTTGCCAATCTACAGCTGTGGTCAGCTACTATAAGAAAAACAAATCCAACCAAACCAATTAATGCTTCAGCCATTTTAAGGGGAAAAGAAGCAAACCTACAAAATCGATCCTGGGAACAGAATTATAGGTCATCACGAAACAAACTTGAGGCCAGACTGCTTCTGTCATTACAATATGTAATTACATACCCTAAAAATGTAATTACTCTAAGCCTTTCATATTTTGGTAAAATTAACAAAATTAACATGGTGTTACCATTTTGCAAAGCATGAATGGTTTCTTTAAGACACAGGTGACAAGAGCCGAGAGCAGTTTACAAAATTGACATGGTTACAATCTCATTTTGGAACTATCAATATGAGTTTTGCCAGTAAAGCAACTTGACAATGAAACTCAGTGGATAATCACAAGGACCTTTGTTGAATTGTAACTTCTATGTGCTCAACAAGCATAGTCCAGCATTTAATTTGCTAATGCCGATATTGCTGCATCTTGGTGGGTCAGATGTCACAAAAGGCTTCAACCACATAAAGTAGAACAACAATAGGAGAATGCCTAGAGGTTAGCATCACTTCCTTTCAATTATGATTAATAGGTTTCAAATTGTAAGACGAAATTTGAACAGTAGGCCTACATCTATTGTAGCTATAGTTTACACAAATTTCCAATGTATAACGTAATGCAGTATGCAACATTCAACATTTTCTTCACTTAAATCACTCTACACCATGAATCTTTTACATTTTTAATGTGTCTGCATATCATTAAAATGCAATTGGTTCAATTATGCCCTTTTCCTTGAATAAGCCAGAACAGTTGTTCTCAAACCTGTCCTGGAGGAACACCTACCCTACTGGTTTTTGTTCCAAACTGAGCTCACAATTACTTAATTGAACCCTTAATTGAAGTACATTGATTATATTTGACTCTTTAAATGGTATAACTGATAAAAAGTTGTTTCCTTAATAAGATAATTTCCTTATACTATACTTAACTTAAAACCCCTACTGTTAAAAATAATGAAAAGGCTCTGATTTAGGAAATTATTACTTCAATTAAGGGTTCAATTAAGTAATTGAGCTCAGTTGGAACAATTCAGCAGGGTAGGTAGAACACAGAACACAGAACACATGTAGGATGACCACATATGTTAAAACTGAGATTACATTTGTTGCCTCTTAGTCACTCTGGACACCCATAACACCCAAAATCACTACAACCACTGGAGACTTCCAGAACTACAGGTCAAATTCCAGGTGAACTAGCGCAGTTGGGAGTAGCCCGCTGGCAAGGAGCGCGAGAGTAGCCTCCCCTAGTGTGCGCTCACCTTCAGCCTTCGATACACAAACACTAAACTCATATACTTTATTGAGATGTGCTGCAAATATAACAATTCAGAAACCACAATTAAAAACAGACCTATCCTACCACAGAAACCTGTTAAACCATGCACTGTGAGGCACAAATAAAAGCCCTATTTAACTGCTATGCAAATGTGTGGTTTGTGACAGTCTCGTGTTTGATGTTGCTTTGAATAATATATAGGAATAGGTCCTTTCTGTCCAGCTATCAACAGTTTCAACCCTGGCTTGAAAAAAATGAGAGAAACGAATTGTTTTGTTTCTGTAGTTACAAGACAGGCAACACGGTTGCAAACAATAAACTGCATTTTACATGACAATCGTTTGGCAACCTGGAGAAAAGTGGGTTGCCCTCTCCAGGTAAGAGGACAGTAGCTGCCCTTAGTGGAGGGGTTTAAGTATCTTGGGGTCTTCTTCACAAGCAATGGTCAGTGGGGGTAGGAGGTCCTCTGGTAGATGGGCAGGGCAACTACAGTGAGGTGGGCACTGTGAAGGTGAAGCGGGAGTTGAGTCCTTGCACAAAAACTCTGTCTACACCTTGATATGAATCCCCATTCTCTCCAACGGTCATGACTGAGCTACAGGTTATGACCAAAAAGGACAAGCAGAGTTTGCCAGGCTTATTCACCATCACCATGTTAGGAGCATGGCACCCTGTGAGAGCCTCAGAGTGGAGTCTATTTCTGTGGATCAAGCAGCCAGTTCAGGTGATGCGGTCACCTGGTAAGGATGTCCCCTGGGAGGCTTCCACTGGGAGATAGAACCTAAACATGTTGGAGGGATTAGGCCTCTCTCTCTCAGCTGGCCTGGGAACATCTGGGAATCCCCCAGGAGCAGCTGGAATCTATTACAGGGGAAAAGGCCATGACCCTCACCAGGAGAAGCCGACTGAAAATGGATAGATACTTTGGCTACAAAGTTTATGTGCATGGAATTTGTATCTATACGATTCTTTTTTTCTGCAGCAGTACTAAGAGACGTCTTCAACGTGCACTTTGAGGTTGGGTAATCCCATTAGATGACACTTAGCCAATATGTTCTGTTGTCAGATGTTCAGAAATATCTCATGGTAGTCTGGGATAACTTGGCAACTGGGTGGTACTCACTCAACATTATTTGCCAGCTTTCAATTCATGCAGAAAAAATTACACATCAACATGCATTTATATGCATCTTCATTTGGAAAGTGCTTAGAAATCCTAGGATTATTATTATAACTATGAGACCTGATCAAGTCTGAGCAAGCACTGTGGAAAGTAAGAGTGGAAGTTTGCTTGAAACAAAGGAGAAGTCTGAGACAAGTCTAAATAAGCTGTACACTCCCACGTCATGCATCCTGCCGGTGATCATGCTTTTCTGAGAAATATTTGAATATACAGCTAATTTGGATCAAGAACACGTTCACTGAACATTACAGAAAACTTGCATTTAAGGAGAAAGGTTCCTGCACCTGAGAAACTCTAAACTAAGTTATGGCCCTCACATTATCACAGTAGCTTCAACAGATCTTCCTTAAATCTCTCTCTGCTGCTAAAGGCATGCCAGATTCCAGCACTTCCACTGGATCTGGGTTGAGAGGGAATTTATCTACAACCAACGAGTGACATCACATACAGAGCAGCCTTGAGAACTTGCATACAACATGTAAACTGTCATCTTTTAAGTTTCACAACCAGATGTCAGAAATGAAAACAATCAACTCAGGCCAGTCACTTAGCTGGAATGTCACATGGTGCTTCAAAGAATAAAAAGTTGAGCTTCTACAAATTGTGAAGTAATAAAGAGAATAGCATCTTTAAATGTGGGCTTCCTTGCCTCTACATAGAATTCCGGGATTGAATATCAGATGCCTCTTTTGTTTGTTTGAATTAAAGGCCAGGTTCGCATTAAATGGTTGTTTGAGAAATCGGGTTTCTTTTGAGGTTTTCCGAGGTAACATCAGCACAGATGGTTTGACTCACATTTCCTATTCCTCTAATGCAGTTTTTTGCTTCTTCTCTGTGATGCAGTTCCCTATTTATGTAATCAATTGTGTGACCTATGCAAAAACATTTAAGCTTTAAAAGGCTGTCAGAGAAACAACACAAAAACATTTGTATACAGCAAAGTCAACTCTTAAATAACAACATCAGTCATAACCGTTTGGATGCCCTGCTATCCCTAATAGTACATGGGAATGTGATCCATTTAAAGAGATACTCACATTAAAAAAAAAGTACAAGTTATGAATATATGGTTGTGTGTGTGTATGAAAACGTAACAAAATACATTTGCAGTAGGTGTATAGGAGTCTACTGCTGAAATTTCTCAAATGGTTACTCATTGGGATACTCATTTCCATTTATATCAATAAGCACGTTTCTGTTACTGATAGTTTTGATAGGACTTTTATCAAGAGATGAAAGGAAATCCATGGCTCAGTGACCACCATATATCTTTCAACACTAACTGGACAATAAAGCTCCAAAAACAGCCCAGCCTTCCCATATGAAAAGAAACCTGTAGTTATACATCCACATGACTCATATCCATTTATTTCATTTCAATAAACAATGGAACAAATTTTAGGATGTTTTATTTAAAATACGTTAATGTTTCTACAGTTGGATTTATATTTCAAAAGAGAAGATAGTATACAATACATTCGGTTTAAAAAATATATATACAAAATATACAAACAACAACAGGAGACAAGATGTTCGTCGCGAAAAAGGATGGTAGGTAATGGAACTACAAATAACATTCTAACGTCATAAAAGACGCCTGATTACTTAATTACAATTTCTCTACATCTCTATATTGCGTATATACAACGAGTAGGTGAATACCTATACAAAAACGTGTTGTATATAGAGTATATAGAGAAGTTGAATACAGGCAAACAAAATCTGTTAGAAAACCTGTTCTGCCTTGACTGTGTGTGTGGATAAACAGAGGAATACACGTACCTGATGTAAAGATAACGATGTTCCAACGCCTTCAAATAAAATAAAATAAAATAAAATAAAATAAAATACACACTGCTCCGCTTTTAAATACACTCCATTATCACCCGACGCTGCTCTCACATCCAACAGTTGCTGTAAAATCCACTTCTTTCCAAAGCGCAGCTGCCGAGTCGGACACACCTCACCTGTGCTACACGCCCCGCGTTAACCCCTGCCCTCCCGACACCGGCAGCATTTCCCTTCAGACACGCTTGTGCTCTCATCTGCATTACCATCAGCAGCATAATCTGGGTCTTCACTATTTTACACACTACTTTAGAAGGACAATGTATCCAAAGCATTAGAAGACCAAAGTTTGCTTGGTTTTGGACTCATTTACTCATCTTCCCCTAACCAGCTACCTGTGTGTAACTTAATGTCAGTGTATGTGTCTAGTTAGTTTAACATTCAGGGTATTTGCATTCTGGTTTAAAGATAATGAAGGGAGAAGTAAGTCGGATTTTGCTGTTTAGGGAATCTTTCCACATAACAGTTCAATACTCAATGTAGGTATATATTGATCACAATTCCTTTCTAATAAAATTATATAATTTTTGTCACCTTATGTGTCTCAGCCTCCAGGTGTTTCTCACATATAGCCTAGCCAGAATTTAGTTTGATTTCCAGTCATTTAAGGATGGATTAACTAATTGTTCGCGCAAAATTATCAATTATGCCAAGCAGTGACCAAGACCTCTTTGTAAGAAATGGAAGCTAAGTACTATGCATGAAAAGGGTTCTTTCGGAAAGCATCTTTTAAAATAATAATAATAATAATAATAATAATAATAATAATAATAATAATAATAATAATAAAAGGCATCCAAGAAACCAGGGTGTGCTGAAGTTTAAAGGGGTGGATGATTTCAGAAGAGAAACCTTGCTGCAACTTGACATCTGGCAGAAATTATGCAATACACAGTCAAAAATGGTGACTAGATTAGTACACTTCATACAGAAGGCAGGGAAGGGTGTAGATAATGACCTGGAAATATGACACATTTTAATGGATACAAATGAGGAATTAAAGAGCTTAGGACACCATCATCCTTTTAATAGCTTTAACACTAAGTTCTTATTATACTTGTAAATAAGCGTCTTTCATTCCCTGAGGGGTCCAGTTACTGCTAGAAGGATATCTCAGTTTAAAGCCTCTGAACAACATTACCTCTGCAGGACCTCCTTCCTTTATGCAGATGTTATTGCTGGATGAGGACTGGGATTCTTCCATTAACATCGATGTTGACTATCCTCATCCACTTTGCTTCTTGGTTTCTCCTTGCCGTCTTCTATATCTAGAATATGCATGGTACCAACCATTCATTGTGTCCATCCCACTGTTCCTTTTGTCTCTACACTCTCTGTGTGAAGTGACACACTGTCAACTGCGCCTTCAGCCGACTATTTGGATTCTGACTCATTCCAGTCTCATTCTGTGCAAACACCTTTCCCTACTACGCTGCAAATACAGGCTTACACCTATAATACCGACTTTTAAGGGCCTCAGTCAATTTACATTGTGCCATGCCTTACTGAAAGGTGTTTGTTTTTGCTCATAATAATATTCCTGAGTTTGCCAGATGAAACTTAACCAAATGACAGAAGAACAGGTGGCCTGATCATAACCACATCAAGATGTTGCAGAAACAGCTGAATACGAGTGGAAACAAAATATGTAAAACTGAAATGACCTGTATTACAAAGAAACTAGAACACATTCAAAAGTACTCTGAAACCATCTCCTTGGCCATTAAGCAATGCCAAATATTGTTAACAAATGTCACATTACTGATGTTTTTCCTCTGTATTTTGAGTCAATTCCACATTAGTTTAATAATGAAGTATCACTTACAATCAGCTTCAAATTCAGAGACACAGAATTGTAGAAACATTAATTATGTCTTTGTTTTGCCAAAGTCCATTGGATCATTAGAGACACTCCTGACCAATGCAAGGAAGAAAGGAAAAACCGCACATAAAACCCAAGACATTTTGTTTTATTATCTTAAATATCATTACATATATACAATCATTCATACACTACAATATCACAGAGCAGCCTAAAAAAAATATTGATTGTACGCAAATTATATTTCATATATAAACCTCTCATTGTTTTGTATACTAACTACAGCTACGTAAGGAGTGTCTGAAATCTATCACACTTGGATCAGAGAATTGTCTTTTTTTATTTTTCTAGTACAGAAACCATTAACTCAATGTGTATTCATAGGAATCAATAACCTCTGGAATTTAGGAAAGTTAAAAGAAGGGGAAAAAAATACAGGTACACAGATACCCTTTTTCAGGGCCAAACCAGCTGGAATTGGTCATATGGGTACACACAGGACTATCAGTTAAATACAGAATAAGACAAATCAGAAGCAGTTATATAAAAAAATGTTCCTTTTGTGATTCTATGAAGAAAGCAATCATTCCCAGTAGGGCCCATACCAAATCAAAGCTTTGAACCAAACCTACCCACAAATGCCAATTACAAGCTTGTGCCCATTGGCAGTTTAATGTTATATCAGAAGCAGCTTTCTATTAATTATAAATAAAAACATGATGGAGTGCAGGTATGTAATTTGCCATTTGTGAGGAGGTTAATTATTTGATTTGAACTAGGCCTAGATTAGAGGGTACCAACCATTATAAAGATTATTTAAAAAACAATTTAAAAACCTTATTTGAAGTGATGGTATTTGGTTGTTTTGTTCTAAGGTTTCCTAGTTTTAACATGCTAGAAATCTAGTGACGATAGCGCTGAAGCCAGTGTTTCTTAAAAATGGGGGGATCCAGACATCAGTTTAGGATACCTACTTAGTCCAAATATTACTAACCTAGAATGCAAAGCATTACTAATTAACTGGGCACAGTGTGAGGGTTTTGCAGTCCCAAAAGCCCATTTTGAAGGACTCTTATCATCGCCTGTTCTAGAGATATACAAGGTACTGCAAGTTGCTAAAAATGGGATTCCATGCTTTGTAAATGCAAACCAAAAGAAGACGACTGTCTGATTGCATACTTCATAAAAGGGTGACAGTAGTGACACTGGTACTGTCCAACTTACGGGGACTCATCATATATGTACAAGGAAGGTAAGTCAGGGGTTAGGCATGAGGTGCACAAATTTGTTTGCTGACGTTTCTTCACACTGTTCTTCACGTTAGTATTGCTTCACCCAAAGTAGACAAATTCTTAAGTACATTAGAAAATGCAGTAATTATACATCAAACTCTTGTATGTCATTATTTAAGCCTTACTGAGCTTTAAAGTTGCTCCAACTAGGCTTGGGAACAAAGAAGCCACAGCACATTAGTACAACCTTAAAATCATTTGGAAAAAACGCCTTCAAGGATGTATAAAAAGATAGGAAGATCTGTAGGCTGTCATAGCAAACAGTTCATATTCGCATTGTGCATGAATTCCATAGCTTTCTGTCAATTTATACATTATTAGGAAAACAATTAATATTGCCTCTATGTTCCTGCAGTCATTTAGCATCCTCACTGCTTTCTGATGACTGAAGTAATACAAATCTTAAATGGCTAGTTCGCAGCATGTTACAAAAGCTGGTCAAATATAAAATGTTCTGAACCATGTGAAAGCCTGTCTTGTGTTCACTGGTCTTCTACCTAGTACCAGTGCTGTGTGATGCAAATACCACAGTAAAATGTACATTTTACACCTCAAGAGCCATGCTTGAATGTAGTATTAGCCTTGAACAGCACTTTATAAACAACTGTTTGTTACAATTTACAATACTCCTCAAGACAGTGTAAAGAAATAAAATGCTGCTAATTTCAGGAGAATGCTTCGATTTCAAATTTGCAGTTAGGGATGAAAAGACTAAATGAGTGCACTCTCTTGAAGAGGGCACTTTTACGGGTCCTAAGGAGACTATGATTGGAATTGTAAAGCGGATTCAGAAATGGCAATGGGCAGCCAACACATGCTGGTACATCTGGTACAGCAGTCTCAAAGAATATGACTCTTCCATCATTTTGTCTGAAGGGAAAAACAAATCAAATTAGTAACTACAAACTCAGGTGCTCATCTGACACTACTACCGGTCTTGAGGTTTCAAATATGATTTAAGATTCATACAAACGATGGTGCAAATTGCACTTTCATGCAAATATCAAACTGTTTTATTTCTGGTCTGAAAACAGATGTATATATACATACATACATACATACATACACTGTGTTGACATGGAAACAAGTGTCCCCCAATATTATACTAATTGACTAAATTAGTTTAAGCAGAAAACTATCTCCTTATTTGACACATTTTATTGCAATGCAAGACTACAATGCAATGGCATTTTATAGCACATTAAACTAATTGAGGCCAGACAAATCTTCAATAAAAAGGGCTCCCTTTTGTTGTGATTCACTCAGTAGATTAGACTGCCATCTTGTGACAGTAAGATTAATATGTATTCACCTGGTATAGTATTAAGACTCCAGATGCCCAACTATTTCCCTATCAACCCACTTTCAACAAGATCCTTCTCACACAAACACATGCACTCACAATTAACTCTAAAATACCTTAATTACAAGAAAAAAAAATGAAATTTTAACTGAACCCATGTTCATATAAGGTATATTATTATATGGTTTAATAATTTTTTTTAACTGAAGTTTGACAAGTTATTCCATTTGGTTCTTTCCACAATAAACAGGGGTCTTTCCTTCTATAGAAAAGCAGTCCAGCAATATCAAATATCTCGACCAGGGCTCAAAGTGACCACTTGCAACCCCTATAAAGAGGATTCAATGCAAGCATACATTTGCTTAGAAATGCAACATAAGTAAACTGATATTTATTCAGATAGTCCATCTAGCTATTTTTCTCTACCACCCACCTAATATAACAGCAGCTTTGGATTTGACATCCAGATGGCTGTTCTGCAGAATAATTGGTTTTAACCAACGTTAATTAACATGCACACTGGTACTCAGGACTTCTTTTAAACAAATCAGACCACGCAGAGATGCTCACAGGTATTCTGTTTCTCCTGTGAGCTGTCCAAGGTATTGAACACTACTGATAAAAGTCTAAGATTGACACTCTACAGCAAAAACAGATGTGTACGTTCAAAATACTAGCATTTCAATGGAGATGTATATACAAATTAACTGATATTCTATTGTTTTCCTATCTACTGCTTCCCAGGTACTGTCATTGATCTTGTTCGAAGAAACTACTAATCAGATTCACACCTAACTACACAAAAATAAAGCTTTATGCATATATCTTTCTGTAAGGACAACAATCACCTACCCAACGCTGTGTAAACGTTTGTGTGGGACTGTACAGTCAAAGCTCTGGAAGGTGATGCTACATTTTTGGAAAACACCACAGTGTATTTCTATTGTCTCAAAAATGAGCATCAATTCCTCACAGGAGTCAATCCTTGTTCAAAGGCTTAGCACTTCATAGAAATAGACTTTGCATTTAAAAAGCTTTTCTATTACAGCTGGGTACGGTTACACTATTTTCATTGTTCATTTCTGAAAGAATCCTTTGGCTTTGGATCACTAGTGTCTGGGTTTTTTCTTAGCAGCTAAACTTCCACCAAACAATCACTCTTGTTCACAAGGGTTAGTGTTGAAAGTATGTAGTGCTACAGAGATTAACAGAGTGTTGAGGATGTCTGAAAGCAGTAATTGTATTGCCTCAATATGATAAGGATTCCCCGTTCTGGTTGAACTTTAACCCAGGAATCCTTATTTCCTGGGAGGTGCAGTCAAGGTTTTCTGACAAGTAAACGTCATTGTGTGACAGCATGTCATCTGGCCTTTTATCCCTGATACAGTACACTGACTTGTTCTCATTCCGAGTGCATTTTACTTGTTGTGCCAGCACTACTGCTCTGTGTAAAACAGCAATCTACACTGAATGTATTTCACTTTTCTAGATTAAACTACTGGAACAAAAAACATTCTGAATATAAGAGATATAGGATACGTTTAATTTTTTAATCTTCTCTGTACATTAAAAAAAAAATCAAACTTCTGAAATCCAGGTGTGTCATTTATTCAGTTCTTACTAGGCATGTAAAACAAACTAGGCATGCCCCCAACAATGGAACACAATGCTGTTTATACTTCTTTTTTTAAATTAGGAGAGGTAAAGAATATTGTATTTTCAAACATTAGTGCATTCATGACACACGATCCGGGACAATATTATACAAAAGAATGGTGGATGCTCATCAATACTCGTAGCAAGAAGGAAATATAAATATATAATTATTATTTCATATTTCCGTTGGATAATTTATATTAGGTTGAACAAACATGAAGAATCACAATGTAGGCAATGAGCTCCAACAATTTAAAACTACTATTTTGGAATGCTTTTTCCTTCAGAGACTTTTTTTTTTTTTTTTTTTTTTTTTAAACAGGACACAAAACAAATCCTTCTGGAAAGAAACTGGGCAGCTCTACTAGATTTTATATTTTTCAAACAGTACTTGGGAAATCTCAATAGTTGGGTAGAATGAATAGGCACAGAGGCCTACTGATGTACCAACTATTAAAGCAAACAAGGATAATGTAAAGGAATAATCTAAACATCTATTAAAGTTTTTTTCTTCAGTAAATGGCTGTGTTTAAGGTTATTATAAAATACATGGAAGTTTAGGCCTATAAGGACCAGAAGTGTGCGACTCTGAACCTGCATAACCTTTGGACATTGTGACAAAAACGTTCACATCGTACAGCGGTTGACTGCACACCCATCCCACTACAAAACCTTGACCAACAAACACTTGTATGCAGGAGCTGAAAGCTTAAAGGACTGAAAGTTTGTGTCCAAACCCAAAGTCCCTACATAAGAGACATTTTGGAAATTGTCTAAAGCAAGTAGCCAAAATTAAAGAACAGCAAAAAAACAAAAACAAAAAAAATAAAACCTTACATACAAAATAATATAGGAGTGAAAATGTATTTCATATAGCTATATATCTGAAAATAAATTAATAAATAAAATGTATCCAGCTCTTGTTTAAAAAAAAAATAGATGAGAAAAGAAAACCTTCTTCCATTCCCTGGCCCCATTGATTTATTTGAAGCTGATGTACCATTGGCCCTATCTATGCTGGCATAACTTAAACTCTTTCATGAATTAATTTTTTTCTTCAAATATACTACCCTTTAGGGTTTGTAATCCGTACCTCCAGTTAATTCATTGCCTACTTTTTCAGACAAGTAAACATATAAAAGGCAAAGAAACCACCTTTTATCTTTTCATTAAATCAGCTGTTTTCATATGACAAAACCTTATCAGTAAATGCCTCCAACACTTTTGAAAAGATGTTGGTTCCTCTGGCTCTCCACCATGCTTGAACCCAGTGCTGTATGCCACACGCGATATAAACCGGTGACTGAGGTACTGGAGTAATGTTTCCACAATTGGTTGGCCTTGTGATCTGCCTGGTCACCTATAGCAGATAACATCAAGCGGTTTTAACCCAAGACACTACAAGCTGAAGAAATTTGTTTTGAGTTTTTTTTTAGAGATCGAGAATAGATATATATAAAAACAATGCCATCTTTTTCTTTTAATCCACCTACGAGGGATGAAATGTTAGTGTTTCTAAATAACTACAACATCTGAGGAGTTCTTTAAACACAAAGAGAGAAAGAGAGAGAGAGAGGAAAAGAGGAAGGAGATAGTGAGAGAGAGAGAAACAAGAGGGACAGCTATGTCCTGTTGTCTCCTGCTGCTGCTGCTGTCACTGGCCTCTCCTGGTCCTTGCGTCGTTGGTATTTTCTGTCCGTGTCTGTCCATCCGTGTGTCCCGCTTGCCGAGAAGTCACTGCTCCTCCAGCCATGACGGTTTGTCAGCACCGGGAGGCTTTAACTTGACGTTGAACTGCTTGAGGGTCTGTTCAAGCTGCTGCTGGTTCCCTGCGAAGTAGGCCGAGATGGCGTTGTGAAACAGGAGGAGTTGCTTGTGCATGACCTTCACCTGTAAAATTAAGAAAAAACAAATATGAAAAGGGAGAGAGAAAGTAGTAAGCATTGTGTAGGAGACAGTGTACTAAACTAGAAATTGCCTAGAAAATGTTACAAAAGATGAAAAAGTGACATTCAGTCATTTATATGCAACTAATTCCACATGATGTCTAATTCTATTAAATTCCGATCACTGATAACCGAATATGACAATTAATCACTAACTTAAAGGTTTCATATAAACCTACAGGGGTATAAAGTAATTAAGTACAAATACTTCGTTCCTGTACATAAGTAAGTTTTTTGAGTATTTGTACTTTACTTTAATATTTATTATTTGTGGCTACTTTTACCTTTACTCCACTACATTTATGAACAAAATGTACTTGTTATTCCACTACATTTCCCACAGATGACTCCGTTACTGATACTCACTTCAGGTCATTAACATGAATATTAAACCGGCTATATGCTTCATTCAATAGCACCATTCATTCTTCTGTCACACACATTTTACTATTTGGGTAAAAATAAAAAAAGTATGTTGATTGGACTTCACACAGTAGAAAGCCGGGGTCAATTAGGGGTCAAAGTAGTATGCCCACAACGAGAAAAAAAAAGTTTCACCTTGCGGCTGCATGAAAAAAATATATATCTAACGTTAATAATGGGTATGCAAAATGAATAGTTTAGCAGTGCTCACAATTGCGTGGAAAAACTGCAACGTGCTGGCGAGTTTGACGAGTCGTGGGAGAAACTGAAGGACACGGACACCCGCTCCGCACACACACAGAGAGGCGAGGATTGACCTGACAGCGCATGCGTACCTGCGTCCGAGCGGCAAAAGGGTACCGATAAGTCGTGGTAGTGTAGTGTACAGTATTGTTTGCTTTCCGCGATAGGAAATGCATTGTATTGGATGGGGAAGTGTTATTTTGGTAATTAGCAGCGGTTATGTGTTGCATTAGATGGGTATTGTTGGTGCATGTAACTGCGTAGTGTTGTCATAACGTTTTATACGAGCCGGTTATAATTGTCCCTGTTGTAAAGTGGTGCAGTAACCTGTATTATTGTGGCATTTTTTTATGTGACAAATCTCATGCATTGTCGTTTTGAAAACTTCAGAGCTATGCAAAAACATTGTGTGTAATTGTAATATCGATTATTGTACATCCTGTGCTTTTATCGACCGAAAATACTTGTGCCCCCTCAGTCATTTCTGATGCCCCCTTGTGAGTTAATCCTGCTGCCGGGCCTGGAGAGAGATTCGCTACACTCGCCCTAATTTGGTTAATGTCTCCGACCTTAACAGTTTCATAAAATGAGGAAAGTGTTCGTCCTGCGTCAGACATGAATATAAAGTCTGTTGGTGGTTCACACTGGACGGCTGTATTTCAATAGCAGCCTCCACACTGCTATGGAAAATTTGCATCGCAAAGATTTAAACTGTCTACTTTCTAGATTTTTTCGCTGCGACTGGAAAGACTCTGACCAATCAGAAGTGACGTAAACCCACGTGGAAACACGCACAGTATACGCATGCGCCCCATAACAAACAGCGTGGAAGACAAGAAGTTAATTAATGAGGCACAGCATTATCCATTACTGTATCATTGTACATTAAAAGACAAACACATCCATTAAAAAGACAATGCATGGGGGAACATCACAGCAGCTTTACTTTAATGACAGCTGCCCATAAAAGATACAGTATTAATAAATAATATCTATAATTAAATGTGATTTTTATTTTACACATTAACTTTACTTTAGATACTTTACTTTATTTTATAAATAGTACAATTGTATATGAGAAAAAGTCCCGAAATCATGCCCATGGTGATGTTTACACTTTATATAAAATAAGTTTTTAAGATGGCATGTGTAAGGACAACATCATATTTTAAAAATGTATTTTATATAAAGTGTAAACATCACCATGAATTGTTGTGGTCAGATGAGACCAAAATCGAGCTCTTTGATATCAACTCAACTCGCCGTGTTTGGAGGAGGAGGAATGCTGCCTATGACCCCAAGAACACCATCTCCACCGTCAAACATGGAGGTGGAAACATTATGCTTTGGGGGTGTTTTTCTGCTAAGGAGACAGGACAACTGCACCGCATCAAAGGGACGATGGACGGGGCCATGTACCGTCAAATCTTGGGTGAGAACCTCCTTCCCTCAGCCAGGGCATTGAAAATGGGTCGTGGATGGGTATTCCAGCATGACAATGACCCAAAACACACAGCCAAGGCAACAAAGGAGTGGCTCAAGAAGAAGCACATTAAGGTCCTGGAGTGGCCTAGCCAGTCTCCAGACCTTAATCCCATAGAAAATCTGTGGAGGGAGCTGAAGGTTTGAGTGGCCAAACGTCAGCCTCGAAACCTTAATGACTTGGAGAGGATCTGCAAAGAGGAGTGGGACAAAATCCCTCCTGAGATGTGTGCAAACCTGGTGGCCAACTACAAGAAACGTCTGACCTCTGCGATTGCCAACAAGGTTTTTGCCACCAAGTACTAAGTCAAAGGGGTCAAATACTTATTTCCCTCATTAACATGCAAATCAATTCATAACTTTTTTGAAATGCATTTTTCTGTTTTTTTTTGTTGTTATCTTGTCTCTCACTCTTAAAATACACCTACCATTAAAATTATAGACTGATCATTTCTTTGTCAGTGGGCAAACGTACAAAATCAGCAGGGGATCAAATACTTTTTTCCCTCACTGTATATGTATATATATACACACACACACACACACACATACACAATGAAAAATTGATTTTGTAGTCACACTCTCACTTATTAGGTATGTATAGCCCAGATGAAGACACAGTAGTGTTGAAAGGTGTTGTGGTTCAATAAAATGAAACTTATGTAATACAAGAGTCCTGTCTAAATACCTAATATATAAATTATAACAAATGTGATCATTGCAGGGGTACATATTTTATATTGCTTATTTTGTTTTGTGTTTTATTATACAACTCTTTGGGGTGTGTGTGTGTACAGTGAGTTTGCCAAGAAAACTCAAAATGGGCTATTGTATAAATCTCCCAATGTTACCCTTTGTTAATACTGAATACAAATGAAAGTAATTTCCAGATATGTGCCTAAATAACATTTTTGTTGGACGTGGTTTTCTTCAAGATAAAATTGAGGAACCATAAAAATAAAATACCTTAATAATTTATGGAAAATAAAATGTTGGATTAAAACATGAAATGAATCTCTTGCGTGCCCTCTTCATAAGGTACACACACAAACGCATGCACATTCACTTTATTGCTAAAATCACAATTTACTTTCACTTTTGGTACTTGAGTACTCTTGAAAGTAGCTACTTTTTAACTTTTACTCAATTACTGTTTGAATGGGAGACTTTTTACTTTTACTGGAGTAAGTTTTTGATAGAATATTTTTACTTTTATTCAAGTATGACTTTTTTCACTTTTTTTTTAAATGCCCCAAATTTAAGATGATTCAATAATTTTCCAAAATTATGCAAATCTGGACGACACATTTAAGAAATGTAAACATGTCATTTACAAAATGTATCTTCCTGAAAGTAGCGTAAGTGTCATAGAAAGTGACTTCTGACCTCTAGCGCAGACTGAACCATTCAAATTATATAATGCTTTTGGAAACATATACACTCATTTATTACTATTATTCTTGGGAAACGATCAAATAATTTAAAATAATGTGGGGATCCTGATGCTAGGTAAAATCATTTTACATTAGATTGAAAAGTTTATATTAAACCTTTAACTACTGCTGGACAGCAATGAAAAACCTCCTAATTATTCACACTTTCTCATGACATAACTGTAAATATAGTGTCTCTCACTGAGACAGAACTCGGCTCAGAACTCGGAATATACAATTTAGAACTCGGAACTCGGAATTTACAATTTAGAACCCTGGAGGACACACTCGGAATTAACAATTTAGAACTCGGAACTCGGAACTCAGAACTCAGTCCAGAATCTCTGTTTATTATCCGCTTACCTTGTTTTCCTCCAAGAATTTGAGTTTGATGGTGACGTCACTTCGGAGTCTCTCGTATTTGTCCTTGTGTATCTGGAACTGCTGCTGTGCCGTGTCGATGCGGGTCAGGGTGACTGCGTCTCGGGGGCCCATATTCAGCTCCTCTAGGTCTGCGCGATAGGCATCGAATTCAAGCCTAGGTGAGAGAAGTGGGATTTTAGAGAGCTCAGGGCCCAGTGCCAATAACGATTTGATGATGAGGAGTAGAAAAAAAAAAAAAAAAAAAAAAGGTATGTGATCCCGAGGGATAATGAAGCATGAACACTGTGAATGTGTGCAGGCTCCGATTCTGGACTCATACGCTACCTTGCATTCTCGTACATCTTGACAGTCATGAGTGTGTCCTCCATGGTTTTGTTGACCAGAGTGTTGATGCTGGAGACGAAGAAATTGATGGCCCCCAAGAGGGTCTCCCCATTCTTACACAGCAGCTTCTGTGTCTCGGCGTTGTATCCAAATTCGTCCTGCACATCACAAACACACTCATAGCTGGATATGGTCTATTCAAAGAATACAAACCTCAGATTACCCGCTGTTTTTTCCAAGCCAACAGTGATGCATGTTATTAGCATATCAGTTGCTTTTCAGTTCTGGACTATAGCACACATTCTTCTCAAGTGATAAAAGTCAAACTACCTTTTGTTAAATGTTTCTGTTCAGGTTTGTCTGGTCATCGTCTATTCAAATAGGAACTTATCTTTTTGTGATGTTGAGAGATCTTATACATGTTCTTTAGTCTCACTTTTTTGTTATACGCAGTTAATTAACTTTAAATTTTTCAAACCAATCCACGATTTTCTCTCAATTAGCAGAGGTATATAACGTTTTATGTTTAAACTGGCTGAATCAAACCGCATTTTACCTGTAGCTCTGGAGATTTCTGACTGAGGTCAGAGAAGGTGTCCCCAAGTGCACGCTGGGTCTGAACCATGCTGTAGAAATGATTGGTGAGCGCTCTGGCCAATCGCAGGATGTTTTCGTATTTGCGCTTGGTGTCCCTGAGCACGTCGATCTGAGCCTCCAGCTCCAGGTCCACTGTCCGTGACCCGCGGCCAAACCGCTCGGAAATCATCTGCTTTGTGCACTGAATGGCAGAGCCGGCGAGTGAGAAAGACATCCACGGCAACAGGAAGGACAAAACAGTCCATTTTAAAATAATGGACAACCAACCATGCACCTTCGAGATTAAAAACTTGGGTCTATCAAATCAAATGTTTCAGTAATATGCCTTCCAAATTTTGTCTCAGTCCTTTCCAGTAAGTCTTAATTCAGTCAACTAAACTTTTCTTAACCAGTCTCTTTAACTGTACCTAATTAACAATATCAGCATAGTCTAAAAAACTAAATCAAGGATGGACAATGTAAAGCAAATTCATGTAGCCAAAATCATGATGTAACTCAGGAGCTGGACTTGCCCAGATTCTATACCGCATTTCGTGGGAAGGTCCAGTATTTCACTCTGCACAGCGGTATTAAACCTGAAGTGAATGTCTACCGGTCTCCAATACCTTGTAGGTGTTGATGCCCCACTTCTTGACAATATCAAACTTCTCCACGGCGACTCCGCGGTTGACCTCATCCGCAGTGACCGCTGGGCTGCTGAGAGACTGGTGCATGTTGGGGCCTGTGGGAGAGAACGGGGTTAATAAAACAGCAGTACGCCTGGAAAAACAGCAGAGGGAGATAAAAACCAGAGCAACAAATGCTCAGTTTCTGTATCCAGATCAACAGCATTTTCACTTTGCTGAACAAATCCACATGTAGGATTCATAATTTAAAGCCTGAAAGAGTAAAAAACTATTAAAACAAAAACAGATTATGATATTTTGAACAATGGGCTTCAGGACACTTTAAAAATTAGGAGATTAAAAGAAAAAAAAAATGAAAAAACATTGGCATGAAAAACATCATAAACCATGCAGATTCTGGCAATGTTCTGAAAAAAAGTTGTTGTAGGTATATTGTAAATGTTTTTCAATTTAGAGAAGTTCTTGTTTGGCTTTAGTTTTGTTTTGCCTCCAGTTAACTTTCTGATATTAGGTACTTCTGACCCCTATTTGAGGAATAAAAAATATATAAAAATCCACAACATCCACAGCCTGTTTTACAGTTTCAGTGGCGTGATTTAATAAACCCAATAAAGAGGAAATACGTTTTTTGTATACAACAAAAAAATAACTATTGGAGTAAAACAATTCTAATGCTGCATAGGTTTATACTTGCATGCAAACAATGTATAAAGGAAAAAAAAAACTATATGAAAAAACAAATATTAAAACAGATTGGTCTTCAAAGAATGGAGTCTTAGTCACGGGCAATCATAAGGCGTTTTTTCACAATGCGCACAACATTCCCCAGTTTCCCTTGAGAATATCTTTTTTAATCAAATCTGAGATTTTATTTTTTTAAATCTTATTACAAATTTGATGGTGAAACAGAAAAGACTAAAACTATAATAACAGAATAACACTGAGTGTGTTTTATAATAGCAAATGTATCAGGACACACATCTAAGATGTTTGCACTGCAGTGTAACCCACCTTCAAGAATAAACAAACAGATCTTAATTTTCTCTCAATAGGTTTTTTGTGGGGGTGGGGTAGGTTCTTATGGATAATATAAGACAAACCCTTATCATCGAAATTAATAATAAATGAGCGGATCTTCAAGAAAACAGTCAGTTTTTTCTGTTTAAATCAGATTTGACTTTGTGTGTGATTGTTTATAAACGCATATATTTTGCAATCATCAACCTTGTATTACCTGTGAAATGTAACAAGTAGAATCCCACATTTTCCTTTTGCTAAGCCCTCATGTACAGTATGAGATGACAACTAATGGCAGAGGGAACAGTGATTCGGTGATTATGGGGAAGGGCAGACACTGGGGGTACCTGTGAGCGCCTCTGCCTGGCTGGCTATCCGACTGGCCGCTGATTGGCTGGGAGAGATGTGAGCCCCCCTGGATTTCAAACGCAGGTCTGAAATGGGCATGGGATGGGGGTAGGACCCAAACAACAAGAGGCAGAGATGGAGAAATGAATGGACATTGGTGGGGATGTGTGTTTTAGATTAGTTTATCCACGTAAAGCAGGGTAGGTGTGAAGAAGGGTCCAAAGCAAAATAAATCCATAAATAAAGAAACATCCAAACAACAATAATTGCCAGGAACAAATTGGCCAAGCCAAATGGGAATGACAAGGTTGGTCAGTGGGTGGGGAATGAAAATCCAACAGGGAATGTATAAGGGAGTGGTGTACAGGATGAGAGGATTATAGTTGGGTGTGCCCATGTTATCAAAGGAAAGGGAATATGGCAAGGTAGGTTGAATGGATGAGGATGATTTGGGGGGGGGGGGGGGGAGAGATGGAACACAAGTGAGTTTGAAGACTAATGATTAGTGAAGATGACATTCCTGTGGAACACATATGTGAATGTTGTGGAAATGGAAGAAAAATCAAAACAAAAACATTCCTACGTATGTTGAAGATCAATAGCAAATTCTGAAAACCTTGTTCTGAAATAATACCTCCATTGTTGACTTTTAACCCTCTTTAAGTGCTTGGTGTTAAAAGATTAAGTTTAATTAAAAACAGTGACCAACGTCTGCCTACGTGAAGCTTTTCCTCAGAACACAACAGTGCTGTAGACACTGAACTGAACAAGCCAGGTGCATTTATGCATGTGTAATGCCAACCACAACAGCAGTTCAGATTTCCACAGCACCTTCCCATGCCAAAGCATCTCAGATCAGATCACAAGAAGAAAACCTTCATCTGCAGAGGGTTTGCAATGTTAAAAGACAAGAAATATAGGCTTGCAGTTAGGCCTTGAAAAAGAGAAAGGCTTCTGTAATATCCCAGGTAGAAAGAGATACAGACAAGGTGCAGAACTGTTTAAGGCAAGGACTCCAATAGCGATTCATCCAGCCCAAGGTGTAGCTAGGAAACATGATCCCCAATGTGGGGTAAAAAGAGGTGGATTACATGCACACAGCCAGAGAAAGTGCCAGTCGTCCTGAAAAGCAGCTAGATAGATAGAAGCAGCTCCCTTTCACCATCTAGAGCTGGAGAGAACCAGGAAGAAAAACGGCGTGTGTTAAGAAAGAAGAACCACCTTGTCCTAGAGGGAGGACGCGTCTGGTTCCCAGCATGGTGGGGTTGTAGCGGATCCCAGGTCCTGAGGAGAATTTATGCATTTACTTATTAACCGATTTACCGACAGCAGCATGAAATCAGAGAGTTCGGACAGATGACTGCCATCAGCTTTGCCTCGGTGGTAATGCAGAGTTCACTACCCTCAAACATTGAAGACTTAATTTCTGTGCATCTAAAAATGACACCAACCATCTGCTTCTGTTTCCAGTCTGAATGGTCTGGTGATTTAAATTTGAACTAAAATGTCAACAGTTGTATTGATCTAATAAGAATTATCTTTACTGGCTACAGTAAAGTGCTATCCTAAAGTTTGTACTTTATCTATAATAGAATTTTTCAAAACATTTGTTTAACTACATTTTTTTTTCTTTTTTATCATACTTACAGTGAAGAAAGAAGTAGAAGAAATCCAGAGAATTGTGGATATTGAATACTATATTACAGTTCTATAATACTCTGAAAAATTACAATAAAATAAGAAGTTGGAGGAGTGAAAATGTGTCAAACGTAATTATTCATAACATTAAAAACTTCTTTATAAAACAGATGTTTCCACTTTGGCATCGTTAAGACCTATGGCCAAGTGTTGAAACATACCGAAAATAAGATTCTCTGAATGAAACTTGCAAAAGCAAAACCCCTGGATTTGAGTTAAGAGTACATAATTGTTCCGACTAGGTGACTAAGCTGATGTACACTCCCTCTGGTCATATTATTCCAAGGTGTTTCTCCCAAACAATTTATTTTTGTTCCTCTTAACTGTAAGTAATCTACATTTTCTCATCAAGTGTAGTTTAAAAATGTACCTTACATGCAGTATGGACTCTAAATACAACATTTTATATGCTCTAGTGCCATCCATAAATGGTGGTTGTTTTCAATTCAATTTTTTGCTTAAGATCTTAAGCAAAGTTGCTTAAAAACTCTCTTCTCTGACAATATGCCTACTGTCTCATACAAAGCCTACCAACATGTTCAGTCATATTCAAACTTGCCACATAGAACTGATTCCTGATTCCAATAGCTTGCTTTGGGTGTGTGATCTCTCTTCTGTATTAAGTTAGTTATTTTCCAGACAGCTGATTATTTTAGCATTTGTTCAAATATGTTTCTATGAGACTAGTATCCCCTTATGTATATAAAATAAGCCAGACACATTGCAAGAAGAACAGATCAAAGAAGGACAAAATAACAGATCCCAAGAGATAAAAAAAATGTAGAAGATGATGACATGAAAGATTAGAAGATTAAATTGTAAACTTTGCCAGCGTGACGTGGATAAGAGAAGCTGTAGATTGTAGTAAGTGGAAACATATTGGGGAGGCCTTCATCCAGCCCTGGATCGATATGCGCTGATGATGATATATTCAGATGCAAGAAGTTGTATTTGTCCAAAACTTGTAAATAACATATTTGTTTTGTTTTTGCTTTTTCATATAATTTGCATAAATGAGAAATTAATTCCAATGCAAACAAACATTTAAATTATGTTTGTTGCAATTTTTGCTTTGTTTTAACCTGTATAATCACCTTAAAAAAGAAAAAATGAAAACCTTGGTAACAATGCTTGTGAGTTAATTTGATCATTAATAATGATCATATAGACTGTGTAAAGTTATTAAATTAAATGTCTTTATTTTAAGTGACTGCAATAGTCTACCAAAGTGCAATTAAGTCACACATTAATTAAATAATTTTTGATTGGTTCTGTCATTTGAAATTCAGATGCATGAATCTCAGTCAGGTTCTTGAGTATGACTACGTGTCTTCACCTGAATGCTTTTGCAATATTGTACCAAACATGTGTGTGTTTAATTAAATAGCTACCAGTTTACAGTTTATAGCAGGGAAAGCCTAAGCTTAAGACTTTGTGGAATATGTCAGTCATGTAGTACACAGCCACAGTACACATCAAATACAGCGGAATAACTTAATAATGATAATACTTCAAAGCGTTTGCAAAGAAAGCAAAGATGAAAAAAATCCCTTCTATGGCAAGCTGAAAATAATGTGATGGGAGGAACAGGAATGTGTAGGGGAAAAAGCAGGATCCCCACAAAATCTAAATCTATAATTACAGCATCCCAGTTAGTTCAAGAGTTGATACTGTGTGAAGACCTTAAAAAGCTAAAGATTCCAGCTGCTCACACTTTGATTAACGTAAGTAGTATTCGGGATGCCAACTCAGTTTCTAAGTTGTTGTTCTTGTGAGTTGGAACTCCATTATGAGTTAGCAGTTCCTTTTTATATAAATTGAATAAATTGAGAATGCTTTTTCTCAACTATACATTTTCAAATTGGAAGCTATGACGTACAAGGAAGTTTAGCAGGACAAGACTGAGGGAAGGAACCAAAGAGATGAAGAGAGACCAATACCTCCTTGAAGACACAGGCCTATTTGTCTTTTGATTTTATGATTAATGATATTTGGTTTTAATAAACAATTACATTTATTTAAAGCGTCACCTTCCTGTTCAATTGGGAATCAAATCCAATCCTTAAAAATGTTGAAACGGCAACATAATACTGCTGTACATCATTACCATGAAGTTAGCAAAACCTTAAAAGAGGGCCTTGTCTGACAAAAATTCCTCTTCTGAACCGAAGGTGGAAGAAGGGGAATGATTCATTGGAGGGAACAAGAAGAAAAAAGACTGGAGTCAAATTTCTGGATTGACTACAAAAGCTCATATAATAACCAAGTAAGGGTGACCCATTACATTTTGCATTTTCAGCTCCATTTATTCCTAAAGAAATAAGAGGCACTGGCACTATGAACAGTTCTATTTAGGCACAAACATTACATATCCATTGTAAAGCACATCAGACTGAGCTGAAGTGTAAATAAAACACATTGCCATCTATTCTCCCCGTTCAGATTGCTTGGGACAGAAACTGCCGAACACAGGCAAGACAATGTTTAGGAGAGGAAGACTCGCCTTCTAAAACTCATCCTAATTAATTAATGTAATCCTGTAATTCTGCCACGAAAAGTCAATTTGTGTCAGTCAGGAAAGTTACCTTAAGAAAAAGAAAGGACAGCCAGCCATTTTACCTTTGATAGAGCTGGTAGGTATGATTCCTTCCGCCGTCCCCCCGTAGCCTCCTGATACGATGCTGGTCTCATTGAGGTTGGGGCCGGACACCATCACTTGCTGGAGGTCCTGTATGGGTGAAGAACAGGCAGATTTAGCCAAGGAGGGGAATGAATAAATGCAGTTTAACTCAGACTGCAGCTTTATGGAGACTGCTTTGCCAACAAATACACACTGCTTGACAATCAGCTTCTCAGTTCCACACCTCGATGAGTGGGATTCAAAATCCCAGATCATACCACTCATTCGCAGAAGAATCCCGTTTCCACATTCCAGGTCGAATTTGTGATCTTGTCAAATATTGAACTGATCAAAACCATGTTTTTGGTGGGGCCTGACAGTTATTATGTAGTGGATCCTTTATTTATGAGGCCAAAATCATAACCCTTTGCATTGAAACAGGAGTTATGCATTAAGCATGCTGAGAATGAGTGATGCATTAGAAGCACGATTGCCACATATAAATATTTGTATTGACAATGTGAAGACCCAAGAACACCCATTACCTAACTCTAAAACACTAAGGATTTAAATGGAAACACGGGGGTGGGGGACACACAAGTTCACACAATCTACACAGCTATACATGTTCTGCCTAAAGGAGGAACATTGACAAAAAAATCGAACTTGAAGCTAATGTTAACAGTTATTGATTTATAGGGTCACGGAGGAGCATGGTAGTATGTTAATGATCATTATTTTATAAGGGGACACAGAAGAACAGAAGTCTCAAACTTGGCTCAGTGAATGGGGCCATCCAAGTGTCTTTGCAATATCCCTGTATACATGTTTTAATGAATAGAAAGACCTTTGAAAAGACAGTGGAGGAATATCTGACAAACAGTAAACATGTTTGTGATCCTTTTCAACCTGGGGATTATTATAATGGCCACATTTGGATGGTGTGTACTTAAGGTCATAATTTGGCACATATTGTCCTGCAGACCAGTGAGTGGATGAGAGGTTGGTAGGAAGTGGGCACCAGACGCATTGCGGCTGTGAGAAAACATGAGGTGGGCTTTTCTTTTTCTACTGCAGTAAGAAAAGAAAAGAAAAGAAAAGAAAAAAAAAGTTATTTATGCCAAAAACAGCCTAGTTAGCTTGATCCTTAAGAGCATCTTAAGAATGCAATTCAGTTTATCAGAAGGTAGGAGGCGTTCCATTAATACCCAACTTTGGTTGCAGTTTAGTCAATAATTGTGGATAATTTCTCACTAAACAATACAGGCTGATTCTGAAACTCAAGACAGCTCTTTTTAGCAGGCAGTTACGAGAAAACAACTGTTGCACACTGCAGATGATTACGGCATTTATTAAAATGTTCTTAGACGGGCGTATTTGTTGCAAATTCAGATACTGAAATAAGTATCATAAATATGTTTAATCTTACATTTCTAATGCATTTCTTCCCTCCAGGTGTCTGAATTAGAATACATTGTAATTTCAATACTGCACAGACTAGACCTTATGGTATTTCATCTGGCAATGACAACACTTTAAATTCAAGATCTATGCTAACAACAAGTCTAATGCATTGTGATTCTATTAACTGGATTGATACAATACTTTAAATGAGTGCTTTCATAATGGTAGCTGTCATGATTTGAAAACTTATAATAATAAATAATAAAATAATAAAAGGTGAAGGTACAGTACATATTAGGAATGCAAACTGAAGTAGTGACAATGTTATAATCTATAAATCATGTAGTGTAAGACTTTAACATAGATTGTTCTGTTAAATCAAGCATATTGAGATGTAACATAATGTGCACCTACAAAAATGTTAGGCACTTTAGTAGGTACAACCAATATCAGATACAAGACAGCTTTGGGTCAAGATCCAATGACATTGCTGCAGGAAAAAAAACCTCAGTATTGAGGCTATTATTAAGCTAAAGTATTCAGACTAATTCAATTCTGTCACACTGTATTATGAACAGGTGCTATGAAATGAATAGATACTTTCCATATTTAGTATTACTACTACTACTACTAGGAGCAAGGAAACTGCCTATTTTATTGTATTTTCATTAATGAAATGTAAACATAAATAAATAAAAGTGAGTGTGATATGGTCACACTGCTGAAAATATCAAAATATATCCAGAAAAATCAGTTATAGAAAAAAAAAAACACTAACACTGTACTTTGAAATCAAAGCAGAATAACAATGGAATCAGAAGTGAGCTTGAATCTTAATAACAGTAATCCCCATTGTTAACAGCATGAGTGGGAGTGCCTTTGTGCTTTTGTCATCTACTAGTGATGTAGTGCATGAAAACATAAATAGTGAAAAACAGATTTGCCTATATAGATCTCTGTTCAGGTCCCTGCAAGAAAACTAGGTGCAGGAAACACCGAGGTGCATTGAATAAGCACTGCATTGTCTGGTGGTAGCAGACAGCTGTCTATGCTATGCATTTGGAATGAGATCTTCAAAAATGGTGAAATAACACATAAGCAAGGATTGTGGATTTGTTTAGTGAAGATTTCAGTGGCCTCAACCTTAATTCTCCGAACAATAAGAGGGCCAGACACGTTTGGGTGTACCGTAGTATCATGTGGTTGTTTTGCTGTCGTTATTGTGGCTGGGGTGATTTGATGGCTAAGCCTGTTTAACTAGGTCCCCGCCTTCTTGAACGGAGCTTGGCTGGCATCAGTGGCTCAAATACTCAGCGTTCTTTGCTAAACAGAGGTCTGCGCTCTTTCATCCCGTTTGGCTTTGCCCTTGTGAGATCTTTAAGAACTGAGCCACAAGATCACGGTGTATCTGGGACTGATTGATCCCTTGAAAACAAATAATTTGCAGAGGCTGGTGTTGATGCCTTGAACAAGATAACCATCTCCTAAACCTTTACTAAGAAACTGCCTTGTGTGCCAACTGGCAGGTTAACAAGCTTTATAATAGGGAAGGCTGCATTAGTTGTGTGATAAGTCAACAAAAGGGTATTTGCAATTTATGCAAGCAGGTTCACTTCAGCCCTTAAGTGGTTCCTCTTCTGAACTGTATAAAGGTTTTTAGTTAACAGTCTGTTCCACCAGTGTAGTAATACACACCAGATATTATAAAGTGCCCATCAATTATGAATTATAGCATAACATCCATTTGATTTTACTCTTAAAAAAATATAAAAGTCAAATAAATAAAACCATGTACTAAACATTACAACTATTTAAATATATTTTTGACAGCTGTGATGTTGTGAAATTCTGCCACATAAAGTCGTGTGTATACATCTAAGGATGTGTGAACACATGTGGAAAATCAACTCCATTGGAACTTCACCCATCCCCGTTGACTGTACCAAAGGAGTTGTTTTTCCTCTGGATTAGACAGTATAAGTCACATGTCAGTTAGGCCTTGCTAGAATCGATCCCAGAGGAAGGTAAAGCTACAGGAAGCTAGTTTAGAGAGGGTTAGTGAAATTATCCATGCATTGCTTACACTACACATACAAAGATTGACACCACCCCCCAATTGGAGAGACAGGGAGAGACAGAGAGAGACAGAGAGATACAGAGAGAGAGAGAGCACAGCTCCATGAACTACCAACCCTCCCATCTCCCTAGTCAACAAGTTAAATGTGGAGCCCTGAAAGACTGAAATCCCCTACCTTCTCATCTAAGCTCCACTGAATCTTTGCCGCCTGTATGAAAATAAAAACAAATGAGACAAAAGAAAACAAACTTAAACGTAAAAGGAAATCAAAAAATAAGAGCCCAGCATTGGACTGTACATGATTTCGACAGGGTTAAAAGACATGGGTACACAACACAGTGGAGCCTACAGAACTGAATAGTACATGGCATGTGAACCAGCACTAGGGGGTACATCATAGTAGAGGAGTTTTGGACATGTCCCTCTGAAAATGAGATGCCAAATGTTGTATCCCATTTAACATTTGTTTGGAAGCAGATTTTTAAAGACATATTACAAATTAAATATTACCAAAAACTACTGAAAGAATGAAACATGCAATAGTTTGATGAAAATCATAATAATAATACAAATAATAATAATAATAAAAGAAAAAGAATGGTCAATGCCGTCCTGTTACAAACAGAAATTAAATCGGGCAGTCCGAATGAGTGTCTCAACTTTGTGTGGTCTGGAGAAGAACAGAAGCCACTATTCCAGGGACGCTCTGTGTATTTCCAACCTGCTGCTGTTCCGTCTTTTCGTACCTGTGATTCGACAACATGATATGGAAAGCCCATGTGGGGGAGAAGGGCTCTGAGATGAGGTCTCTGTGTGGCTTCCAACATCTACTGCATCAGCTATATGGCAGTCTACATAAAGGGCGGTGGGGCAAACCTACTCCAGTTTTAACACACTGTGCTGCGATATTCCCAGAGTGCTCCCCTCATCTACGATATATACTAGGCAATACTGATATCAATATGAAGCAATAAACAAGGAAAAAACACAGTCAAAGGCAACCAAAAAGGTGGCACAACAAAGAGAGAAATCTTAACCAATTTTGTTAACAATAGACAGTCCTCAAATCATAACTGCAAAAAAGGACCAGGCTGTAATATAATCATAATAGCATTAGTTTTAATAGCAACACAGATTAACTCACTTTAAACCCCCAGTGCACAATTAAAACCCATTACTAAAAAACACAATTTTGCCATGAAACCTAGATGAAAGCACAAGCACTTGTTGCACAATCACACTCTGCCATCTTTATAAAAAGGGTCATTTTTTTAAGATGGTGTCTAAGATTCCGTCAATTACAAAATACTGCTTTCGAAGTTTTGTATACTTCTTCAAAGACTGGATGCAAGCAAAACATTCATATTTTAACAAACAGCTGATGTTGCTTCTCGCCTTGCCTATGAAAGGGCTTTAATTTACACGTGAAAGGAGAGAGCACAGGTGCTTAGATGCTTGAAAAGTAGGTGGAAAAACTTTGAAATGAAATAAAATAAAATAAAAAAGGTGGTAGAATGTAACATTAAAATGATTTGAACACCAGATTGCCTACTCTTCACAAAAAATCTAAAACCAAGAAGGGCATATATCAAACTGTGTAACTATAAGATATAGTTGTTTTGTCTGCAATTGTGTTACTGAATAATATCTAGTCTGGTTTTCTAGTGTACCAGCCTAACAAAATGAACTCTCGGCTGCTGTGCTATGATACTGGGAGATCACTATTGGCGAGGATATAAATGCTGCTGTTTACAGCTTTCACATGAAATGTATGTTAATTAGGGAGGTCTAGTGCCACGGTAGAGTCAGATTAATGAATGCAGCATAATACATTATAATGAAAAGATTATAATAAAATTACAAACATATACATATTTATTCTTAATATGCATTTGAATGCAAGTATAATATTGCCATTGTAATGAACTATGGTATTTTAGTACAATTTCAATCGCTTGATACACAGTTACACGTTACATGTATTTTAATTTTTTAAAAGCACTAGCTGTTGAAGCTTTTTGCTCTGAGGTACGTTATTCTTTATATGGGTGTTTTGTTGGTACAGTCATTTAGAGTTGAAGGTTTTTGTTTGCTTGTTATTTTACCAAAGTTTAATCCTAGTTTAAAACAATACAATACATTGGCTTTACCTTCCTGAGACAATCAACTGGAAAATTATCTGAAACTTGTTCTTCTGAAAAGCATAACTCCATCCTCAAACAGGTCCTGGAACTCAGACAATTTTAAATTGTGTTTTTTTGCGCTGACAGTATTCAAACTCTATAGTAGAGTAGAGCAGAGCACAGTGTTGTCAACCTTATTAGTTTAATAAATGTGTTTTTTTGTAACAGGCGTTTAGACTTGAAATGTCTTACAATAAAGATTCCATAAAACAATGGAAATCCAGTGACTTTATCAGGGGCTGACAAATAAATTGATCATTAAACCAATACAATAAGTACTAGAGGTTTAAGTGCAAAACAACATGAAATGCCATAAAGTAACATGCATAAAGGTAAGCAGAGGAATCGTTTAAATTTGCATTCATTTGGTTAAATCAATTTGCATAAAACTGGAAAAGAAAGCCAATGTCTAGAGAGGCTAAACTAAATTGAACACACAACGAAATACTTGCTACAAAATAAATGTTTGCGTATATGTCATTTTGAAAATACACCACCTTGCATTAAATATTCAATATTTGATTTTGTCTGGGTCTCACAAAGTTTTCTAGACCACTACTAATGAAACCACTTGAAGGAAAAAAATTTGTATACAAATTTGCTTGGCTTAATTTGAAACAGCATTTCCATCAGAAGGCAAAATGGACAATCAGAACACGTATTTTGACCTCAATGTTTATTAGGCTACATGCCATCATTCAACCAATTTACATGGTGACTGGGAATAGGTGAGTGTCGGCCAGAATACCAACACATGTGGCTTTACCTCAAGCTTACAGCACCGACATGAAGCACAATGAGATTAGAGCTGTATCAAGAAAATGTCCTTCCCATTTCAGCTTACATAATCATGAGACAAACAGACATGTCAGAAGTCCAACCCCTATTAGGTATGCAATAAAATGACAACCCTGGTTAACGAGCAGGTGCATTTATGCATTCTACCGAGAAAGCAGGGAACACAAAAGTGAAAAATACTAGGCCTAATTCAAAACCAAAGGCTGTAATTCAAATTTTAAATTACTAGTTTCTTTCTTATACTGAATGTTATGTAAAGCACAGCAGCTGGATTCCCTGAAGCCTCAGAGACTGAACCTGGAAGGGAGATCTCTGGGAAGAAAAGCAGGTGGACGGCCTACTCTTCCCTTTGAGCCAGAAACACTCTTCCTTACAGAGACACATGTCAGGTGCCAACAGTGATCAGATGATTAACCAATTCCTTGTCTACACAGTCAACATTAAGCTTCCCAGTGACTCCTTATTCTTTTAAATCCTACTGCCTTCCTTAATAAACCTGGGTAAATAACTGAAGAATGCAAAACTTACAAACCGGATCTAAAGCCAGTATTTTCTGTTTAACCTACTGGGTGGTGTCCTGCTTTTGTGTCCACAGAATAGTTTCACAATGGGATTACCCTTAATAGTGCCATTGTAGAAGAAAATGTAAAACTCAGTATCTTTAAGAACATTCACAAATGTTCCTTTAACCATTCTAATAAAATAAAAACATGAATAATAATAAAAGCAAATCAAAAAATAAAACAAACTCTGCTAACCTGTGCTACTAATCTTAACCATGCTTAATCATTACCTAGTGCCAATTGTGTTTCTCACATTTGTGAAAGAAGGCATAGCACTCGATTGTAAACATTCAGGGTCAACCCCCCTATTCAGGAAAAACACTCAAGGCACACCTACTGAATTGCTTACATTTGAATGATGTGGAAACAAAAAGAAGAATACTGAAGAAAAAGCAAGGTTAATAAGATAATACTGAGCATTACTAGATCTGAAAAACCCAGTCACACTTCAGACTAAGGAGTTCTGGCGTTTGCCCATTTTATGTCTCGACTCTTGATGACAAAGATATTATTAAAATATATTGTTTTATAAAGCCTATTTGGTTCAAGACTCTCCTCATAATGTGTAGGTTAAAGGGGTTCCTTTGGAATGCAGTTTCCCAGGCCATAAGGTCCTACACTGAAACGTTTTGCATGCAAACTTGAAAAAACGATGCCGAATGAAGGACAGATGTGAAGGACTACGTTGGCACTGGAGCGGAAGAGTTCCCCACCAGGAAGGGGTTACAGCCAAGACTCTTACATACCTGTTCCAGACTGTCGTCCTCTGGCAGAGACCCGGTGTCTCCATTACTGTTTATCGGGATCTCCATTGTAGCAGCTTTACTCATGATGCTGTCTGTCATTTTGGAGGTCTGCAGAGGAAATACGAATGAAATAGAAAAGAAAAAGAAAAAAGAATGAGAAAATTATACATAAGTGACTCGAGGAGAGCACCGGATACCCCAATTAGGGGGCTAAACCAAGTTTGTGAATCAAGCCCTTGTCCCATTAGCACTGGACAAGTGCTACTGTGACCCTCTTCTGGCTAAATAATAAATAAATGATGCTAGTATTAACAATACTATTTATTGAGCTTCACATTCCATTACATGCATTGTTTTATGGTACAGTGTTTTGGTTATTTTATTATGCACATTGAAGGCTAATACCAACTACTCTTTGTCTTACACTAGTCATAAAGGCTAGCCAACAGAAGCATTGGTTGACTGCTACTTGAAAACACTGTTAAAAGCAGTAATTAATGTCTTAAAATTATCCTACAACTGCAAGTGTTCAAAGAAATTCAGATCTATATCAAGATGTTGGAGATTTCATAACTGTACTACAGTTTTTGAGCAATACATTCTATATTGTCCTCATGCTTTACAACAGTATTGAAGGAAACAGGCTTTAGAGATAACACAGTCATATTTAAAATGCTTAAATGGGTGGTGAAAAATTAGGAAGTGTTGTAAACACGCACTCTTAAATGTCACATTAGCTGGTGACAAACAGCTCAAACATATCAAAGAAAACAGCAAACCTTTTTATACAGCTTTAAAAAAAGCTCACCCCCTGTTCTGTATAGTAGCTGTGCATGTTGGTTTTGGTAACACCTAAAACAGCTTAATTGATAGAGTTGCACAAACTCTCTACAAACAACACAATCAAGGAATGGTTGAGGTCAAATTATATATATATATTTTTTTTTCTTTTTCTCTCAGACATGCAGAATTAGGGTTTCAAAATACTGCAGGAAAATAATTTTTTAAAAAAAGGAACCCAACACAACACAGCACTACACTTGCTTTAGCATTTAGCCATACCATAATTTACATTTGGCCTAATTCACAGGCTTACTGTTTGTTCTATAGCCAACATGATAAAAGATGTGTCATACTTTAAACAAAAAGAAAAGACAAAGAGTATTGTAAACAGAGGGGAAATAAAAACACTTAATGTTGCAAAAGGACTCATTTCCCTGGTAACCATTTAGTAAAACACTCCCTTTTTTCACAATATTTCAATGATTAAACACGTATGACCCTAATTAGAATGTGAACTTATACATTTACCAGAGAGTAGAGGGATTAGAGAATTGTAATTTTTCTGGCACCTAAATCTCAATCCATTTAACCTTTCTGGTGTGCTAGCAGTCCTCCAGACTCCGTTCTCCTAAAATAATATCAATAATTAACTGCTGAATGCATAAATACCTCCAGGTTGTGTGAACAATAAGGAGGCACAGTGTGGCAGCTGTGGCCTCATGCTGGTGGAATGCAAAAAAGGCAAAGGCACCTGTGGCAAAGTAAGTTTAGTGCTGCACTAGAGTAAGTTACTATTGTTAGTACAGTGTATACAGTCAACATAAGAAAACACCAAAACCTAAAAACTACTAAGTATTGTTCAATTAATTCAATGCAGACTGAAACCATGCAATGCACATTCACATAATTTAGCCTCGAGTCCCGTTTTCAAAATGAGAATCGGATTGTTGCGTCTCGATATTTTATTTTTGTTGCTGGAAGGTTTTCAATGTTAATATGTTGTTCTACTCTTGTGGTAAAACTGCACAAATTACATACAAACAGCTGTGGAGACTTATTGTAATATGATTTAACTGGCTCCACAACTGAAGAAGAAGAAGAAGAAAAAAAACTCAGTGTCAATTTTAAGCAAGAGGTCGACTGGTTTCTTTCATCGCTAGTTTGAATGACCTGTTTTGAGATTGGTAGCTCCTAAACAAACACTTAGGTATTATAAAGAGAACGTAAACAATCTGTAGTGGGGAAAATATTGGTGAGAAAACACATTTTGTGCAATATTTATAATTCCGGTAGGGTAAAATGTATTATTTTTAAAATTAATAATATATATAAAATACAATAATTTCAATAAAGACCTTTTTTCTGGTGGACGAAGACACATCCTTACTGCTCAACTGGAGATGGCCATTGTGGCACAAAATAATACATGCCTCAGGGATAAAGCAAAACATCTTAACACATTTTCCAAGGGGTTGAGACCATAAGCACTACCATTACAGCACACATTTTGAAAATATCGATGAAGAATTAAACAGTATACTTGCTACATCGCTGTATTCAAGTGGTGGGATGAGCATGGCCGTGCTTAGTGGTACATACTTTTGCATCATTGTGCATATTGTCTTGCTTAGTGGCCATTGTTCTATGGCACAATGCACAAGCTCTAAACAATGCTCTGTGATTGTAATATGACAGAATCTACTGTAAATCACAAGCATTAGCCTTGTTGTTCAGAGAGTGATGGAATTGGATTCAGAGGTCAACCACCACCAATTAATGGACACGGATAACTTCAACTTGGCCAAATGGCAGTGTGGTGGAAATATAACCATGTGTGCAGTTATTTCTGATCATGGAGTTGTGGCCAGAGACCCAGTCATTAGACCACATCATTCTACTCACCTTCTCAATTTTCTGCATGTGCTTCACACTCGCCTCGTACAAACCACAGCAACCAGGCCTACATCTGTCAGGGTTTGGGACAATGTCCTATTCGATCACTCAGTGCTTGTGCGAGAATGGTCTGCAGTACATCCTGAATTCCAACCCATGTTTCTGAAGCCCATTGAGGAGGTCTTTTCTGCTTTGAGATGGAAGGTCTATGAGAGGAACCTTTACCAGCAGGCCTCACACATCCTAGCCATGGAAGAGACACCACTGTCCCAGGCTTGCATAAGGCATTGAAAAGATTTCCTCGGCACCTTGCTAATAAAAACATAAACTGTGATGTTGATGAAAATCTTTGGCCGAATACAGAGCAGGAAATAGCTCTCCGTTGTCAATATCAGTGAAAGCATTACAGTATAATGTTCTAGTTACTGTAAGTAGATTTTGCTCATTTTTACTTTGTAAAACAAAATGTCAGCATACTTTAGATTTTTTTTACCCCATCAGCAATTTTCATTGTTGTCACTGTAAGACTCAATTATATGATTGTGTTGCTGATATTAAAAAGAAAATGTTCAAACAAAGTCTCTTGTTTTGGACATGTTACTTGCTTTTGGTGTCTTTATTGTTGCATGGTTGACTCCACATGATTTTGATCAGTAGTTTGGTTTGGGTCATCTTTGGACTGCAACATAGCCTAATATTCAATTGTATAGAATATCACTGAATGCTTATGTGCATTGTATAGAATATTTTTTTATTCTGCAGGTTGCTATCGTTTTGCTCCTTGTAATGTTGATCATTTGGATATGAGTAAATTACACTTTTAGACTGTTTTAAATCATTCTGTGTTTGACAGCATTATTAGCTAATGGATGTTTTGTTCAGCAGTGCTTCAATGATCAAAGCATCTGATGTTTTGTTGCCATGATTTGCTTGTGCATGATGCATTGATCTCATTGGACACATCAGCATTTATTTTGCACTCTGAATGGGATTTTGACTCTGAAATGAGAGGTTCAGCAGCTTGTGTTAAGAGTTATACACAATGGAAATGAGTAAAAAAAGGTCTAGCCTACTCAAAAGAGGGGGAAATGTGGAAATGCAACTTTAAAAATATAATGTTCTTTCATTTCCATGCTTTAAAGGGTAAAACATATAAAAATGTACTAAACCCATTAAGATTAATCAACTGCTACGTACATATATCAAATCTACAACCCTGCGATTGACTTTCACCACTAACAACACCTGTATATTTCCACATGAACCACGCCACAAAAACCACCTTCTGCACTTCATAAGCCTTTGGAGGGAAACCTCAATCACACACATGGGTCATCCAGTGTAAACCCTGTTGTTAAGAGTATCAGATGTTAGATCACACCTTCTTTAGACAGGAAGGACAAATAACCAAGCACAGTCAGTACAGGCAGTCTGCTGTGTATCAGGAAACTCACATGATGGGAAGTAGTACTACCTATCCAATATCCAACAACATTCACCGCCAGACTTGGCTAATGTCGAACTGTATCAGAAACCTTTGACCCAAGGGAAAAGCAATCTTTATTATGAATATGCCTCCTCTTACAAACAGCTCCAGAGCGACACAGGTCCCTTAAACACAATCCAAAACACCTGTGCCCATTTCTAACACCATGCATGTCCATGACAGAGAGCTGACTGTCCAAAACAAGCTCATAAAACAATAACACAAGAAGCATTTACAAGGACACAAATAACCATGTAAGGAAAAAGCAACTCGCTCTCTCATTGGCTCCTTGTTTGGAGACAGCTGTCAATGTCTTTTCCTTGGCCAAAGCCATCTCTATGTGTCCATGAAGATCAGCCAGCTCTTGAGTGCTCCCCCAACTCGGAAACATGTAGTAGGAGGTGGTGATCGCCCCCAATAAACCGGGCACATATGTGGAGATCACGAAGCATGTAGACGGCAGTAGCCGCCATGCACAGCTGTTACTAGACTGTCCCCAACCATGCATTACATGCCTACATGTTAGATATGTACTGCGGTGGAGAAGTGCATGGATTAGGGCTGGGTGGAAACGCAAAATATACATAGATAGGAACGAAATCTAGCATATATATTTTCTCCCCCCGTGGTCAGCCCCCATCCTTAATCCTTACAACGAGTCAGAGTCACAACTAGGGTCAGTGTCAGGTTTCGATGTGTCCGTCTGGAGAGGCCGAGAAAGCCCGATCTGCACTCTTGTGGCACAGCACCCATCCCACCACATCACATTAGGGGTGGTATCATACTGTTTGCATGCCATCGTCCCCTGGCATTTCAAATTGTGCATGAGCCAGATGGGTGACATTTCCAGTGCAGCCTGGCCGCTTGCAAAAATAGACCATAAACTGCTGATCGTACCTGTGTGTGACTCCGTCCTCGGGATTAGACGGCCAGCTGGTGTATTCCAATGTTATTACGAGATGGTTTCCGACAGTGCAATACTCTATGTACAGGAATAAAAGGAGATGATTTGATGCTGTTATCTGTGGCTTTATTGCATGTCTGGCCGACTGCCCCCCTCGCCACCTCCGGCTTCTTCTTGTTGCTATTATTCACCCCCCCCCCCCTCGCTTTCCAGCCTGGAGACGCCGACCGGAAGTGACGAGCAGCACAACCCCGACTGCACGAGCCATCCCCTCCCCCACGGAGGAAAGTTGACAGCGTGGAAGAGCACAGTGTTTCTCTCGCGTTGTTTTTGGCCACGTGAAGTCAATAGGCGGCCATCTTGGTGAAGGAAAAAGTGCGTTAAATGCGCTTTTAACGCTAATTGTTAATAAGAAATTATCAATATAGGTTACATATTTAATTGTTAAATAAAACGACATATTACATGTACTTAAACAAATAAGCCCTGTAGCTATATTTTTTCAACACTTATTTTTAAAATAACTCTCAAGGAGGCCCTACCTACTTATTTGTTGAACTAGGGGAAATATGTATCTGTGTGTATATGGCTGTCTGTCTGTCTGTTGTATGTATGTATATATTTGCAAAAGCGATTTACATATGTCACAAAGTCTACTGAAGTCATTAAACTACAGCATAATACAAAATACAGGACAGGATAGTTAATTGTTAGCAAAACATTGGTAATAGTTACATTACAATGATACTTAATGCGTATTAGGCAGTTAAAAGTGCAAGAATAAGTACATATAAATTATTAAAATATGCAGGGTTAAACAAAGCAGTTGCATTCATAAAATTTTACAAAAGTTTCACAAAAGCCAGATACTATAATGTATTTGTAACATACAAACGAAACATTTTACAGTTTAAACACATAATTCGGATTAGAATATCGAATATTGAGAAATACTCGCTCCTTCAGAGTGTGTTTTATTCCTTCGTGGACAGCAGGTGGCGGTGTAAATCAAGGAATAACCAAAACTGAGACTGTAGTAAAACCTCATGTTATTATACATGGCCTGCCAGTCAATGCGGGGCTATTATTACTGATGTTGATTGTTGTTGTTGTTTTATCTTTGCACACTATGTTTATTCTACATAGATGTAGATTAAACATACCTCCGAACTACACGACAGTTGAAACACAGCTCCTGAGCTGCCCTATCCAACACCTGTGCAGATCACAACACAAGGTAAGTTTATTTTCATTTTTTTATTTTTTATTTTTCCTGGCACTAAGTTACATCCTTATTCACTGTCTCCCCCTTTAATATATCCACCGTGTTAGTGTCTAACATGCTTAACTTTCATGTAGTGATGTTTGTCTATATTAGTTTACACTTTAATCTGAGCACATCGCACATTAAACACGTTTCTATGGTTCCCCCATTTCAATTATTTAAACAAAAATATTTAAGCTTATTTTCAGATGTATTAAAAGAGTCTATGAACAGTTCATTGCCTATAAATACTATATCCATTGCTACTCTCATTTATGCAATGAAAAACAGCTGGCAGCATTAGAATCCATGCCAATTAGAGGAAGGAAAAGTTGAATCTGTGTAAATCATAGTAATGGAACCATCTGCCAGACCTTCTAATCTTCTAACCTGTAACCTTGCTTTTCTCCCTCAAGTGTGATTTGAGTAGATGTGCACACAGATGAAATATAGAGTTTGAGAGACAAGACACAATTAACACAAAATCATATTTTATACACACACACACACACACACACACACACACACACACACACACATAAAATCAGACACAGTATGTCTGGCTCAAGTAAGAATGTAAGGTTAGTTCCCTAAGCCAAATATTTTCCAAGTACAGGCAGCTAGGAAACTTCACTAACAACCAAATGTGAATACTTAAAAAATAAAATAAAGTATTCTTAGTACCACCTTTCTAAGCACAAAATAAAGCCAAACAACTTGAAATTAGTCACTCTCTCTTTTGCTAGGGATAGGGCTTTTTTTCTACCCCAGCTGACATTCATTAAAGTGATTCACAGAGCCATTTCCTTGACTTCAACTCACCCTTGATTCAGGTGTTAGTATTTTGTTGGTGTGGGAGTGATTTATTTTCCAAAGTAAATCCAGTGTGTCCAAGTTAAATTTCCCTGCTGTTGGCACAGTCCATTCAGAATTTCCCTCAATGACCCATTTGTTAGAACAAGTAGGTAGTCTTAAAGGTTGATGGGAAATAAATGAACACTTTGATCTGTGTAGGTGACTGCAAGTTATTGCTTTCTCAAGGGAGAGTAGCTGTGAATTGTGAGTTGCTGATTAAATTAATTTTGCATGCTTCTTGATTGCCTTTTTTTCTTTAGTCAGTAGTCAGCTTGTTTCTGTGTCATCTTACCATCTGCCTTGAACATCTTTACACAAAGCAAACATATGTGAGTAATGTTACCAAGCAGTTTAACCCAAGCGATCTTCATTAATCCTTTGCTACTTTATGTTGAGGCGATACATCACAGACACATTTTCTCTGCATTAAAGGAGCACATGGTTTCAAATATAGGTTTAGATTCCATTCCTGGAGGAATATACGTTCTTCCAGGGTCTGTTTAATACGAGTTTTCATTGAGTTAGGAGCTGTAAATCAGTAGTTCTCAATCCTGTATCACCTACCCTGATGGTTCTTGTTCCATCCGAGCTCCCAATTACTTAATTGAACCCTTAATTGGAATACTTTGATTACATTTCACTCTTTAAACCGTGTAACTGATAAAAAGTTGGTTCCTTAATAAGATAATTTCCTTATACAATTTTATACTTGACTTAAAACCCCTACTGTTAAAAATAATTAAAAGGCTCTGATTTAGGAAATTATTAGTTCGATTAAGAGTTCAATTAAGTAATTGAGAGCTCGGTTGGAACTAAAAACAGTAGGGAAGGTGGTACTCCAGGACAGGTTTGAGAACCACTGAACTGAAACATTTTGCAAAATAAAGAAAAATAGGAAAGCATTTTACTCAAGGACTTGGTAATGTCATTTTATCACTTTCTGGTTTTCAATTGAGAAATCAGACTGAAGTTATGTGCATGGAAATGAAAATAATGAATTCTAAAATGTGGCACATTGATATATTAATTGATTTTATTTGTTTAGCAACACCAAAGCTATTGGGAACATGCTAGTCATCTTGTGAAGGACAATGTCCTGGGACAGGTCCACAAGGTCTGATCTAGCAGCCAATTACTGCCTTGCCAGGTGCTCCAGGCCTTCTGGAAATCTGGTAATAATTCTGCCTGCAGTGCTGGAGATCTGGGTTTGATCCAGACTGGCTTCCTCTCAGGTGATAGATCGATACAAGAATTGAGATTGGTAACTGTGCGTGTCTGTAAAGGAGAGAACTATGGCCCGGCCTGAGCATGCTGAGATTGAAACTATTTTATAAGAATGTAATATCTTTGCATGGTAAAGAAAGAAAGCATTTCTGTTGATTTAGTTTTGCCTTTTAAAAGTGCAGACTTTAAGAAACATTGATTATGTTGTTGGTTGTAATAGTAATATTTTTATATTTTCACAGGAGCAATGTCAATAATGTATGAAGTCCTTTTTTTACCTCCATCAAATCATCTTAGTAATACTTTTTAAACCATGTGTTACATTTCTGTAGTTGCAGTCTCTGAATAATTTGTTTAAATATTTATTTTTCATTCATTCATCTGGAGATATTACAGAGATAACTACCCTATTCCTGTTTATATAAATTATTAAATGTATTGCTTTATGAACATAATCTAGCTTGACACAGAAAAGATGCGAAAACAATATGTGATTATTTCAGGTGAAACTATATCAAATTCAGGAATAGTGCAGAATTTGAGCCTCACTTTCACTTCTACTGAATACCTATAATTCAGGACAAAGAAGGACCCATACATTTGACCAAGGCTGCCTATCCGTCTGCCTGTCTTTGAAAAGGCAGGTACAGTACCATGTAGGGTGAATTGGTTTCAAAGTAATTGAGTGCTAAAACCAATCAGATCCATACGAGGAAATGAGAAATGCCACCCCAACTGTGTGCAGCGTGATTAAATAACTTCTGAAACAATATTTTCAAAAGGATTTTTTTTTGTTTTTGGTATTTTTTGCATGATTTATTAGGGGGTCTGTATTTCTGGCATAGGTTTTATGACCACAGTAGTGAGTAACTCCCTGACTAAGGTTCCCTTTTTACGGTAAACTGATTCAGGTTTAAATAAAAACAGATTCAGCCCGGCATCAGCCAGGAGAAGAAGTTTCCAAAACAGGAACTGTAGTTGCGCTGTAGACGTGATTCCCCATGTGCACTCTCCCTTGATTGGGGCATTGGAAGGCACTGTGGAAATATACCAAAGCATGATATAGCGGAAAACAAGAGCACAACAGGCACAGCAGCAAAAGTGCATCACAGTGAAACTGTATGTGTGTTAGCTGAGTACCCAAGACAATATTTCACATAGTAAGAGAAACTTTAGAATATTACAATTATTATTATTATTATTATTATTATTATTATTATTATTATTATTATTATTTGTAGTAGTAGTAGTAGTAGTAGTAGTATGCTTGCAAATACCCATGACTCTGATCTGTGACTCTTCAAATATTCAATCTTAATTCTCTGTTCTGAACAAATTCCGATTGAATTGGGTTTGAGTAGGTTTTATTGATTTGTTTTTACTGTGTTTCTGTAACTATATTGTCAATGTAAGCTGTATGTAGGTGATTTCAATGATTTGTGACCTCTGTAAGGTGTCCAAAACTGATGTGAATAAAGAGACTGATGCTTTCTCATTATGTGTTTCTGTTACAAGATTGAATTACTTGTCTTTCAATTTACAGATGGTCCAGGGTATTGAATCCACTTCAGCAACCCACTTGGTATTTGGCAAACATATTTAACATAACAGGCAGCAAGCTAATGGATCTGTAATTCTTGTAAAGTCATTCATTATTATGTTAAAATATGCATTATATACAATGCAGGTGTTCGAAAATCAAATAATCAATCTGCTGTGGAAAGAAATTCGGTGTTACTCAGAAGGCTCATTAATATTAATTTGTTATCGTTGTCCATAGCTGACACGTAACTCCGGAAGGGGGCTTCCCAGTAATTCCATATGTGTCACAGAGACAAAATGGATTTCCAAACTGAGGCTCCAAGGCTTCTAGAAATGGAGAATGATGGAAATGAATATTAATAGGAAAGGCAAGTGTTTCAGATATTGTATGACAAAATGTGCTTTCTCCATCAGTGCATTTCTCCAAAGAAAACAGCAAAGAACTTATAAAGTATTTGACATTCTCCAAAGAATGATTGAATTTGTGAAAAGTGAACTGAGGTTGTGAATTATCAGAGAAACTGACCTGGGGAGTTGTTTAATTTTGCATCTACACAGGGATGGTGAACACTGAACCACAGATTGGATTTGGAGGTCTATGCAGACTGACAATCTAAGAGGCTAAATCATTTTAATCTGATTGTACTGCAACTTTAGTCAGACGGAATGACAAATGACAAAGGTTGTCATAAAAAGAAAAACATAAGTATTGTCCTGGAGGGAAGGATGTGATAAATCAAAGGATTCCAGTTTAGGAAAATGTCCTGACAAATATTTGATGTAGAGAGACTGTCCCTCATTTGTTGTAGTGGAATGAAGTTTAAATAATGTTGAAACCATATCGCATGTGGTTTGTTTGAAGATCGGATGCCCCGAGCCGACAGTGCTGTGTTAGCAAGTGAAAAATCGAGAAAGTATGTTTTTACTTAACAGTTAAAGACAGTGACAGACATAACATCCTTTAGACACTAACCTTTAACCTTCACATTATTCATGGACCACAAAGTCTCTAATAAGAATTGCAACCCTTTTTCTTTTTCTGTTTTTCTGTTTTTGTTTGTTTGCTTGTTTTCAGATGATGTCCTGAAGTACGTCACAGCAAGATAAGACCATAATATGCACTCCCGGTCAAATGTATTAGAACACTCCATTTTTCCAGTTTTTATTGAAAGTTATGCAGTTTAATGTCTCAATGTATTCTTTCAACAATGGAAATCAAATAGTGTTCGGAAAGTTCTTCCCAACACTGTTGCAAAAGTTCCCACAAATGTGTAGGTTGCTTTTTCTTTCACCCAGTCCAGTCCAGTTCATCCCATGTTTTGGGTCATTATCTTGCTATAGGATGAACCCCTGACCTATACCAGAGTGTAATGCATGGCGCTGCAAAATGCTGTGGTAGCCGTTTTGGTTCAGGGTGCCACTCACTCTGTGCAAGTAGCCGACTCTGGATCCAGCAAAAGAGCCCCAGACCATCACCTCCTCCATGTTTGACAGTTGGTGTCACACACTGAGGAACCATCCTTTCACCAACTCAGCAGCATACAAAAACACTGCATGATGAACCGAAGATTTCAAATTTTGATTCATTTTTCCATAAGACCTTCTTCCAGTCTTCAGTAGTCCACTGGCGGAGCTTCATGGCTCAGGCAAGCCTCTTTTTCTTATTTTACCATCTTAGCAATGGCCATTCGACCTGTCAAACCTGCAGCTCAAAGTCTTCTCTTCACAGCTGAAACTGAGACTTGCTTACTTTGACCAGTGTTAAACTGTGCTTGAAGCTGTTGTCCTGTGAGCCACCTATCACGCAAGCTGTTGACTCTCAGAAACTTGTCTTCTGATTCTGTTTTGGCTTTGGGTCTACCAAATGTCTTCCTGTCAGAGTTTCCTCCAGTTTCCAAGTGCCTTTTGATGGTGTAGGAAACTATGATTAAAAACTGTGCCTAAATTTCAATACAAACTTGAAAAATGGGGGTGTTCTAAAACATTTGACTGGTAGTGTATATCCAGGACAATATTAGTTGTACATATTTAGTTGTGTAGTGGATTTGATTCATTCAAAATGTACTTTGTGGACAAGTTTGCTTTCTTCACCTCTTACACATTAAATCGCCAATATGAAAATATATGGATATAACCTTTTATAGCAAAATACTATAAGGCTCAATTAGCATGAACCTTAAAACATAAACTTACTATTTATGTAGACAAAACACAGCGTCTAGTATACTTGAAGTTTGAGCATAGCAAAACTGGGTGTTAAAAAAGTTAATTTTACAATAAACAGAAACACATTGACATTGATTGTATACCTCAGTATGGGACGAGTAACTTGAATGAAAATAGAAAGACATGAACATGATTTGTAACATGTATGTACTTTGCTATGACTTTCCAATTCACTTGACCTCTCAATGTCTAACCAAGATTGCACTTTACTTTCCTTTAACCAATGGGATACACCATTATCCTTTCCTAAGAGATCTCATGGTGAGTTTATACCTTGGTCAAACGCAACGCACAATTTCCATTGTCAGTTACAAAGACCTGTCACAGTGGCTCTGCTGAGGATTGGCAATGTGTCAAAGAAATAACAGAACCAGATTGTAATGAACCACCTGCTACTTATATTACTGAAAGTGCAGTACAGTACCTTCCATAGATGGTAAACCCTCTGTTTTACATTTAAAGTAGTGGCTAGGATTTGGACCAGGGCTGGTGCACAGTCAGCAGGGCAAAAAGAGCCAAGGTTATCTGAGCCATGCATTAGACACGCCAATAAATATCCAAGTCAACTCTCCCAGAGAGTTCATCAAAGAAGTTGGACAAAAAAAAACTCAGGGAGGGGTAACAGTGTAGTCATGGCTCTTGTCTCCTTGGTTGCCAAAACAGCTAATCTTGAGACATAATTGAGTCTTTCCATGCTCGCAATGCAGCTGACTGTGCTCCTCAATTACATATAGTTAGAGAGACTGGTCTGAATCACAGACAGACACCAGTTACAGGAAAAGAGTGAATAGTACAAGTCTCCACTGGCTGCTGCACAATCACGAACAGGATAGCAAGAAACCAGGCTCATTTTCCCACAAACGCTGGGAAAAGGGGTATCTATTAACTGTTAATGCATTACTAAATGTGTTTTTTTTTTTCATAAAATGTGGAGCTTAGACAGCAATTGATCTATGCGCTGGATTGGCAATCGCTCCACTCCTGCATAGCAATTATTTCCACTTACACACATTTCAGTTGAGAGATGACTTGACCCTTTGGTCACTAACAGTTTAGAATGGGTTTGTCACTTATGCATGGAAAAGCTCTAGGCTGTTAAAATAATAGCTAATTCACATTCATTCTCAGCAGCCTAGGGATATCAAACAGACTGACTTGCCATTGAAGTTGTGCCAGAATCTTATTAAACCATGAGACACGATTAAAGCACTATTGCTAAAATACAATATGAACAACAACACATAAATTGGTCATGTAAAGGCATTATAACCTAACCTGAATACAACCTTTAGGGAAAATATAGTATTTTGGCTCACAGAAGTGAGTCCCCTGTGGAAAAGAATGACATCATGTAGATTAGTAGTGAAATGTTTAGTCACTTCTCTGTGGTGACTGACTGGGCAGACAAACCAAGCTCTTCCATTCCATTGCAAATAATAAAGTTCAAACTTTTACTGAATTATGTAGGAGATCTTCAGCAGCAATTCCATTTAATGCTCCACAAAATAAAGACTGGTTGGGGTTAAAGTCTTCCAATAAGATAGCCTAGAGCAGGGGATAGCTATTCTTTCATTTTGCATCTGTCTCTTCTAGGAACCATATATGGCTCTCAAGTGTCAGAAGTGCACTCGCTACTTTTTTTTAATTCAATACCATGCTATTTCTATGTAAATGGCCAATAAGTCTGTAACATCTCGCATTATTCATGTGTACATCCTCCCACCTGCGGACTCTTTGCAGACTACCTCCTCAACCTGAACAAAAATGTTTCCCACCCCTGTTCTAGAGAAACCCCACCCCTGAGGGACAAGTGTAGCATGGGGGAACAATAATTCAGTTCTATGCCCACAGGAAGACAATCTTTTTTTTATTTTTTATTAGCTTAATTCTTAAAATTATCACCTATAAAGCCTGTTTTACTGGCTATCTAGTTATTTTGATCATTGATTGATGCTAGTTTAATTAGCCATGTCCAAAGCAAGATATACAGAGAAATTATGAAAAAAAGACAGAAAAAAAAGTATTGTAGTAAGGAAGTTTAAGATGCCCTCTAGTTAAAAACCTGCAGGTGCCACACACATAAAGCCTTCTTTTACACCCAGGTCCAGAGGCTGCCTGTGATGTGACCCCCTCAGACTAGACATTTGCATACACCCAAACCACACACAGGAGATCCTGGGATGTAAGGTTATAGACTGCAATAAATCGCCAATGAGCGCCTGTAAAATTTAAGAGCTTCATGTTTAAAGCACTCCGGAGGGCACATGTCACTAAGACCTTATTTGTATGGGAGAGGGAGCGTGAGACCCCTGCAGCATTACTGCCTGTTAATAAATGTTTCTTGTTTTTAATGATCATTGAGCACAGTTCCAGATGTTGGCAGGCCTGGCGTCCTCACACACAATTCTGTTTCTCAGCTGCAGCTGGAGGAGCAAGACAGGGCCGAGGACGTGTGGAAACACAGTGTGCTGGTGATATCTGAACTACTTCTGAACCCTTGAAATAGTGGGTCATGTTTACAAGTCCTAGAGAGGACCTTAGAAGTCCTGTTTTCGGGATATGCCATTTCAAACCACTTCCAGTTAGCGGTGAATCAACTGGCTGTGGTAATGCATGCAAATTATAATTATGGGTGGAAACATTACAACTGATAAGAAACATTGGTTTATAATAAATAGGGGAACAAAACCTACTAAGATGTATTTTTAAACTCCGTGCCCTTCTCTGCTATTTTTTGTTTACATTTTGTTTTCCACCCAATCCAAATTATTAAACTATGTCATTGTCTTATGTGGTTTTGTTTTCTGGAAATGTGAAATTGAATCAAAGGGAGATAGTCCAGAAAAGGAAAAAAATGATTTCTCTAACCACAATGTACCATTCTTAGAAGTTGTCGTGCCGTGGCTGAATAAACTTATTAGTATCAAGTTGGCACTTCCTGCAAAACAACAGCATCAGGTTTTGCGTGACTCATAAACAGACAGCAGCAATGGTTTAGGAATGGACAACCTCTATTCAAAGCTGCCACCCAAACTCAAAAACAATTTCTTAACCTCTGGCAAGCCCAGCACATTGGATATGCACCCAAATACCTTGGAGAAAAATGTATCTATTATTTTTTATGTCAATATTTATAAGCCGAACCCCAGGGCCAAAACTTCTTAGCTTAAAGGCATTGGATAGCTGCAGAGGGGCAGTCTACAACAAATGTTACAACAAGGATTTAATGGGCACTCTGAGCACAAGCCTAGTAAAGGAAACAATCCAAAACTCTGTTTCGTCTGTGTTGGAACGGAGTGATAGCTAAGTCAACATTTACCCATCGGTAGCCTTTGTGTGTATTTGCAGTTAATTTTTCCCCCAATACCATTACAAGTCCATTGTTCAAGGGTAACATCATTAAAGGCTCTGATTATACATGGCCAATAAAATAGTTTTGGGGGGGAAAAAAACAGCAGTTATTTATTATTTTTCTATGCTAAGACGGAATAGCATGGAATAATATCAGGGCTCATAGGCCACACAGCCTTCTGGATCACATTCCACCGAGGTTTTTAGCAAACTTATTGGATTAATTTAACATTTTCCTCCGGTCTTTAAAGTGTGGAAAATGGAAAGTCACTTATAAAAATGTCTTTATGGAAGCCTTTGAGGTCTACAGCATATCTGTGTTCTCCAATCACTTGTGAATGTGCATGTGGTTCCCCCAGAAGAAAAGAAAGGAAAACATACAATGCAAGATCAAGCTTTAGAATCACCTGATACAATTTGCGAAGGAGTGCCAAAGCTCAGAGTTATGCTAAGCGTCTTGCTAACTCTTGGTAAGTCCGGCTCTTGTGCAGATTTGGACCGTGTGTTTTTAATGTGCATGTTTTGTATTCTGTTAATGTGAGCGAATCAAAACAAAAAGTGTCTGCCTTCTACTGGTGAACTGAATTCACCCGGAGGTCCAGTTGTACAAAAGATGTGGGTGTTTTAGTAACGAGAAACAGAACAAATGTTAAATGGTGCGGCATTCCTGAGGTTTCAACAAGCACACAATCAGAGGAAGTTAGGGGATATCGGCGCCTATTTAACTCCAATCAAACACATTTATTCTCACACATTCTATTTCTTATTTGGGCATATTGAAGTGCCTCTGCAAGAGCAGAAACATGTTTTTCATGTGATTTCTTTTTTCTTTTTTAGATGAAAACCTCAGCAGCAAAACCACTCCTTGGAAGCTGTTATTAATTGAAACAGGGAGTTATCTTCCTTCTATAGAAATTCCTTAATATTGTGACACAAAAAGAGACTCTAAAAATAAGCTTAAAAATACAGCCCTAGCTTTCTTCTCTGCATGTAAAGAATAGCAGCTAGAAGTCTGTCATGCTAGTTGTCTGGGTTCTCCAAATTGTTATTTAATTAATTCACATACTCTATATATTTAAGTTTATATACTGTATTTTAGTACCTCATTAGTTTTAGGGCATAATGATTGTATATGTAAGGATCTCTCCCACAGTTATTAGGTTATTAAAGAGATCCCTTTCCACTTATTGTAAACAAGCTAATAGTCAATGTTCAATGGGAGAAATCCTTCATATTGGATAAACTTGTTTTTGTACCTGAAACGTGTATATCCAAAATTAACTCAGTATAAAAGAAGAATGTGGCGTCTCATTAACAAGCAGATGTCTGGTAGATGTCATTTCAATGAAGATGTCCCCAGCTCTGGTTGACCCATGGAGTATAGTGTTGCAGGCTGGGAGTGGACATCATGTAACATCTCAGTAAAGCTTCAATCATCCTTCACATGATCGCATTCTTGTGATTTTTAGTGCTGGTGTGAGCGTTCTTCATTCCCAAGGGGAGCTGACCTTTGACATAACAGGTAAAGACATTGTGAAAGAAGAAAGACTGCAGTGCACGCAGAGTTCATTCAGAAACATTTCAATGGCTCTCTATGGGACCTTCAGTAATTGTGAAAAAAAACATAATTTGGCATTTACCAGGGACACTGAGATAATCGCTTTTCTTGTGAAAACTGACATAGATTTAGTGACCACAAGTTGAGCTTGATTTTGTTCTTTAAGTGCAATAATGATTTCTGTTTTACTCTTCTGGAGATCCTAACATTCTTTCTTAGAATAGAAAAGTTCTGCTAATGAGTGGAAATAGGTTTTCTGGACTTTTATGTCATAGAGAGAGAGACAGAGATAAAGAGAGAATAAAAAAAACTAACAGTAAACTTAAAATCTGTGAAAATACTGCTTTAAAACACTCTCCAGCTGTGCTGTTTTTCTCCCTGTAACTCTTAAGCTCACTCACTCTCTGTGAGAAAACAGAAGCACAATTCTCCACAATTAGGACTGAGGATATGAAAGAACAATCTCTTTAGCAGTAAGAGCGATTTTCACACGCCTGCTGCTCCAATGTGCTACCGATCCCGTTGCTGTAGTGATACCTTGTTGTCCTCATAGCTGGCGTGACAGGAATGTAGAATATAAAACACATTAAAAAACACTTCCAAAAAAACATAAGGTTAGTGCAGAGCAGGGGGGCATTTCAAATTAAATTCACCTGCTTCTCAATAAAAGGACACAGTGATTAAAAAAAACGAATGTATCACGGAATCCAATTAAGCCATCGTAAATCTAATGGCACTGGTGGAATTCTTATTGGGGTGTTAAAACACTTTAATTTGGGTTTTCTGAGCTACCTGTGGTTGGCACAGCAGGTTTGGGGACAGGACACGCACGGTAATCGTGGTGAATTTGTTTTTTATATGTTGATTTTATGAACTTCTCATTTAAAACCCTGTTTGAAAGTCACGCATTCAAATCCTCGCCATCAAAGTAATGTAGCACTTGCACGTAGGCCTGTCCGCAAATGAGCCACCCACACACACACACACACAATCATACTTTGGCAAAGTGAAGCCCATTTCCCAGAGCTACTGTAGAAACTTGGGGACATAGACCACATGAATTTACATAGCAGCATGAGTGGAGTTTAAAACAAGTAGTTTATAACTCGTTTAGAGCTTTCACCTGCCTGCATGAATCCAAACAGATTTTTTCAATTTTCCCCAAAGCAGAAGTAATTAATACTTAAATGTGACATATATATTTTGTCTACATTTTTAAAATCAGATGGTTATTCATATTTTTTCTTGGGAAAATGTATTAATTACCATCTGATTAAAAAAATTACCAATCCAGGTGTTCTCCTTGGTTGGGTTACTAGTACTTTTCATATTAGTATTCTCTCTCTCTCTCTCTCTCTCTCTCTTTCTCTCTCTTTCTCTCTCTATATACACCGATCAGCCATAACATTATGACCACTGACAGGTGAAGTGAATAACACTGATAATCTCGTTATCATGGCACCTGTCAGTGGGTGGGATATATTAGGAAGCAAGTGAACATTTTGTCCTCAAAGTTGATATGTTAGAACAGTAAAAATGGGCAAGCGAAAGGATCTGAATGACTTTGACGAGGGCCAAATTGTAATGGCTAGACGACTGGGTTGGAGCATCTCCAAAACTGCAGCTCTTGTGGGGTGTTCCTGGTCTGCAATGGTCAGTACCTATCAAAAGTGGTCCAAGGAAGGAAAAGCGGTGAACCGGCGACAGGATCATGTTTGGCCAAGGCTCATTGATGCACGTGGGGAGCGAAGGCTGGCTCGTGTGGTCCGATCCAACAGACGAGCTACTGTAGCTCAAATTGCTGAAAAAGTGAATTCTGGTTCTGATAGAAAGGTGTCAGAACACACAGTGCATCGCAGTTTGTTGCATATGGGGCTGCGTAGCCGCAGACCAGTCAGGGTGCCCATGCTGACCCCTGTCCACTGCCAAAAGCGCCTACAATGGGCACGTGAGCATCAGAACTGGACCACGGAGCAATGGAAGAAGGTGGCCTGGTCTGATGAATCACAAGTTCAAGGTGTTGACTTGGCCTCCAAATTTCCCAGATCTCAATCCAATGGAGCATCTGTGGGATGTCCTGGACAAACAAGTCCGATCCATGGAGGCCCCACCTCACAACTTACAGGACTTAAAGGATCTGCTGCTAACGACTTGGTGCCAGATACCACAGCACACCTTCAGAGGTCTAGTGGAGTCCATGCCTCGACGGGTCAGGGCTGTTTTGGTGGCAAAAGGGGGACCTACACATTATTAGGCAGGTGGTCATAATTTTATGGCTGATCGGTGTATGCTTTCTGTGCTCTCTCACCCATGACTTCTCCTACCTCTTCTTTGCTTATGATGCTCAGATCTTCCTCTCTTTCTCATTCTATTACTCTGACACTTTTCCCATAGATATCTCATCTTTTTGAAATCTGATCCCCCCTCTTCTGATATATCTCTGACGGCCTTAGTTCAATCTTCTCTCCTTTTCATCCTCTGTAAAGAGTCTCTGTGTTACCTACATGCCCTCCTTCTCCAACTCTCTGCATGCAGGTTTTTTCCATAGTTTTATTTTTGAGTCAATTGTATATAAACTGAAGAATACCAATAACTTTCTGAATTTGTGTTTATCTGAGGACCTGACAATTAACCACTCCCAGCCTGCCCTACCTACATTTTCACCTGTAAAGTGAGGCTTCGCACTTCTGTACTTGTAATGTATATCTTACAAAGTAATTGGTGTCTATTGCTATATAGAAAGAACATAATTAATATTGTTAGTAAGTATGGCACAATCACAGTCTATACAGAAAGAGCAAAATAGGTTAAACAAAGGGAACACATAGTATGAAAACTCCCCAGCGATGTGGTTGAAGCTGAAAATTTGGGAACATTTAAAAATAGACTGGATAGGATCCTTGGATCGCTTAGTTATGAATGTACACCAAACGAGCATGATGGTTCGAATGACTGCCTCTCATCTGTTAACCTTTTTATGTTCTTATGTTCTAGGCAGCATAGCCATAAAGAGATGACTCTTCAGGAAAGTAGATAACATACACTGCTTATTTTACACAGACTAGTACAGTCCCTAAAATGATTGTTTCATATGTACTCATGTGTGTTAGTAGGAGTGTGTAAGTAAAGTATCTGTGTTTTTTCTCTTCCATTCTATCATTTTACCAGCTTAAAAGTATAACCTTCAATGCAATCATAGCTGCTGTACACACCTTGAAGGAGAGCTCTTAAAAATGTTGTCTCTCCATTTAAAGGCTACAGTGAGGGAAAAAAGTATTTGATCCCCTGCTGATTTTGTACATTTGCCCACTGACTATAATTTTAATGGTAGGTGTATTTTAACAGTGAGAGACAGAATAACAACAAAAAAATCCAGAAAAACACATTTCAAAAAATTTATAAATTGATTTGCATGTTAATGTGGGAAATAAGTATTTGATCCCCTATCAATCAGCAAGATTTCTGGCTCCCAGGTGTCTTTTATACAGGTAATAAGCTGAAATTAGGAGAACTCTCTTAAAGGGAGTGTTCCTAATCTCAGCTCGTTACCTGTATAAAAGACACCTGTCCACAGAAGCAATCAATCAATGAGATTCCAAACTCTCCACCATGGCCAAGACCAAAGAGCTGTCCAAGGATGTCAGGGACAAGATTGTAGACCTACACAAGGCTGGAATGGGCTACAAGACCATCGCCAAGCAGCTGGGTGAGAAGGTGACAACAGTTGGTGCGATTATTCGCAAATGGAAGAAACACAAAATAACTGTCAGTCTCCCTCAGTCTGGGGCTCCATGCAAGATCTCACCTCGTGGAGTTTCAATGATCATGAGAACAGTGAGGAATCAGCCCAGAACTACACGGGAGGATCTTGTTAATGATCTCAAGGCAGCTGGGACCATAGTCACCAAGAAAACAATTGGTAACACACTACGCCGTGAAGGACTGAAATCCTGCAGCGCCCGCAAGGTCCCCCTGCTCAAGAAAGCACATGTACAGGCCCGTCTGAAGTTTGCCAATGAACATCTGAATGATTCAGAGGAGAAGTGGGTGCAAGTGTTGTGGTCAGATGAGACCAAAATCGAGCTCTTTGGCATCAACTCAACTCGCCGTGTTTGGAGGAGGAGGAATGCTGCCTATGACCCCAAGAACACCATCCCCACCGTCAAACATGGAGGTGGAAACATTATGCTTTGGGGGTGTTTTTCTGCTAAGGGGACAGGACAACTGCACCGCATCAAAGGGACGATGGACGGGGCCATGTACCATCAAATCTTGGGTGAGAACCTCCTTCCCTCAGCCAGGGCATTGAAAATGGGTCGTGGATGTGTATTCCAGCATGACAATGACCAAAAACACACAGCCAAGGCAACAAAGGAGTGGCTCAAGAAGAAGCACATTAAGGTCCTGGAGTGGCCTAGCCAGTCTCCAGACCTTAATCCCATAGAAAATCTGTGGAGGGAGCTGAAGGTTCGAGTTGCCAAACGTCAGCCTCGAAACCTTAATGACTTGGAGAGGATCTGCAAAGAGGAGTGGGACAAAATCCCTCCTGAGATGTGTGCAAACCTGGTGGCCAACTACAAGAAACGTCTGACCTCTGTGATTGCCAACAAGGGTTTTGCCACCAAGTACTAAGTCGAAGGGGTCAAATACTTATTTCCCTCATTTACATGCAAATCAATGTATAACTTTTTTGAAATGCATTTTTCTGGATTTTTTTGTTGTTATTCTGTCTCTCACTGTTAAAATACACCTACCATTAAATTATAGACTGATCATTTCTTTGTCAGTGGGCAAACGTACAAAATCAGCAGGGGATCAAATACTTTTTTCCCCCACTGTACTTGAAAAACCTGTCCCTTCTCCAGTGAGCACAGACCATTCCAGTCACACTACCACTTAACATAATTATAACCCGAGTTGCTGTGGGGAAGTCCAATCCTATGCTCTTGTAGATGTAGGTTGTTCTGCTATCCAGTAAGTATGGAAACATCACACAGTTTTTAGAGTAGCCATGATGATGAAGATTATACATTTAAATGTTAAAAGCTACTAAAATTATAGCATGGAACAGAAAAATCATAGATACTTTACTTACACACTCCTAGCACATGAGTACCAATCATTTTACGGACCTTTAAATCAAGTCAGAACTTCTCTTAACAAACTCTTTGTCCGTGTCATTGAAAGCAAGTAGTCTGTAAGTAACAAACAAACACCAGCAGTATTTAAGTACAACATCGTTCAATGCTTCAGGAAAACATTCCTCGTTTTTAAGCAGGCGTAAGTGCCATACGCAGTAAAATCGCCAGATGTAGATTTCAAGCTAGGGGTTGCTGACTACAGTGTTATAATCCCACATTCACATTAATGTACTGTACAATGGTGCCTTTCATGTCTAGGGTTACCTTCAGGCTTATTGGGACTCTTTTGAAAAGTTCAGAGCTTCCAGTCTATATTCCAGAATTCTCGAGAAGTCAGTCCTGGGAGTTTGCCATGTGTGGTAGCTCCCCAGCTCCCCACATTTGCAGTCATTAACAATGTTGTTCTAACACCAGTCTGCTTAATCAGTGGGCAGGGGTTTACACGAGATCATGAAACTATCAGCCCATGCAGAATGAATAGGCAAAGTATTCAGCATCATTTTGTATTTTTGTAAAAATTATTAATAATAATACTGAAACATCTAATTTATGACTATTGTCTGGATTTTGACAGCTCCTGCAAGTCTTCATCTCCTGGCACGCTGGTTTTACCTTTGAAATCCAAACTTCACACATTTATTCGTGAAGTGATTGTTCTATTTGGGGTGACAAAGACATTTGTTACAGTTATTAAAGAGACATTATGTAAAGTTTCCACAATCCTTTTCCTGCACTGTTATCACCCCAGGTTTTCTAATAAAAGGCTCAATTTTTAACATATATTTTTTGGCTGCTTCTTGTCAAAACTAAGGAAGGCAACACTTGTTCACATATTGCCCAGTCATAACTCATTTCAGAAAGGCAGCCACTGGGTGGGGCTGTTACAGAACATAGAGGGTCATTTGCGCTTTGTTTTACGTGAAGTATTTTTGCCAGGGTGCCAATGCAAACGGAAGGTATAAGGTAAAACAATAGCAATGGAAAGGGTGATTTAGTGATGCATTTTGTAAAAAATTTGACGTAATCAGTAGAATCAATAAATATGTTTTTTTTATTTATATAATTAGATATTAATAATTAGATACAATTTTATCTTATTCTATAATCAGATGAAAATGTAAAAAAGTAATAATTTCAGATATTAATAAATATAATAATTAAGAAAAATAAAGTAAAAAGGAAGCTTAGGTAGAATGTATTATAATGTATACCAAACATTCTCATTGGTAGTAAACCTAACCACTGAAATAACTGTGCTCATTATTCTTTTATGAAATTGTATCAATAATTAATTATATATGCTAACAAATATGGTACAATAAAATGACAATGGTTGATTAGGGTGAACCACAAATACAGTGTATACAAATATAGGGATTTTTATTTTTATTTTTTTTTAATATGCATGACACAGAACACACACACATATGCACGTGTGTGTAGATCATGGGTGTGTTCTTCTTAAACACAGATGGTGTATATATCAGCCTTCATAATAACACAGAGAAAAGTACCTATAACAGTTTTATGAGTTATATATATTTATTTCATTTTTCAAAAATCTGTTATTGAAATAAGATTATTATTTTTTGCAGTCAAGTAAAATCTCATGTTTAACTTCCCACTCTGATAAAATGATAATAAAGATAGCGGCTGAAAAGCACAAATCACCCTGTCAGGTGACTTAATGAACAATACTCGGACGTCTGCCCAATCCAAGCACTTCCTCTGCATGGAGTGGTCACTTCCTGCCTCAGAGGAAATATTGCTCACATCACAAGCAATGCTGTGTCCCAAATGGAGAATTTCAGACCCCAATCCGGCCACCAAGACTTGATTGTCAGTCGGCTGGCATTGAAATGATGCATGCTGGTTTGGCTACTAATCATTCTGACTGATTTAGTAGTTTGCCTCAGCCAGATTTTTATGGTTCTCATCCTTGCTATGAAGGAAAACCTTTTCTTAAATGGCACAATCTTTGACACGTGGCAGTGGTCCAGCAGAGAGTTTTCCCTAAATCTACAAGAGGACTTGTAAAGCCATGCTATTTGAAAATGGTTGATATATTGATATGGAATTGGTGCTGTTTTTTCCATCCACAATGTGTGTGTGTGTTGTGGAATAGTCAGTTCCTCTGGCTCTGTCGAACTGTTACACTTTCCTCTGTGTGACAAAAGAACTGCTTGTTTGTCTTTTCCCATGCACCAAAGAATAATATCTCAGATTTTGGTTTATTTTAACAGAGACAATGTTTCTCCAGGATGGAGTGCATTGTGCCTTTGAGAAATGTACATTTCCTGTGTTTTTTCATGTAAATAAATTTGAAATAACATTAAAATTGATTAATTGAAACATTTCCCCTGAAGTGTTCTCTAAACACAAACACACATACACACACACACATACAGTATATATATATATACACTCACCTAAAGGATTATTAGGAACACCTGTTCAATTTCTCATTAATGCAATTATCTAATCAACCAATCACATGGCAGTTGCTTCAATGCATTTAGGGGTGTGGTCCTGGTCAAGACAATCTCCTGAACTCCAAACTGAATGTCTGAATGGGAAAGAAAGGTGATTTAAGCAATTTTGAGCGTGGCATGGTTGTTGGTGCCAGACGGACCGGTCTGAGTATTTCACAATCTGCTCAGTTACTGGGATTTTCACGCACAACCATTTCTAGGGTTTACAAAGAATGGTGTGAAAAGGGAAAAACATCCAGTATGCGGCAGTCCTGTGGGCGAAAATGCCTTGTTGATGCTAGAGGTCAGAGGAGAATGGGCCGACTGATTCAAGCTGATAGAAGAGCAACTTTGACTGAAATAACCACTCGTTACAACCGAGGTATGCAGCAAAGCATTTGTGAAGCCACAACACGTACAACCTTGAGGCGGATGGGCTACAACAGCAGAAGACCCCACCGGGTACCACTCATCTCCACTACAAATAGGAAAAAGAGGCTACAATTTGCACAAGCTCACCAAAATTGGACAGTTGAAGACTGGAAAAATGTTGCCTGGTCTGATGAGTCTCGATTTCTGTTGAGACATTCAGATGGTAGAGTCAGAATTTGGCATAAACAGAATGAGAACATGGATCCATCATGCCTTGTTACCACTGTGCAGGCTGGTGGTGGTGGTGTAATGGTGTGGGGGATGTTTTCTTGGCACACTTTAGCCCCTTAGTGCCAATTGGGCATCGTTTAAATGCCACGGCCTACCTGAGCATTGTTTCTGACCATGTCCATCTCTTTATGACCACCATGTACCCATCCTCTGATGGCTACTTCCAACAGGATAATGCACCATGTCACAAAGGTCGAATCATTTCAAATTGGTTTCTTGAACATGACAATGAGTTCACTGTACTAAACTGGCCCCCACAGTCACCAGATCTCAACCCAATAGAGCATCTTTGGGATGTGGTGGAACGGGAGCTTCGTGCCCTGGATATGCATCCCACAAATCTCCATCAACTGCAAGATGCTATCCTATCAATATGGGCCAACATTTCTAATGAATGCTTTCAGCACCTTGTTGAATCAATGCCACGTAGAATTAAGGCAGTTCTGAAGGCGAAAGGGGGTCAAACACAGTATTAGTATGGTGTTCCTAATAATCCTTTAGGTGAGTGTATATATATATATATATATATATATATATATATATATATATAAAATAATTAAATGCACCTAAGATCACCCAGTTTCTTTAAAAATATTTTTTTTTTCATTGGAACAGGATGGGTATCTAGCAGCTTATTTTGTGTATTCAGGTCGACTGAATTTGTCACAAACTGTCTCATAATTGTAACCAGTTGTTTCCACAAATAATAATAATAATAATAATAAACATATTATATGAAAGATCTTCCATAAGGTCAGGCATAGTTTTGCAACAATTTCAAGCACATTAGTACACTTTTTAAACATTCATTCTTAGTCATTCCATTCAGAGGATATGAATCTGTAATATAGTGGTGATTCACCCATCAACCATGTAACATTTGTTTACCTGTAACAGCTATAACAAGAAACATATGTCAATTGTATTATCCTCATTCTTTTGTGCAACTCATGGATATATAAAGCTAGCTCAGCTTAGTTATTCTTTATCGGATACTGGTGCCTCACCTCCGGGCGCGCCCACTGCCTCCTTTGTCCACTGCATTTCACTTGATGGCACCCTGCCTCGAGTCAAGACTTAATCCTCTGGAGTTGTATTTGCAACCTAATGTCATAACACACAGAGGCGTTGCTGGATACAATGCAATCATCAATGTCTTCCTTTTCGAGGTGCGGTAACACTTTACAATAAGTCTCCCAGTTACAGTGTATTTACATAGTAGGTACTCAGTAACTACATTTGTATTTACTCATAGGAACAGTGTAATTATGCATTTGTTAACATGTACTTAATATGTAAAAATGATTAACGGTATATGTAAGTAAACAATTGTCTGGTAATGTTACTCATGGGAGGCTACCTTTGGAGCTATACCGGGCATGACCCACTTTTTACATATTAAGTACATTGTAATAATGCATAATTACACTGTACTAATGAGTAACTTCTATGCAAATACACTGTAACTAAGGAGACTCATTGTAAAGTATTACCCAAGGTGCATCTTTTTTTTAATTATTAAACTAATCTCACATGCTAACGTAAACCCAGTTCATAAATGAGGAGAAAGTACCAACTGTGTAGAAACAATAGGCAATCCCTATCACTATACCCAATACTTATTTAACATCTTTTCAGGGGTGCAGTGATATCTTGTTAGTATCCTAATGCGGTTAATTCTGGGTGTAGTTGTTGGCATGAGCAGCTTGTGGTTACAGCAAACTATAAGGTGTTCCTCTAAATTATGGGCTTTTCAGTTAGCGGTCTTCAGAACTCCTCGACTTTGAATTGGATCAGAAAGCTGAACCAAGAGTTAGCCATCTTTCCTTTGCATAGGAGACTGGCAAGTGAAGGAAAACCATACCTCTCATGTCCGGTTGGATCCGAGAAGGAATCGGAGAAGACCTGCATGTAATGAAAAAACAGGAGAGTGTTTTCGAACATGCCAGGGGGGATGCTTCTAAAGAGACAGAAGTTGGCAATGGATGTGGAACAGCTGTAATAAGAAAATGGAGCTACTGATCTCTGGAGACAAACCTCGGACCTGACGAAGATCTGTAAGAGTTCAGCAGTAGACTTTCTAACACCCCCGCCCTTTTTCTTTCTTCCCTGGTTTGCTCAGTTTTATTAGGAATGATGGATCTCTGCACGGACCAGGGAAATATTTGTCTTGTACTTCACATTGATTGCACTTGCAAAGGCTTGTAGTTTTGCTTGGACTGGGGTTCACAATTAAGACTGGTGTGGATTTAACCGAACAGACTTGGCTTGTGAGTAACACGAAAAAAAAAGATATAATAATAAGGAACTCAAATAATAACCTGGAACCATACATGATGGGATTAAAACTTTTCAAAGCATACAATCTTTGGAAATGTTCTTGGAAAAATCCATGTCTGTAATTTGGGGTTGATGAATCGTGAATCGAAATGTGAGGAGTGCTTAGTACCTCATGAAGCAGTATCAGTTAGCTGGGCTTGCAGCTGGGGAACTACCTATGAAAAATAAAAATGTATATGATATATGTTGGTAGGAAGTTGTCAACCCAATTTAAACTCACCTGAAGCTGGCAGCCACTCTGTGAAGCTCAAAGAGCCACTGATGGACAAAAATACATATTCATTTCAGACTGCCAATTGGCCATTTGTATGAAACTGGTCACGGCATTCAAAGTTGATTTACACATCCAGAGCATTTCATTAATTTGTAGCTTGACATGTAAAATGTTTACATTTAAAGTGGTCAAAGAGCCAACAGCTTAATTAAGATTGGGAAAGGTCTATAAAACACAAAAATACAGGCAGTTTAATAATAGAAATAGTGGACCCCATTGTGTAACTTTCACAAGACCCATACAATTCTGACAGGGCAGGCAGTTTTGTTCTGATATAAACGTTGAAAGATTCAGCACAGCATTGAACTGGTGCGAAGTGAGTGATGAGAAAGCTCGTTTTCCTCCGCTTGTTTTCACAGAGAAAGAAGTACTTGAAAACAGAGTGACTGACAACACAGGCCCCCCGCTGTCTAACTTCATATTAATGATGAGATGGGTGGGGGTTCAGCATGCTCAATAGACACTGACAGACACTCCGCAGTGGTCTGGTCCAGCCGTTTAAGGTTTGAGGTTCAAAGACTCCATATCATTGCTGAAGTTACCTCTTTATAAATTTGCAATGTTTTTGAGCTACTCATTAGATTGCAGACCAAGAAAAGATGACTCCTCATTCAGTCAGTATTTTAATGTAAGGAATCTATCAACATCAATGTATTTTTGAAATGTATCATCATCTGATTTTCCAGGAGTTGAGATATATAGCACTGTGTCTCAACAAATATGCTTAAACACCATTTTACAAATGAGTTGGGTTTGAATGTGGCTTTGATTGATTGGTTCTGCTAGGTTATGGCCTCTGGAAATACAATGAACAATTTCTTAAGGAAGAGAAGAAACTGCACAATACAGAATTTCATTGGTACAAAAAATGCATTTCAAAGGTCTGTACAAGTAACAGTAAAAATTCAAAGACACAAAGTTAAGGATGGCTTCATGTCACAAATATTTATAGCATATTTATAGTATAAATTACAAGCAAAAACAACAACAGCAAAATCATAATGAACAATGATTGGCACTTCTCAAACATTTCTTGTCCAAACACAAACCCAAAGTGGGGTACAAGATGTTATGAAAAGCCTTCTCCCCTGTCATGGAGGGCAATGGTGGAGAGGTGTGCGCAGGAGTTTTTGTGATCTAGCATCGGCCCTCCCACCAAAAAAAATATTATCTTATACATCCAAACTATTCAGTGCGTTCGGGAAAGATAATAATCACAGTTCCAATTGGAAGACCGTACTGCACAATGACGTTTTGCTGAAACCTTTCCTCTCCCTCTTGTGAAATACATACAGACAGAATAACACCCCCTTAACCCCCACCCTCCACCCCTATCAGTCTCCCATAAATCTGAAGAAGGGAATAAGGTGAGGTCCAATTCCAAGTCTCCCTGACCTCCGTTTTCCCTCACATGGAAACAGCTGCCATTTGGAGGACTGCAATCTCCTGTGCTGGACCCTCCCCCAGAATCTAGCAGCACCTGCAGTCATACAAGATCTTAAATCACAACAGTGGCCCAGATGTTTTGTAGCATCAGCTGCACAAAAAGCACTCCGGTTCATTTTCTCCGCAAATTAGCAACATGGAAGTCTCCGGGAGAAGTCTTACCATTAAGAACTTTATAAACTCCGCAGCGAATTATTGTGAAACCGTACGCTGTGCTTTGGGTTTACTGTGATTTATACTGTGGCCGACATCAAGCATAATGACAGGTTCAGTTAAGTATCTGCATTATATCGATTTAAAAACGATTTTACAGCACAATCCCCATGGTATACGATTGCTGATGATGCCAAAATTGAAAACACACACACACATATATATATATATATATAAATTCTTGGAAAAGTAAAAATGAAATTGTGGGAAACACTGAGGCCTACAATCCTGCAGGCTTTACCATTGTCTCTCAGTGGTGCGTTGCTTAAGGCCTCCCATATGTAATTGTTTTTATTTGTCCACTTAAATGAATGATTTAGATCAATGAAGTGACAGAGAGCTAAGAGGGAAACAAAAAACAGAAGACCCTGAGACCCTGGAGGACTTGAGTTGCACAGTACTGACATATATCATCTCTACAGTTTTTAAGAGCACCCCTTTTCACCCATGCTCCTGCTTTAAAGATGCTCATTACTCAAAGGTTGGGCTGGAACGGCAGTAGATTGCATGTACACCAGACAGCCAGCTGCAGACCCCAGTTTGTTTCTTTAAGTTGCCTGTTTATTTTCCCCGCACGCTTCACTTGGCAGATTGCCAAACGTGATCATAGTTTCTCCCCCGCTTCTTTTTTTTAGTGGCAATGGCCACTACACTAAATTAATTAAACAACAAAGGCGAAACAGTAGAAGAAGAAGGAGATGAAACCGAAGATGAAACAGAAGATGGAGAAGAAGAAGAAATAAGGGGTTGTATATGCAGATCTGAATAACTTAATCAATTGGATTACATGTGTGAGATTTGTGGCGTACAGAGTGATTGCGTAAAAAATGTTGAATTGGTTCTTTAACAACGAATTTACATGTTTTTAGTGCAGGTTAATATTATAACAAGTACATAAACACATAGGTTTCTAGCATGTTTCTAAATCATGAAACGGAGACTTTAGACTTTCATAAAGTAGTTTTAACTCTTTAATGGGCATACACAAAAACAATGGATTCTTTAAAAAAAAAAAATCGAATGAAAAAGTATCACTTGCTTTTGCTGGACTCAATTAAATATTGATGTAGCCAGGAATGGGTATACCCTTACAGAACATCTTTGTTAGAAAACTATAGTGATGTGTTATTAATGCTGTTGTGTCTGATGGGCCAGATGTTCTCACATTTCTTTGCCTCATTGGGCCTCACGGGGGCCACTAGAAAGAGCTATTTGCAGCTGTTACTACAGGTGTGTGGAGAAATGACCTTCAGATTCTCATTAAAAACCTTTTATATAGGTGCATTTCAAATTGGCAAAGACAGAAATTGGTCTATGATGAATAGATTTTGATAATATATTAATGAGCACGTATATTATATAGAGATTCCAGTACCCTTCATATTCTGGTCCCTTTTAAAATTGAAACTGACCACTGTGCTGTCATTTGATTCATTCATGGACAGTGCTAATTGTTACACTACATAGGGCCTACTCTTCACTGCTGCAAATTGTCTTTGCTGCTCCGTTAACCTATTGGAATAAAGGTCGTGTTCTTTTTACTCACCCAGAACTAGAAACTAAAATCATTGGTTTAGCCTTTAAATAAGCTGAACTTCAGATTTTTTTATCAGAAAGGGATTGACACAAAATGGATATTAGCATGAACTCATTCGACTAATTGCTTAAATCAAACAACATGAGTCGGCTTTTGAAAAAGATGTGCAACGCTACAGACTGCAGCTAAGTAAAGTTGGGCCAACTTGAAAGATAATATGGAGCTTGTGCTATATTATAAAAACCTCTTACATTAAGCCGATTATACAATTAAGACATTTCTCAGTGCTAATGTAGAAGTGCAAATGGCTTATGTAGGGAATCCTTTCAAAACTTTAAAGCATAGTAGAAATGAACTAGAAAACCACAACGCTAAGAATATGCTGCTGTTGTCTTTTTGATTTGAATTTTTAATGCATTTCAGAAATTTGGAGAAGCTGCATTTTGGTTTGTGGTGTGGAGAGTTCTGTATGAATCAATGTTTAAGAGTACTCTTCCATAATTCACTGATGTCCTCATTACTTCTTATACTTACTGTGTCTTAAAGAGGCTTCTAGAAGCCCTTTCTCCATTTACTGCAAACTGATTAATAAAAAATAGAATTCATCTTTTAGTACAAGAAAATAGTTAATATTTGCGACCAGTTTGTTATGTATGTTGCATTTCAAAACCTTTGCAATGTAATTTGCTCTGTGTGGATTTTAATTTTAAATACCAGTTTAGATGGAACAGATAGCTGTGACAAGTTATTAAACAATTTCATGACCAGATATTTAACACTGAAAGGTTTTTGCTATCATGTGAAATTTGCCAGATATGTAAGTATTCATTTATTTAAAAACACACAAAAAAAAGAAAAAAGAATCAATACATATTTCCTGTATTATGGGTTGTTTACATGGAAATTTAAAACATAAAGGTACATATTGTGGTATTCGGTGAAATGCTTTAAAAAACATTTAGGTAGAAGAGGAACATTTAACTGCTTGGTACAGATACATTGATATGTTAGTAAAATATTGTATCATACATTTTAATGCCTTGCCTTAACTGATCTTTTGTAGATATGTGTTTGTGTTAAAGAAGAAGTTGTCCCAGCATTCAACTTTAGGGTGCAACATAATATACAGTAATGTGCAAAAGTTTTAGGCAGGTGTGAAAAAATGCTGTAAAGTAAGAATGCTTTCAAAAATAGACATGTTAATAGATTATATTTATCAATTAACTAAATGCAAAGTGAGTGAATAGAAGAAAAATCTACATCAAATCCATATTTGGTGTGACCACCCTTTGCCTTCAAAACAGCATCAATTCTTCTAGGTACACTTGCACACAGTTTTTGAAGGAACTCGGAAGGTAGGTTGGCCCAAACATCTTGGAGAACTAACCACAGTTCTTCTGTGGATTTAGGCAGCCTCAGTTGCTTGTCTCTCTTCATGTAATCCCAGACAGACTTGATGATGTTGAGATCAGGGCTCTGTGGGGGCCATACCATCACTTCCAGGATTCCTTGTTCTTCACGCTGAAGATTGTTCTTAATGACATTCGCTGTATGTCTGGGGTCGTTGTCATGCTGCAGAATGAATTTGGGGCCAATCGGATGCCTCCCTGATGGTATTGCATGATGGATAAGTATCTGCCTGTACATCTCAGCATTGAGGAGACCATTCTGACCAAATCCAACTCCATTTGCAGAAATGCAGCCCCAAACTTGCAAGGAACCTCCACCATGCTTCACTGTTGCCTGCAGACACTCATTCGTGTTCTGCTCTCCAGGCCTTAGGTGAACAAACTGCCTTCTGCACCCCATTTCCTGTGTTTTCATGCATAGTTGAGTCGCTTGGCCTTGTTGCCACATCAGAGGTATATCTTTTTGGCCGCAAATCTTCCATGAAGGCCACTTCTGACCAGACTTCTCCAGACAGTAGATGGGTGTTCCAGGGTCCCACTGTTTTCTGCCAATTTTGAGCTGATGGCAATGCTTGACATCTTCGGATTGTGGAGGGAATGTGTCTTTCATCTGCTGCAGTAAGTTTCCTTGGCCAACCACTGCATCTATGGTCCTCAATGTTGCCCGTTTCTTTGTGCTTCCTCAGAAGTGCTTGGACAGCACATCTGGAAACCCCCGTCTGCCTTGAAATTTCTGCCTGAGAGAGACCTTGCTGATGCAGTATAACTACCTTGTGTCTTGTTGCTGTGCTCAGTCTTGTCATGGTGTATGACTTTTGACAGTAAACTGTCTTCAGCAACCTCACCTTGTTAGCTGAGATTGGCTGTTCCTCACCCAGTTTTATTCCTCCTACACAGCTGTTTCTGTTTCAGTTAATGATTGTGTTTCAACCTACATATTGAATTGATGATCATTAGCACCTGTTTGCTATAATTGTTTAATCATACACCTGACTATATGCCTACAAAATCCTGCCTTTGTGCAAGTGTACCTAGAAGAATTTATGCTGTTTTGAAGGCAAATATGGATTTGATTTAGATTTGTCTTCTGCTCACTCACTTTGCATTTAGTTAATTGATACATATAATCTATTAACATGTCTATTTTTGAAAGCATTCTTACTGCACAGAATTTTTTCACACCTGCCTAAAACTTTTGGACAGCACTGTACGTAAAACAAAACAAAAGTGAACAACTGTTAGAACAGATGGCTGCCACATAAATATACACAGCCAACAGCTTGACTCCAAATCTCACACCATGTATAGATACTCAACAATTGTGGACATGTGGCATTTTAGACCATTTGTACACTGTTATTGTGTGGTGAATGCTACGAATATTTAAAATATCTTGAGTTACAGAACCCTCAGGAAACATTGGGCTGATCTTTAATAAACAATTTCACTATTAAGAAAAATATAAGTAAGGGGAAGTCATGTCCCTTCCTCACCGACTACTCGACTCAGCTGCTCGTCCAGTGCCTGGTCCTCTCCCGCCTGGATTACTGCAACTCCCTCCTGGCCGGCCTGCCTGCATCTACTACCTGCCGCTCCAGCTCATCCAGAACTCTGCGGCTCGTCAGGTGTCTCTCTGCTACGATTCACACGCTACTCCACTGCTCTGCTCCCTCCACTGGCTCCCGATACCGGCACGCATCCAGTTCAAGACATTGACCCTCACCTACCGCTGTCTGGACCACACTGCACCAAGCTACCTTCAGACACTCGTCTCTCCATACATCCCCTCCAGACCACTGTGCTCCTCCAGTGCCAGAAGACTAACTCTGCCTCCTCTCCACTCTCCTTCCTCCAGAGCTGCTCCTTCTCATCCCTGGCCCCTAAATGTTGGAACGACCTGCCCACCGAAGTCAAAACAGCAGAGTCCTTGACCTCATTCCGGCACTTACTCAAGACGCATCTCTTCAGATAGTACTTGTAAATATTAGTCCTTTTATCCCCACTAGATAGCACTTCACAGAGTTTAATTATGCTTCTTGCGTTCTTGATTGTTTTCCTCCTTGCTCCCTTTCCCATAACCCCTGACTGTGACCTACATCTTGACAGCACTTAGCTTTCAGCGTCCAGGATGTAGGACCTCACTTACTGTACTTGTGTAAATTGTAAATTGGAATTTGTAAAATGTATTATCTTGAATTGCTATGTTTTAGTTAAATTGAATTTGTAATGATTGATGCCTTGTACTTACTGTATTTTTGCATTTATGTTGTAAGTCGCCCTGGATAAGGGCATCTGCCAAGAAAAATTAATAAAAAAATACATAATAATAATAATAATAATAATAATAATAATAATAATAATAATAATAATAATAATGTCACGAAGAGTCAGTATTGGATAGAAGAACTCAAGGGTAGACAAACTGGAGTAGAGAATGATTCCGTCAAATTGTGCTGATCAAGACAAGACAAATGCCCCGTTTCCACTGGCGGCCCCGGGCGCTTAAACGGGTGTTTCCACCGGATGAGCGTCCGGACGCGCCGGGTTTAGAGCCGGTTAACTGGCCGCTGCTGGACGCGTCCGTGACGTCCGTCCACCGAGGACACGAGTCACTATCAGAGCGGAGTGTGTTTGACTGAGACACAGGAGGACATCACACACATTGTGTCGGAAGATATCATCTCAAGTGCCTGTGCGATCACGAAGATGGAGTGAAATCCACGTACAGAAACAATGACATGTTTTACTGCTTACAGTTAATATCCGAGTGCATTAAACACTGTGATTCACAGACCGGTGCAGCGCTGACTAGTTCCAATAAACTGAAGGATAATAATCGCATCGCAGCAGCCGATGGTATTAATATTGTATGACAGCTGGCCGGGGTTCAGGCTGTGTTGTGTGAATGTGTGCAGGACAGTCCGCACAGACAGTCGGTGTGAAGACAACACGATTCAGTTAACGTGTCCATTTACAAGTGAAATTAATGAATACATAAACACAGCAGATCTGGGTTTCCCTCTAAAACATTAAGGACAGGTTTAATAAACTGCTATATTGTATCCGGATGGTTCATCGTGAAACGCGTGTATTGTGTTTCAACTGTAACTTGCCCGGGTTAAGACGACTGATAAGTACATTATAAATAATACGGCAAAGAGTATCGTTTGCAGTTAGAAATCTGTAGTAAGTAATACATTAAGGGAGTCAGGCTATGCCGTTTAAAATACATATAGACTAGCACAAATGATGATAATAATAACAGTACGTATTGTGTCAAAACGTTTATTTTATTGTTGCGCATGGAAACGTATTCTTAGGAGGACGTGCTTGTCTCAATATAATGTTGTCTACACGTTTAGCTCTCCCTGATATCTCTGAACAGAAACGTGTATTTATTACGCTGTTTACAATCATGTAAAGCACACATAATAAAACAGACACAAAGTCCTCTCCACTCAGGCTGTGTCGCTCGTAGTGTTTCTGTCTCTGTTTTCAACACAAACACAAACCAAACCCACTGTCACAGCGGCTGCTTTTGCAGTAAAAGCTCTGGACGCGTGTGAGGACGGCATGGCGGACACGGCGCTTAAGATAGTGGAACCGAGGCATCAGTCGAGGTTCCCCTCTGTGCCATTTTCTTTTGTTCACTGCTTCTGCGTCTAAAAACAAATGAATTGACCATTGTCAGTTAGCTCTGCTACTCTTTTGCCAAAATATAGAAATGTAAAAATATTTTGTTAGATTTGTAAGCTATTTAAGAGGAATCCTATCTTGAATTGGGGAGACCCAACACCATTTATAATTAAAATGCTTTCAGAAGGAAAAGGACCATCTCTCTACCAAAAGATAGAGAGATGCTGAAGTTAAATACCCTATTAAAATACATTTCAAAGAGCTGCATTTCAGTGTTGACCAATACTTTTGGTAATATAGTGTACATACAGATGCATACAGTTATAAACACATTAAATAGTTGAGGGTATTTTACTGTGTAATGCCTTTTATATGGTTCTATAACTATAAATCTGAATTAAAAATAATTAAAATTAGTAAGGACAAAAATAACAAAACAAAAAGAACAATCTATCTGAACAGTAAAATCACATTTTTCTTAATTTCTCTTGTACTGTAGATACAAAAAAGTAAAATAAACAAAAAATAAAATAAAACATAAAACAGGAGCCTTTTGGTACTGCAGTGCTAGCAAGGCCTAGCCCTTGAAATCTATTTATTTATTTATTTCATTTTTTTAATCAAATGACTGATCTTTGACCTATCTGATTGGCTGAGTCACACTGTTTAGAGCAATCAGGCTCTCAGGGAGCCTCCCACCCACTCTGAGGGCTCACACAAACACAAATACAAGACCTCCTCACTGGCTTTCCCACGAACCACAATTTCCATTACAGATTCATTACATACTGGTTTTTGTCCATTTTGCTTGTTGAGGTCTTGGATTTCCACCACAGTCACTGAAAAAACAGTTAAGGCAATTCAGTTAGGACTTGATAAAGTGCACACGTTAGACAAGTACAGTTTTATCAAGCCAAACCCGGATTGTGAACTTCCACATCCGCTGCTGACTGCTCATTAAACAACACCTGCTGTCTCTCATGAATGTGAGACAGGTTGTATAATTCTTCCACCCCCCCCTTTTTGATCTTTCATGAACTCAAGTCCTTCGCCTCCTTAAGAGAATGAAACACTAAGACCCAGCTGGAAGGAAATCCTTTTATTTTATTCACTAAACTTTTCTCGAACACTAGGCAGTCTGACAGAGCACTTAATGGAAGTGTCTGGCCTTCAAGAACTCATGTGTCTCTTTTCAATCACATCGGCAGTCATTTATATTGTATACCGTTGTTATGTTTGGCAGCTAGAGATGCCAGAAGATGGATCTGAGATATAACTGAGAAACAGCAAAGATATCCTCATCCTTTTTTACATTTGAAAACTGAAAGAATGATAGCCAAAATCATAGATCAAGATGTTATTATTTATCCAAACTAGTACTACCACTAATCTTCTGATTCTGAGAGGGGACTGATTTCAAACACATGATGCAAATGTGCTCCAATTTCTGTATGAATGGCATATACAGCTCCAGCGAGATTTGGATGAAAGTAATAATTAAAAAAAAGACATGCATTTCTTTTTCAAATAGTAAACAGAAAAGTTCCAGAAGGATAATGTTTACAGATGTAAACTTCCCAGTCATGTTAAACACTCTTATTTATTTTTGTGTGGTGAGTCTCCCCAGAGGAACAGGACACAACCATTTGGGTGTTTCCAGTCTCCTGGTGGCTGGACAAGAGCACAATAGCTGGGTCCACAACAGGATGGCAGATTAGATGTCTGAATGGTCTCCGCGAAGCATGATCCGTCGCAGCTGTGAGCTTGGGTTATTGGAGAGCTGCCTGACCATGTCGTCTGCAAAATTGTGGTCTTGCCACTGCCAGGGGAAATGCAGTAAGCGACTGGTGGGGTCCTTGTGAACGTAAGTGGTGGCGGTGCAACAGTAAGAATGCAAATTAACATGAAGCACACTGGAGAACTGGTTCTGCAAGCTTCCCTTCACAGATGCTTTCTAAATGTCAGGCATCCATTAAATAGACACTGTGTGCAACCAAGCAATTTATCACTCATCATCACCTTCCTGCACCTCTCAAAACACAGCTGACCCTGCAAATCATTTCCAGTGTTGCTGTCTGCTGTGTTAACTTGCATGCATTGCCAGATGAAACCATGCTTTTTTCCTTAATTGGACACCTTAATTGTCATTCTGCACCTTGATTTTTGCTTTGTACTTTATTCATTATACTGCAGTGTCCCACTGTATCCCATGAGCACTTCTCTAATACAGTATTAAGCTGTAAATATAATTGTATACCAATTATATTGTACACTTACTAACCTTGTATGTTGCCTTGGATAAAGACATCTGTCCAATGATTACTACTGTTACTACTACTAATAAAAATAATTATAAGCATACCCACATTAAGCCTTGAACTTGAAACTTCCAGCCGAAATGTCAAATTTAGAAATACACCATAGTATCAATTCATAGCTATTGTCCTGGATGGGCAACTCAGAAGTAAAAGTCAACCAATAGACATTGAGAATGAAATCAGCAAGGTAGAAGAATACAGTCTGTGCCAACTGCTTCCTAGACTCACTTCAGGCTTTGTAATTCCTAATTAGCAAAATATCAATGTAGATATAAAGGAAGACATTTAGAATTAAAGCTTCGATATATTTCTGTTTCACTGACTGCGGTAGGTTTTAGAGTTAGGCCTGTAGTTTACTTTAAAAAAATACTCTGACAGCTTCTATAACTCTCTGTTCCTGCGGCTTTTCTTTACTAATTCTTTTAACAAAAGTTCTCCCCCCCCCCGCCTACAATATATCCTCAAGACACAATTTTTGCAGGCTCACATAAATCTCAGTTGACAATGGCCATCAATACATATTGTATTCAATTCAGGTCAATGCAGTTTCCCCCCATCAGATTAAGGCATTTCAGTATCACACTTCAAATTAGTAAAAAAACAACATATATTGCATTTCTCCCTGCCAGATTTCAGTGAAATGGGCTCTGAAAAGCAGATGCAAATCTCAGTCCCTCAAGCATGTTCCTGAAGTCCATGAGAGCTGTAATTGAATGCACACTTCAGCTGCTTTTAAACATCCAGAGTCACATTTTCTACCCTCTTTGCAAAGACACCCAGGGGCAGATGAACATTTGGAAATCATTTTACAGAAACCAGTTGCTGACCTTCAAGATGTTTTTCAGACATCAGGTAATGTGTTGATTTTCACACCAATATCTTTTTTTTTTTTTAACTTTCAGCAGAAGCATCGTATTTATCCTTACACCCCTAGCGTTCCAGGGATATCTTCACACCACAGGGAATGTGAAGCCAGTACATTCAAGTATCTCGACAAGCAGGCAGTTTCAAAGTCTTTGGCCCCCCTCCTGTTAATTCAATGTACAGATCTGGACCGTTATATCATCAATCTGACCTCAGCTTCACAGGGAGACACGACTATTAAGGGGAATTGCTGAAGAAAGAGAATTATCATTGTTGAAGTATAAGAGAGGAACTTCAATAAGGTTGTAAGGTTGTAAGATTAAATACAAAGCAGAGAGAGAAGTTTTCTAGAACCAACTCAACATATTTGAAGCTTTGAATTGCATGGCTCCTCTTTCCACAGACCGTAATACTTGACATACTTGGCAGCGTTATAATACAAATTGTGCAATACACACACCATTATAATACAGATTGTTCATTAAACTTTATTTATGTCTTTTAAGAGTTTGTTGAATGCTGAATGTTCAATAAACGTAATATGGACTGTATACACCCCTCTCAACACAACTCAGTTCAATCAACTATAATATTTAGAGTTTGAATCTTTACTGCATTTATCACTTAACATAGTTTCAGAAGAGTGTGAATAATTATGACTAAAGCTGTAGTCTGCAGTGAAGTTGTAATCCGGCATTAAAATAGTGTGAATTCCACATTAAAGATTATGTCACAGCAATGGCCAACTCCTTCCCCCTTTCTGGATTTGTCCTTGTATTCTGCAGGTGTTTAAATAATTAAGGCAGGGTAGGTCCACACAGCTCTGGGGATTGGGATTTAGAGTGTGATTTACAGCAAGTAGACAAGAAGCATTTTTCATAAGGCATTTTATTACTATTGTGTTTTATTGTGCAGCAAGAAATGTAATATGTAAGGTAGGTTTGGGAGGTGAGGGGAGCAGCACTTTTCAGACAGATGAAAAAGGAACGAGTGCAGCTCTCTGCAGACAGATTATACAGCATCTGCAATATCCTGATTTCATTTTGTATGGTTTATATAATGTTTTTGCTAATGGAAAGTTTGATCCAAAAGTAAAAGAGCTTTGCAGAAAAAGAAACGAAAAAGGTGGCAGAGTTTTTAGGATTGTAAATTAAGCATTTCAAAAACCACATTATTCTATAGAAAACACTCATGACTCACTCATGGTATTGCTGTCCTGTTTTAAATTCAGCTCAGGCAAGATTACACTGGCAGGCCACTATTTTCAGGGAAGGTATCACTGCACACAGTGGACTCAGTACAAAGATCAATCCTACCAAGATTTGCATTTTAGCTACGCAAGATCAAATATTTTATCAGGAAATTATATGATCAAAACAGACCTTTAGAGTGAGTTTGACCTTTATATATTCCTAAACAAAGCAATTTTGCTTGAAGAATGTGAAATAAATTTTACCATGGATGTTACAACATTTTAATACTGTTTAATTCAGAGAAACATATTTAAAAACCTATTACTTTTTTTTTCTCAGAACTGCATCCATAATTCCGGTTCTGTAAAAGTCCTTGATGGAAGATTTTGTGCACAGACACGTTTCTTCAAACCAATAACCTGGCTAGGACTTCAAAGTGTATGCTGAATCACTGAAGAAAATTGTTATTCAGAGTGTTCCTAAAAATATATATGTGGCCCAAGAATACAGTATGGCCATTGTAATACCATTTTGCAGAAACATTAAATCAAACCATATAGCACTGCTCTACAAAGATGCTCATGTTTTCTGGAGTGAAACACAATCGTATCTCAAGACTTTAACCCCTCCAAGCTCAGAGGTTTTCAACAAGAGCTTCTACTGTAATTCCACTTATTCTACTTATGACTTCCCTTCATGTTCAGTCAAGATGTGTACTTGCTTTGGAAAAGTGTAGGACTAGTAATTATGGTTTGGTGACTTTCAGATAAATACCCATGAAAGCCTCTTATGGAGATGGCAAGTCATTCAGTCCAAATCTCTCTTGCTATGGAGCCTTGGCCCAATTTTTGTTCTATATGACTGCCACTGCCTCCATCAATATGCATTGAGGTTTTGGTTGTTGACCTCAAAGGGGTTATACTGTGCTCTCTCCCACCTTCATAGTCCCCAAACTTCTGCCCTGTGAGCATCAATAACAAATAAGCCTAGACCCAGGAAAGCCTGATCTCTGTTCTGTGGTTTGTTGGGGGAATGCAAGCGCTAGATTAAAGGGAAATGTGATCAGCCCCTTGTGTTGCTGGGCTCCCTTTGTCTGGCACACCACAAATCTATCCACATGGAGCTCCTGGGAAATCAAACTTGCATGGAAAAATCAATTTTTCGCCATTCCAGACACAAGCATGGTGCATCAAAGAAGGTATCTGAGGAATGTTTTTAGCACAGCACCTTTAAGTGGCACAGTGTCAAGATGGAACAGTCAAGAAGATCCCTATATTTACCTTAGGATCCTGGGGGGGCGTTGTGAATTGCATTAGTGTTCCTAATGACCAAGGAAGAAATTTCCAAATTGCTTGTTTCAACATCAATGCAAGACAGAAACTTCTGGTGAACACATGTGATGAACCCCCTAGTAGCTGAGTACAGAGGAGCTTCTGTGCACTTCACCAATACATATTTTGGCTCAATTCATCGGTTTGATCAGTCACTGAACCAGACTCAGTGTCCCTTCCTTTATCCGGTACTGTTATCTTGTACAGCATTATTCACCAGGCCCAGATGGAGCACATTCCACCTGACCATATCATCCAGCTTTGAAAGACACATTTGGCACATATTTTTAGACCGCATGTGAACTGGGGGTAATGTCTCTGTGGCTGTTGGATCATCTTGTGCAGAAAGCATGTATTGTTATGAGCAAACTGCATTATGCCTGGACACACATCTTATTTTTGATTAGCCTACGTTCCTTTAAATAGAACTCGATTGATTCTAAAATGGCTGATCATAACTTCAAATATGCAAACCTGCAAACCATTTGCAAGATGGACGTAATACATGTATATATCCTCATAAATTAATAATTGAATGCCAAAGGATTAACACGTTAATATGTCATGGACCTCATCTGAGTTCTGATGGTAATCACATGTACAGACAACATTTATTTTATTATCCAAACCACTACAAGGGTGATTTGATTTCAAACACGGGAGCAGGCCTCACACAAGATACACCCTGCAGCCTTTCCAGAACTACTGAAAACTGCAAGGTATGTGCAAAATAGTAAATACACTGCAAAGCAAAAAAGACAGACCTGCCTATTTTGTATGAAAAAATATATAAAAAATTGTTAACGCTGAAAATAAATGTTAGGTTTGACTTACTAGATTATTCACTTGGCCTGAATGATAACACTTTTCGATAGGTTTGCACATTCGTGGCTGCTGTTATGTTGTAGACAAAAAAAACAATACAAGTACACAGAAGGGAGCTTTATTTAGGTGGGGAGTTGAGCTCCAAAGTGAAAGCAGATGGGGATCTAGCCTGGAATATTTTCCACTTGAAGCATACCGCTCTGGTTTGGGCCAAACTCCATGGCTGGGTGAAATCCAGGACCCAGATTCTGGAAGCCAACCAGCTTGGTACATGTAACAAATGCATTATGAGTGTGTGGGGTAGTAGGGTTAACAAATGAAAACAAAGGAGAGGTTATTGAGCACAAAATAAGACAGAAAAGCAGCAGGAGATAAGTTCATTTTCAGCACGTTGCATTCACTAGCATTTTTTGTTGCACAATGCAGCTATATACAGCCCGTTGAAGAAGCTCTGATCCAAAAGGATATATATACAAGCTTTATATCGGTCAATTTTGGCAATTTATTAAACAGCATTCCTGAAACGCTTCATGCACCATTCACATCACACTTGTACAACATGCCAACATAAAATGAGCTCACACAACAGCATCAGCTTTAAAAAGTCTCCCTTGCTAATATGCTTATGTGACCCATTTTGAATGTCTCACATGCTTCCCTCTGCTGGGGGTTTAAAAACAATCCCCTAATGTTCTGTAAATGAAGTATAAAAGTAACAAGAAAACCTATTATGTGTTAAATACACATAAACCATGCTAATTTATGGCTGTGAAACCTGGTCATTTAATACAAAAAATGATACAGACACTGGAAATGTCATAAAGAAGCATGGAAAGATGCCCGCTTGCAATGACGATGTGACAGAAAAAACAATAAATGGATCCAAGAAGAAAAGAAAGTACGTGGTGACCTCTTTGAAAGTTAAAATGTTAAAATGGCAAATGGGCCTGGCACATTGCAAGAAGAATGGTCCAAAGATGGACAAAAGAAGCTAGAGAATGGATCCCAAGAGATGAGAAAAGAGATAGAAAACGACCAGATAAAAGATGGGAAGATTAAATACTAAGCTTTGATGGTGTGACCTGGAAAAGAGATGCTTTATATTGAAACTAGTGGAAATATTTTGGGGAGGCCAATGTGGATCGATAAAGGCTGCTGCTGATGATGATATAGATATCAGATATATATTAATAAGATTTAACTTTTTTCAGACATGGGGTTTGCATGTAGTATATGTTAGAGAGCAATTGCATTAGTAGATACAAACTTTTACATGCTGAGTTGTTACTGTTTTTCTTTCAGTTACCAAAGGAGAACAGAAAAAACAGCTTCTTAAGAAAGAGGATTCTTTATTTGCTCTGCTGTTATAATAATATGCAGCTAACAGGGTCAATAATCACCTAGTAACAGAGTTGAAGTTGATTTCTATTCATCCTGTGAACAACATGAACTGGAAGATCTGGTCCCTGAATGGAACTGGGTATATGTTACCAGCGATAACAAAAAGACCCCTTGCCTCACAATTACATTTAAAGCCTTGGCATAAGAGGAAACTATTCACAACAATTAAGAGGTGATACATGGGTTTCCCTTATGGGATTTGCAGCACATTTCTTTCTCGCTTATTAATATCTGGTCCTTTTAAACCAATTTAAATGTAAATTCCATCTTAAAAATGAAACACTGTACTCCACAGCTATCATTTTCTGAGAAACGTGGCTTGTTTACATATTTGCTGGAAAACATTACTTCCATAAGGCAAAGACAAGCATTTCCAATAGTGTCCAATTTCTCATTCTCATCCCTTATGCAGCCGTGTAACTAGTGTTTGGGAACAGACCTCAGGAACATAACTGGTGCTGTAAGAGTATAGATTACAGAAGAAATAAGCAGACAAGTATAGCTTGCAGACCAAAAAGTCATGGGCATGGAAAAAAATAAAGAAAAGAAAAAGCTGCATTGCGCCTCTGTCTGACAGAGATATCTAAACATCCCCTGGCTTGAAAAGATCGCATCTCTTCCTAAACAAATTACCAAAGTAAACGCAAAAAGGCAATGATTTTTTTTTTTATGACAGAAAATGAGACAAACAGGGTATTTATAGCTGATTGTAAATAGAGATGTAATTTAGCCCAAGCCTCGAAATGCAAACAAGCTTGGCCATGATGAGCACTTTGGTTTTTTTTGGCGTTCTAGACATACAGGCCTAAATATGATATCCTCATCTTTTCCCTTTCCACCAAAGCAGAGTGACTTCATGACTTGGTGACTTCAGTATTACTTATTAGTTACAGGTCTGTTCCACCCACTCTTATTTTAATTCAGTTGGTTATTTCCATACATTACATACCTCTTTGTTGTCTCATTTCATAGGTCATGAGCTTAAAAGGGCCCATTTACCTTGTCAGAAGACATCTTGATTGTGTTCGAAAGTATCCGACTAGCAACCGACCCATAAAAAAAGGAATCAGTCTTAATGCTAGTTAAAACCACAAACTAGAATATTAAGAAATTAAATTAAAAAAAATGGAATAAACTAATGGTTGCTAATGCACAGTAATAAATAGCTATTTAATGCATCATAAGGTACCAATGAGGTTTAACCCAGCACAGTAATGGCACACTTTGCTTTATAGGCAGAGAAGAATGAGCCACATAAAAGAGAAACAACTTCAGAAATAACCCCTGCATTCAGGAAATATTTTCTGAAGAGCTGAGGAACATAGAGCTGACTTTCAAACTCAGATCAAGTCTGGCTTTTTTATCCCTCCACCACACACATTGCATTTCCTTCCAATATCTCTGTATGTGCTATTTATATATAGAAATAAATTGATGTTGATACTGGTTGTGTTATGGGAAAAAAAAACACCTTCCTTTAAACTTCAACACATGATATTATTGGCTGCGCATCCTCTCATTTCCTTGAATTAATGGCTTGATATTCTGGGACCAATAGGATAACAGATATTCCACAAATCCTTAGGATTTCTTATGCTAATTGTGTTCTTAACACAAACTCGTTTTACATGATTGCCGACAGCACTTATGTTTGGGAAACTCTCTACTGCCAGAAATGTTTGTTAATTTTGTTAACAGCTTCATTTTTCTTATGCCCCAGGATGAAAGAAGTATTTTTTTAAACTGTTATTCCAATTGTGTTATTTCTTTTTTCTATGATGTTATTTCTGCTAGGTTTTTCCCCCGCTCTGTCACATGCACTCCATATGCCCCCGTTGGTTTTCTTTCAAGTTTATTGCTATGGTAGGTGGCAGGAATGAGTGTTCAATTATTTCCTTTACCCACCACCAACGTGAAGCACTGTGCTTCAGTTAGCTGTTTATGAGACAACTCTTTTAATGACAAATAAACCTTCATTGCGTTTGCCAAGATAGAGATTGAGTCGTTGTCGTGCTGGGATGGACTTGTTCTTTAGATGCCTGCCTGTCTGTCAACATTTGAAAGGCAAGGAAAGGTCAGGCTTCTATGAGGGCCAAAAACACATATTAGCTATGCAGATTTAACACAGCCTACTTCTACTGGATGATTTGCAAGTGTTACATGGACAATAAAACCTGTTTGAGATGGGCTTGGCTTTTGTGCTCTTTTTTTATCACTCTTGGATCAACTTAAATTTCTTAGCATGGGGTTGCCTAGACCTTCTTAAATCAATCAGTTGGAAGATCACATACTGCCAAAGAGGGGGGAAATGGTACAGTGGAAAAAGGTCACAGGAGGGCTGTTTTCAGAAGTATTACTTAAATACATGTTCTAGTATGTAGGATATTTCCATTTATCTATGAGAGGAGATACTAAAAAAAATAGAAAAATAACAAACTATACTGGCCCATATTTTCCACTGACAGCAAAGCCCAGAGTAAATTAATTAGATGGGCAATTTGCCCACAGTGGATATTTGGGCCCATTGTCTGGACAAAAGAAAGTACCTCAGGAAGATAAGTTCACACAGGAAAGCAGACTTAAAATAATAAATTATAGGTTATTTTACAGCAACAAACAAGCTCAATGTGTGCTTGCTTACTTCAAGAATACATTTAGTTTTTTACACAACTGGTAATAGCCTTGTCAGTCCTAAAGTCGGTCCCATATTTGTTTTGATTTCGATCCCTGTTGTTTTATCTCAGGAAGTGCAGTTACAGATCTAAGATATACGTATTCCAAGGGCTTGCGCTGACCAAGGCCAAATAAGTGTCACCTTCGCCATAGCAAAAGTGGGATTTGTGCACTCTTTGAGGATCTAAGGGAGCTGTCCCCTTCTAAATGGTGCAACAACCTCACTTGCATGGTGTACAAAATATTAGGTTATTATGGTATCAATCCCTGTGGACTCGTTCAAACCCCCCACCTCAGAGGCTGGGAGGGGGGGTTGACCACACATGCTAGTTGACTTAGATCAAATTAGATTGATGTCTGTCAGTCACTGAGGTTATTGCAGATCTTGCAGGCGGAGCTTAGAGGGGGAGAGTGTCACAGGGCACACCTGGTGTAAAATGAGCCTCTTATGGTGACCTTATTCTCATTAGATTTATTAGACTAATCAAATCCCTACATTAGGGGACTACACACTCCTCATGGTGGGCTTGTCCCTCTGTCAGGGCTGTGTGGAATAGATGCTTGGAGATGTACTTGAGATGGCTGTTCAAATACAATCAAAGGATACATCCCCCACAGGCACCACTGTATTGTGTCAGACTCTGGATTCGAGAGGCCTGGTAAGTGCGTTGCAACACCACTGTACCATTCATATAACGACCTCTGTTAGACACATAGCTCTGTTAAAAAGGATTTGGAAGAAAAGTGACAAAATGTGACTGATTGGAGCTGTTGAACGTTCAATCTCTCTAGTCATGTTGCTGGAGTTGACTGGAATCATTCAAGGATAGACGATGAGATTCTTGGACCATAACTTCAGTAGCTACCAAATGAGCAGAGTTAACAGCAATACCGTCTAAATATAAAATGGTCAGGTCTGAAAACTGCATGTTGTTTTCATTTCTTGGGTCTACCAGTAAAGAATTTGGAAACTGCATAGGATATATACCGGAGCGTGACAGGATTCTATCTTTTATATTTTCTTCATAAAGCTGCGACGTTATTTTTATCTCCTTATAATCATGCTGCAGAAATTGATGATGCTTGAATGACAAGTGATTTTCTCATCATCCAGTTTTCCCAAACATTCCATATTTGCAAAGAGCAAAAACATTTAAATAAAAAAGGAAACCTTCCTGTATGATTTGTCCACAACAGCATTCTAGTCTCACTCCGTCTGTCTTACTCCTAAATTAGATCCCTAGCTCTTTCTCTCTTTTTTGCTCTTTCTTTTGGTAATGTACTTTTGCCTGCAGCTTGGTCGTATCTTATTATCCCCATGAATGAACTCAAAAAGTTTCAAGAATTTTGCTTATCTAAACTATATCCACCACAACCCCTGTAGTTTTCCATACCGCGATTCTCATGGGGTGCAAACCAAAACTATTGCTGCTGGCATATTCTGCATCCAGAACTCTGACTGCGTTCTTAGAAGGCAGTGGCAAAGTGTTGGAATTGCATTGCTTTCTGATGGATGACATCTAGCCTTGGGACAAATTTGAGTCTGCTTTAGCACAGATATTAACCTGTTAAGTCCAGTAGGATGCTCAAAAAGGAGAATAGATAGACCAGGAAATGTGATTGAAGCACTCTCGCACTTACTCACTTAAATAAGCTATGTGCAGGGGAAACTGTGCAGATCTGATCGAACCGAACCAAGTTAAGACAGAGCAGGGGTTAACCTCTGGACCGCCACCACGTTCATTTCATTTTCATTTTCTCAAAGATGAATCATTGTTCAACAACAACAAAAGACATAGTTGATAAAAAAGGGTGGTTTAATTAACAATATTCACTAATTTGTGACCTTGCACTAGATAAAGAGGTTTTTGAAAATGGATGCATGCATTTACTAAACTAAATGTATCACAGAGTAAAATAATTTCAAAGAAAGGGTGTGAATATTTTAAACTGCAATTGTAATTATATAAACAACTGCATCATATTAGAGTAATAAAGCACAGCTGGCACACAGACTGCCTTTTGTGTACCCTGAATAAATATACTACTCCTCTGGGGATCAATATTTCCAGTTAAGAGCATGTTCATATTGTAGCATTCACAGAATTTTGTATATGCAGTCAAGGAAAATGTTGCTATAAATTTAAAGTAATAATGTATAAGCCTTTCATAATGTTGGGTTGCGGATGAAACTTCTGTTACCTGAAATTAAGAGACTTTTGGGGTCACTATTTTGACCGTATACAGCTTTGCAAAGAGGATGTTGCTCCTGTAGTAGTGTACTTGAGCTGAAGCAGGATGCATGACAAGCCACTGCACACAGGGGCTTATCGGTGACTTTAAAATAAAGCTATTCAAGTGTTTCCGGGGTAAAATGTCATTACCCAACACACCCTGGGGGAACTGTTTCAAAATTGAAAGATAACCATGCTTGCATAAAATTAAATGTATTGTCTGTGTGCTTGCATATGATAATTACTGTATATGTTTGCCACAACAGCAAGCAATATTTGGTAAGTTTAGCGTTTTGTTGAATTCCTAAATAATTATGTAAAATTATACTTATTTTTATTATGGTCCCCCCAGATCGAAACCTTGACTTTATGACAACACTACTACTACTTTTTGAAACAAGATTCTCCCATCTATCTAATACCATCAAGTATGGCGTTTTAAATTGTGCATGGTAAGTTTTGATTTCTGCCCCAGACCCTGAACTGCATAACTTTTTCTGGTTAAAGGTGCAAGCAGTTTCCTTCACTTTTGCAGATGTTACATGGTTTCTATTATATTCAGAAATTAGTTTAATTAAAACTAGTATGAACAGTCCAGGCAAAGGGATGAGCCAATCTTGCATGTCATGTTCATTAAAAACAGTGAATGACCAAGTGTGTGGTCTCACTCTATCCACGGACCTACCGGTTATTGTAATAATATCAACACGCCCCTTTCCATCAGTGAAATTATAACGTGTCAGATTAATGCTGAGTAATTTCCATCTTTGTTCTGATGTGTGTAGTACATACATTTCTGATGTTAATGATTTTTTAATGATGGAATTAGCGCAGACTTAATCCCCATTGCTATCTTTTGCCCTTTTGAAAAAAAAAAAATGAAATCAATGCCATAGCCCATGAGAAAAGGAATACAGTTATTCTGCAAAACAGCCAGGTAAATATTAAGAAATTATTATCTTTAGTAGACTCAGGTATGAATATGCCAATGCTGGTAAGTGAACACAACACTGTAACTCTGGAGAGGACTGTGCAGGACTGTCAATGTCGATACAGAAAGTGGATTTTATAAAGCCCAGAAGTAAGTATTCCATTCGTTTACATAACAGTCTCATATTGCCAACCTAAATTCCTAATATTGACCTAAAGTCGTCTAAAATTTCGCTTACGAGACTGCAGGGGCTAGAAAAATACAAGCAACTGCAATATTTCGATGAATAAAAAATAACATTGTCTATATATTCTTTTCTATTTCACGACAGTGTAAAATGCCTTATTATAATCGAATATTAGAAACAGCACTATTAGTTATAGACCTTATCATTCGATGAATTACAATTGCAAATGCATCCATCTCAGCACCTTCCCTCTCAGTTATTTGGGATGTACTGGAGTTGTGACTCAGGAGTGAGTCATATTTCTAACTCAAAGCCCTGCAGACACATATCTCCCCTCAACTACAAAACTATAATCACAGAGTTGCATACAAAACTAGACAAATGCCCAGATTAAATCAGAACTTTGGCTATTCCGGCAAATAGCAAATTATACTCTTAGTCCGTGATGGCAATGTTCCATTAGCTAGAAACAAGAAGCGTCTGGCTAAAAAAACCAAAAAATGCTCTCAAGTATTGAGTTTGTAATTTGCAATTGGCGGGTGGGTCAAAGTTTTAATTTCATCTGGGCCAAAGAGTATGCAATATTTTCTTTCTTTCTCTTGCTTGTGTGCTGTTGCTGTACAAAGCCGCCATAATAAAACAGAAAGCCTACATCACAAACTATACAAAACACTGAATATTAATCAGTCAGCTCAGTACACATCTGTTTTAAACAGAAATGTTGTTTAACTTCACAGAGGGGCAGCTTGTGGGGAAAACTGTGTGGTCCCTCTCAGCAAGGTGTCAAGTGAGGAAAAAACTGGGGGCTGTACTAGGCCTTGAATGAGCTTTGCACGTTATCTGCCCAAATACTGTTGTAATTAATGAAGAGTGCTGACATGGGTGGGAGATTGGACCGTTTCAATTTACACTGTAGTGTAGCTTGGGGAATAATCCAAAGAACTTGATCAGAATCTTGTGTTCAGTGTCAATGTGTAGTGCATTACCAGTGACTGCATGACAGAATTTTTTTTTTTTTAATTAAATAATATATGAATCTCACCTTGTTTTTATTCAGTCGCAGTCTGAGTTAATGACAAAAGTTGCAGGGACTTTTCCAGTCCAACACTAGAGGTCACTGCTTACCTCACTTGGACATATAAAATCTTGGGAAACGACACAGGCTTTGCAAGTCCACATGAGGTAAGGAGGCAGAAGACACACAAAGCTCAAGAAAATCTAAAACAGAGGAGGGAGGAGGACAAAAGTCAGAGAAATGTTTGTTTGTTGTTGTTGTTGTTCGTCTGAAAATAATTAGTCACGGATCAGCTTTAAATCTGAGATTGTGTTTGCGTAAGAGTAAACACAATTATATACACACGTGATTCCTACTATATGTATAAATCCCTGGTTACCACATTTTGCAGAGGAACTGATCTGTAGACACATTTTTAGTACAGAAAAAAGTGGAAACACAAAATGTAAAAGTTACAACATTGAAACTTCAAAGCAGAAGAATTCAAAGTATTCAAGTCAGATTTGGACCTTTCAGCTTTTGTTAACATCCCCAAATATCCTTGGGAAGTGGCTGTAAATACACTTAATCTACATAGCATCATACATTAACTTCGATAACTGGTTTTGGCACCACATTTTTTTTTTCTTTTTCTTTAGAGCCTAAAATTCCAATCTTCTTCTTAATGCTGCCAGGATTCTTTCAAAGTATACAGGGGTTTGGAATCCAAAACTTCATCTCAGCAAGAGACCCACAAGGCAATTGCAGTCTGGGCAAGGTGTGTGTTTCTTGAACTGTTTTGCTGGGGAACCTCAGAGCTGAGCCAGGAATCAGCTTCTGCACATTTTAGTTGGGTTTTCTTGTTGATCCAGGCCCTTAGGTAGTCCAGTTGCTAAACATGATAGCTTCCAGCAGGCTTGATGGAAATACGTCCCATTTTCTATCTTTGTATGCCTAAAATCTCATGATTTGGATTGAGCATTCACTTAATTGCAATTGGGTTGGAAATTTTAATGTACACCTGAATAGTTGAAGTGGAATCATTTTTTTTAGGTATGAAATATAGAAGGTAATAACTAGCATTCATCTTTAATGATCACCTTGAAGTAGTCACTGTGTGAATGGAAACCTGGACCTCCAAGAACTTCAAAAACTTGGAAATAGTGGAAATAGTGTCTTTCTTCAAGACTCAAGATGGTCTTTACTATATGAAAATGGATGGCATTCAATCCTTTGGCCGCTGCTACTACAGCAGAAACTTAGAAACTATTTTTCTGTTGTTGAACTATGTGCTTAAAATGGAAATCTGAAACAAATGGTTTTATTCCGGCAGGTCGTTGAGTAAAAATTTGGCATTTTTTCCCTACTCCCTGTTTTCTCAAGCAGTGCTGGTCCACTTTGAGAACCTGCCAACTGGTTGTATTGTCAAGTCAGCAAAGTTGTTTTTTTTCCCACAAGGAACTTGAAAGAGATTCCAATCTCAGTATATATAGTTAAACACACATATTTATTTCAAGAAAAGGCTTCGATATTTTTTCCCCGGTGTAAAAACAATGATGACAAGAGGTGTAGTGGGGCACATTTTTTTCTGGTGTTTTGATGGATGGACCATACTTCCTGCACTTTATAAGAACTGCGGTCACGGAGAGGGGGAGTAGGGCACTCTCCCTTGTCCAGACATTCAATGAAAAGAGCCTCCAAAGACAATATATCTTGCTCCTTCACACATCATTATACTTTATCTCTAAATTACAAGAGCCTTAAAAAGCAAGTGTACAGTAAGTTGGTTCATTATTGTAACACAAATAAATAAATAAATACATATATACATGGACTAACCTAACCCTCAATGGTTTGGCATTAGTTAGAGCCAGTAGTGAGTTCGGTACCCTCTGTTCAATAGGATTACTTAGCATCTTAGAAAATTACAGTACAGCCAAACTGACCAGCTAGGATGTAACTGATAAATGCCTACATGCACACTCACTCTCCTCCTTTAACAGACACTGTCTACCAATATTGAGGTGACAATCAAGACAGACTTGACCTGACAAGAAACACAGAACATCTTTGGCCCAACAGCCTAGATTGGTGCTGGAGTCATGTAGGTATAATATGTATCTTCTAACACTTGGTGGCTACAGATTGAGAAACAATGCTCAGTGAACACTTCGTCATAAATTAAAGCAGGTTTCTCGGTGGCACTGCAGGGCCATAAGTGCCTGTTCATGTTTTATATAAATTCTCTGTAGGTACATTCAATTAGCTATTCTCATACACTGTACTTGTTTACTTTGTCTCACAAGTGGCTGGAGGAACGCATTTCTCCCAATTTCCACAGCGAAGCAAATTCTACATTTACAGTTTCAATGTCTGAATTCTGAAATGAATGTTAATGCGCTGGGGGATTTATCATTCAAAGGCTTCCAAAAATCCAACCACTCCAAGAATAACCTCTGCCAACATATCACTTTGCTGTTCCTAAACTTACTTCAAATTTTACTAGCCTGTCTTCTGAGGGCTGAAAGTAACTATTGGTTACAGTGATTTGTTTTTCTATCAAAAAACTTGCTTGTGAAATCGGTAATATTTGTGACACAGTAACCATATAAAAACAATACATGTGAATCAATCATTACATGTTATGCATAAAATGTTTACCTTTATGGAGACCAGATTGGGGTCTATTTGATTTCAGTTAAGACCTAGCATTCATCATATTAAACAAGGAAACAATCTATATAGATTAACTTATGTATACCCTTGATGAACTGTAACTAAAACATGTTTTAGTGAGAAAAAGTAGGTGTACTTTCAGTATTTTGTGAAACACAATTCAGAATGTAAAGAATTATATCTCTATTAACCCTTTACATGCACCCCCATTTTCACCTGGTTGGACTTCTTAGATATGGTATTCTTTAATATGGACATTATAAGGAGTACAGGTATGTGACACATATCAAATGAAACTATACAACCTGTACTATGATATTATGCATAGTTGATCATGATCAGACAAACTATATTACAGTACTACCAAGTTTTTCACAAAAACAAAATGCGTTTTTTGACATTTTGCCCCTTTCTACCTTTATCCTTCATTAAAATCTATGAGAAATCTTTTTTTGAATGTTTTAGTTGAAATACCATGCATATTGAAATTTTGAGAAGTTGTTGGGTGAAAATACCATAAGAAATGAAGGAATAATGTAAATTTGAAAAAAACTAGAATAGGTGGAAAAGTTTATAGAAAATATGTACCACAAAATACTAAATTCTCCATTATAAGGGCCAGAAACATGTGGGACCACTCAAATGAAACCATACAAACTACATAATCAGTTTCTGCATTGTTGATCATGATTACACACACTATATTGCAACACTACCACTTTAATATTCCAATATAAATAATAGCATAATTATGAATTATGACATTTTAGGATATTATGAAAACATTTAAATGTAAACTTATTTGTCTTACAATTTTACCTTAAAGTACTAGTCAAAATACATCTTTTAAAACGAACTGGGTGAAAATTGGATAAAAACTGAAGGAGTTACGATTATTGAATGTATAACAAATAGCAATTCTCTAGTCAATTTTTCCCAAAATCAATACCTCCTCACAGCAACATCCAATCTTAACAATCTTGGTATCATTTGATGTTTCTGGCTATAATAATGCCAGCATTATTAATAGATATATCTCAACACGCCGGTGGGTTGGAAACAATGGGGCTGAGTGTAATGGGTTAATATTGTAAATATCAAAAAATATTTGCTTATATTTTTAAATAAACTATCTTCCAATGTATTCCTATCCAAGCATTCAATACTCAATACTGAATCTTCATTTGGCTTTGATAACATGGAGGAGACACTTCCTGAATCCTCTTATACGGGCCATCACCTTCTCAGGAGGATAATGCTACTAATTCTTCATATAGAACATGTCTAGTGCCTCCATGTTGCATGACTGATGCTTGTGCTTTTCTATCAGATGAGTTTGTGCTTTATTCACCATTTAGGCATAGATGTAGATGTGTGTTTCAGATAGATATCATGCTGCAAAGTTAATTTGGGACCAAGCTTGAGTTTCTTGCCAGAAAGCACCCCACATTTATTTTCATGTGTAAAGGCCACCAGGACTGAAGGCTGCAGATCCACCACCATTCTTCACAATAGCTGGAACGTTCTAGAAAATGAGCTTCATTTTTTGATGGATAAAATATACCTCTGGTCAGCATGCATTAAAAGGAAGATACCTGAATTTGCCAGAAAGCAGCTGAAGTACTCCACTGGGACCACACTTTGTATCTGGACTTTTTAGATGCCATTACCAAGCCAGTGGTAATTTTGCAGAGTTGGTTCTGGCAATTTAACTCTACCATTGTTTTTGCCATTTATAATTATATGTCAGTTTAATATCCACCAATGGACATCATTGTGCTTTGCTGACAAAGACATCTTTTCTTTGCAAATTATCCTCTACATACCCATAAGTGTTCAGAGTGGCCTGACTGTGTCGGCCTGACTGTGTGAATCACTACATAATGACATAATTCCTTCCCGTTTTCTCAAGATTATTCATCAGCCTCTCGTATTACAGTTTCATTCAAATATGTTAATGAATATAAGTTAATATAAAACAGCTATAAAGTAGGTGTTGGTTCTCTTACTGATTGGAGGTATTGATATTATCCTTTTGCCTTTAAATCTGTTTTAGATGGAAGGCCTAGCAACTGCTTAAGGAGGTTTGTTTGGTTATTTCATTCAGAGACAGTGATGCAATTAGATTTCTAGTCTTAATTTAGCTGTGTTTATAGAACACTTCATTATGAATCAGTATATATACATATATAGAATAGATATTATATGGGGATAGTTAGCCATAAGTCACCACACTGGCCAGATGGGTTGGCAACTACAGCACACAAACACACACACACAACTACAGGGCTATTCATAGTAGACAGTCAGTAGCTAAAACACAAGACAGTGAATAGTGAGATTGGCCCAGTCAAAGCCTGGACTTGAATATGATTGAGAATCTGTGGCAAGCCTTGAAGATTGTTGTCCACCAATGATCCCCATCCAACTTGACAGAACTTGAACAATTTTGCCCCCAAAAATGTGTGAATATTGGACAAAACTGGCAGAGACTTAGCCCAAAAGACTCTCAGCTGTAACTGCTGCCAAAGGAGGTTCTACAAAGTATTGAGCACTTCTTTTTTTTTAAATTTGTTATGAACTGTGGTTTCACAATAAAAAATCTCTTGCCTCTTCAAAGTGTTGAGTAGATTGTGTAAACTAAAAGATAAATAAATACAATTTAAATGCATAGAAAAATCAGGATGTAACACAAAATGTAAGAAAGTCCAAGGGCAGTTGTAACAGCTGACTTTAGTCAGATTACAGGACCCAGTTGCAGAGATCAAAAGGAATGTCAGCCTAACAAAAGGTCTAGGGCCAGCAACTAGAACAAAGGAGGTCAGGCTAAAGGCGTGCTCAAAAAGGGAGGTTGGAGCCAGGTGATCAAGCTAACAAGCTAGAACAGGAAATCAAAAAATCAGAGGTCATACGGAAAAGCACTGGTCAGCAAACAAAGGTCAAGATATAAAGAACAGGCTCACGATTGCTTCTAGGGCATAAACAAAACTTTGTGAAGACTTGTGGGAGCAGACGGGTATGTATAGTGATGGGTATATATACTGTGCCCTTCACAGGTGAAACTGGGAACAGGTGTGTAGAGAAAAGAAGATAACAGGGCTAATGAAAGAGAATGGTAATCTATGGGGGTAGTGGCGACCTCTGGTGGTGAAGGTAGGGAATTCATGGGGAAATGTCACAGTACCCCCCCTCTCCAAAAGAGTCTTCAGATGCCACAGGTGGCTGTCGGTGGGGATGACCACAGGGTCGAGGCGCAGGATCCCTCAGATGGGACCTATGAAACTCCTGGATGAGGGAGGGGTCCAGGATGTCGGAAGCTGGGACCAGAGTTCGTTCATTAGGTCCTTACCCTTCCCAATCCACTAAGTATTCCAAGCATCCCCTTCTGCCACAGGAGCGGAGCAAGGATTTTACCAGATACGCCGGACCATCATCTAAGTCCAAAGGGGGAGAAGGAGATGGGCTGTTGTCAGGAGTCGGATGAGCAGAGTCTGTTAGTACAGGTTTCAGAAGTGACACATGAACCGTAGGATAAATCTTATATTGAGGAGGCAGTTGCAGACGGTAGTCAACAGGATTAATATGGCACTGTACTTGAAGGGTCCAATGTAGTGGGGACTCAGCTTTTTAGAGGGGAGCCGCATCCATATATCCCAGGTGGAAAGCCAGACATACTGCCCAGGTTGATTTTGCGTGGCCGGGTGCCGACGTCGATCTGCCATGGATCTCTGCCTGTGTATGGCTCGCTGGAGGTGGGTGTGTGCTGCTTGCCAGATCTCTGCACCGTGGTGAAGCCAATAATCTACTGCCGGGATATCAGTGGGCTCTTCTGACCAGGGAAATAACAGCGGCTGATATCATATGGATACACTGGAATGGAGTTATACCTGTGGATGTACTGATTAATGAATTGTGTGGGTATTCCGCCCAAGGGAGATACTTACTACAGTCATGCTTGTTATTATTGCAGTACGTGCGTTGGAACCTCCCCACTTCCTGATTGAGGCGTTCCGTCTGCCCATTGGTTTGATGATGGTAACCAGATGAAAGGCTGAGAGACATCGCCTGAAGCACTGAGGACCCCAGTACAGAATTTTGCCCTCCTTCCTGGAAACGGTGGGTTAAAATGAAAACATCAAGTTTTATAATACGCAGAAAAAAAAACTTCAATTAGATCTTTATCAATGGCTCTCTGGATCCAATACTCTGTCTACCTTATCAACTGATTCCATTCTTATGTCCTTAATTTTGGACTCATTGATTAAGTAACCCCACTCCAACAATCAATCAAGAAAACAAGGAATACCATGATTGTTAATGATCAAAACGTGGGCCACCAATTCTCAACCAAGCGCCCGCATGTCATGGCAGTCTTGTTGTATGTTTTCGAAACCCTCCTCTCTGGATCCTTCTCAAAATCCCCAGGTCTTCTTCAAGACCAAGTGAAATATTGTGTGAAATACACACACACACACACACACACACACAGACACACACACACACACACACACGAGTATGTTTTTTTTATGGGTTAACAGAAAATGAAACAGTATAGTGTCCATAGCAGTGTATGGTATCTTCTCTTTCATATGACTTTCTCCTAGGAACACAATTAAAGTATTCATCCAGCCATATATTAAAATCACAGACTTTTGATCCCCAATCTATGGTCCCAAAAGGTTTGTCATATATATACAATATATGCATAGGGTGTAGCTTCCTACATGAAATACAGAAATGTATTCTACCTTACCAAAACTTACATAGTGAACATGGAATGCTATGAATCAGACACTTCACAAGAATAAACAAATAAAGCAATGGTATAATTCTTCCAAAGCATGACAGTGACTTCATTGCAGTATGTGTTTTAGATTCCAGAATTACCGAAAGAGATTTTTAAACTGTCTCTGTTTTCCATAAACAGCTCTGTTTTGTTATGGCAGAGTAATAACTCTGAATCAGTTTTGTACCCTTAGGCAGGGGGACTGAATGAAATCCTTAAGTCATTTTATCACGGTTCCTGTGGTAAATTTCCTGAAAGAGTGGGATGCATCAAGACCAATAAAAAAATAGATATTCGTTCACAGTAAACCACCAATCTTAAACAAACACATCCAAATTAAAACAAAACATGTGTTTTATTATTCAATTTTTTTTTAAATTACCTTAGTCTACCAAGCCAAGAAATAGTTCGAACACAATTTTAGCAGTGATAAATTATTAAAAACCCAAGCTCAACTGCCAAACCGCTATTATTTAAACTATCAAATTATACCTTCTCAAAACCTTTTCATTGATTCGGAAAATAAAGGGTCTTTTTTTCATTCAGCTGAAGAATGCTAATTGGTCAAGATTTCTTATCTTTGAAACTTTTATTTTCCATTCAATATTTTGTTTTCCGTCTAGCATTTCATGAGCAACTGCAAAATTGTATAAACTGCTGATGCATGTGTTGTGTCATCAGAGGTCACTGTATTTTGCTGCCAGAGAGAACTGCTTAGCATATCACCGCACCCTTCCCACATTATGACTTATCAGCAAGGATATGACAGACCTATCATTGAAGTGAATGATATCAGACCTGGGAAATCGAAACAGTAAAAACTCAGAAAAGAGAGAAGGCGCAGTAGTCACATTATGGATGCTAATGTATTAATTTGGGGTGATGCATTTATATACATTGGAATACATTTGCCATTAAAAATAATTAAATGGGCTATTTGGCCTATCTTGTTAGTGTGGTGTCTATTCAAGGAACCAGAGAGAGAGAGTCAGCTTCAACTACAGACTGTCACAATTTAACCTTAAATTTATATTTTTCTTGTATACACCTACACAATATACCTTATATTCACCTTAAAATCAATTTATAGATGTACTGTTAACTGTGTACATGAAATAAAACAAATGTAATGTGGTGTGCCTCATTTGCATTATGACATATATTTAAGAATACATTAAACAATGACCTTAAAGAGCTAAACATATATTTTTGTGCTTTTTTAACCATTACAAAAATATATTACTATTCATTTAAACAAATATCACATTTGCACTTCAAAAATACTCTCTATCCTGGCTGGCCATAAAAAGTAAACGCTGATTGCTTCTGTCACTACGGTCTGATCCCCCCACTGGCTAGGCCCTCTGCTGAGCCCTAGCTGAAGTATGAGAGAGCTGGTTTTGAGAACAAACACGGTTATGTTTATTTTAGTAACACCACTGCTCATTGTGACTGACGAAAAAACACAAAAAACTGTCATGTCCTTAAAAGGCAATTTTGTTAAACTAATATTTATTATTCAGCTCAGCAAGCCCCTGCTTATGCTTAATACTCAACCACAAGCAAGCTGCCCTTCCTTTCCTTTCAATAACACATTATACATTTGGGCTACCAGCTCATATTTGTTCAAGTTAATCAAGAACACCGGGGCAACAGACTCACAAATCTCAAATTCAGGTGTAGTGCCTTAACAGGTCAAGCACCGATCATCTTGTGATCAGAAAGTCCATCCTTTGTTTATTGCCTTCCTAAGTCTTTTCCATTCAGCCTTATTTTTGTCCTAACAAAAAGGTAACGGTGGGTTCTTGAAAATGAGAAATAGAAAACTGACCTCAAAGCCCAAGGTCTAATTCACAGACTATATATATGTCTACTCTACAGTATTGTGAAGTATTATGAAGTAACCTCTAGTATTAAATGGTATTCTGTAGTTGTCTACTGTTGTATACAGTGGTACTCTATTGCATGATTAATCTCTCATATCACAGTATTTGGTAGCATATTTGGTATTTGGTGTACGTGCCTATACAGATATAGTCAATTTTACCGTAACTGATTTCTGATTGATGAATACAAAGCAGGAACTCAATTTTCTGCTATTCTCCAGTGTATTTCTTCAGAGTAACTTCTCTGGAAATAAACTTTACCAGCAGACATTAATTTCCACAGTCACAAATTCTTCAGCATGCAATAGAACAACAGAATGTAACATTCTTACATTATAATTATACTGGATAAATTATACAATTTCCATGAAATTACCTACATTTTCCAAAAGTAGTCAAAATAAAAACAGTAGGTAACCGGGTTTAAAACAAAACAAACTGATTGTTACAATCATATTACATAGTAATTACACAGTTATGTGTGCACTATAATCTAAAGTTCTTCCAGAAAGGTTTACTCAGTAATGAAGTATTACATCTGTTATCCAAAGTAACTTTCTTATACATTAGTTGAGGCTTAGAACCCACCACTTTTTATTTGCTTATTTTTTCATTATTGTTATTACTTTCATAAATCACAGTAAATTGAAAAACTTCTAAATAGGATTCACAAATGAATGAAATTAACTTGCCAAATGACTGAACTATAAAGAAAACATACATTTATGGAAGCCTTGCTTGAATGTTTCTGCGGTCTGTGTTTTTTTTTTCTTTTTTTCCTTTGGTTCATTTTTCCTGTCTGTATTTCTCTGTCTGCTTTACGTTCTCATGAACACAAATCAAAGTAAGATATTTTCTCAACAATGTAAACTCAGTTGAGAATAGAAATAATACAAGAACAGAGCTCAGCAGAGGAAATATATTTAATGATAATAATCCAATACTAGAGTAGTCATATGAACAGAGAGATAATGGATATAAAAATACAGATTTCCAAAGAGCAATGCTATATTTTGAAATATACAATCAAAATTGTAACTAAGCAATATAGTCAAAACAAGCTTTTAGGTTAGCTGATATAAACCAGTATAACAGTTACTATTATTGACTGAAGTTCCTGTGAAAACCTAGGGGATTTTCAAGTTAATAAAATTACAGAAAACAACAGTTTGTTTTTAAGAAAGTGTAGATTGACTCTGCCAACTTCCTTGTGTTCTGTGTTGTGTCACATTCTAGTTATTTTTGGGGCTAACAGTATTCAAATTCAATTAAATTAACTTTCAAGTTTGTAATTCTGGTATTTATTGTAAACTGAGCAGTTGTTCAAGATTGCTTAGATTTATGGTGTACTTTAAACAACTATTTTGAAATCTTTAAGTACTTAAACTTAAATGTTGAAGTTGAGATTGGGGATCAGATGCTGTTACAGCCCGTATTTAGACAGTCTTCTTTTAAGGTTAGATAAGTCAGAAAACTAGTAAAAAAAACAGTTGGTAGCAGACATTTATCTTCCTATACCTTGTTGTCAATCTGTAATGGTCTTCCAAATGAACACCAGAGAAATGCTAAAGCTGTTTTTGTATTCCATTCATTAGGAGACTGGTATGGTCTTTCACCACCTCTGACCATTACATTGTATGTTCACATAAAGTGCTTCATTTGTGAATTGATGAAGCCTGGATTTAAAAAAACGTTTCTGAAATTGAATGGCCTGTGGACAAGGCTGCTCTGCTAATGTCTTTATATTCTGTAACAAAACTGACCAGAACAAAGAAACCAACACAAATGTATCCAAGTTCCCAGTGAAAAATACAAATAATAGGGACAACCTACTGGTATGACATATAACAGCTTGAGTTTAAGACATAAAGCATTAATTTAATACAATAAAGGATAAAATAAGTGCTGAGCTGCATGATCACACTTTGCATCTTCAGAAAGACATCTGTGGTGATAGTCTACTGAAATGAACCTCTACACACAACACTTCTCAGTTCCTACACAAATACATTTGCAGGGAGTGTCAGCATGTCATGACTTTCCCTTACTCTACTACATGATAACAGGAAATTCTCTTTGGAACACCTTCTCCTGACTCTCAGTCCATGTAATACATTGCTCTGCATTTCCTTGTGAGTGATGGCTGCCATCCAATCCTTCTCCATGTAGATACTTCTTTCAGGATGAAACCAAAGAGCACATCACATGTATGTTTCAATAAAGAACCTTCATATTTCATCACTAGAACCTTGCACCCTTTGTGCAAAGCCTCAGATCTGAAATCTCTGGCAGAGTTTCACCCTCCCTGGGCATTTAAAGCCTTCAATCTCAGTTCTTTCAAAGCCTGTCATCCTACACCTCAGTGTGTGCTTAAATTGTCCATTCTCAGTGATCCATATGTGTTATCCTAGCCTTTGAAAAACACTTACAACACTGCACTGATTTATATTTAAAGAAACTAGTGGGAGAGCCAAATCTCTGAGAGTCTGGGATGGGTTGAGCTGGTAAAGTTTAAGGAGAGGAGGGAGCAGGGGGGGGGCTTGTTGAGGGTGAGGGTGATTGGAGAATAACCAACTGGAAAAGTAATAGTATAAAAAGCATGCCAAGAAGGCCTTTTCGAAGTGAGTTTTAAACAGCCTTCTTCAACAGAAATTGGCATTGAATGGGATTTAACTGTCTGAGTCCCAGTATGGCCAACTGTCAGGCTAGGATTGTAAAGAACGACAGTGTGTTTCATGTCTTGCTGGATTCAGGGCAAGGGAGGAGGGGTTGTCAAAAAATTGAACAATCCCTCTCTAGATGGAGACAGCGTAGCTTGTTGGTGGGGAGCTGGAAACTGTCCGCATTCACTCCATCAGTCTCCCTCTTTCCCCTGCCGAGAGCCCGAGCCCAGTTAAGAGCCAGCATCCCAATGAGATATCCAACTTAAGAAAATAACTTCAGGTCTCCCAGTAAGGTTATAACAACATGGTGGTCACACAACGAAAACAACATGGCAATAGAATCACTTTTGAAATGAGTCTTTAAAGGTAAAACACCTTTTTTTCCTTGTTTTCAGCAAATGAAAAATGTGTGTAATTGTAGAAAAATACAAGAGATTGATTGCTGTGAAATGAAACTTGGAAAGCATACATATGTGATTTTTCTTTTTAATACCCCACTCCTTGGTATTTTCAGATGACACTGATTAAATATACAGTTAGGTCCATAAATATTTGGACAGTGACACAGTTGTCATCATTTTGGCTCTGTATGCCACCACAATTGATTTGAAAGGAAAAAATCAAAGGCAAAATGCCCAAAGAACAAGCAGGAACTAAAGACAGCTGCAGTACAGGCCTGGCAGAGCATCACCAGGGAAGAAACCCAGCATCTGGTGATGTCTATGGGTTCCAGACTTCAGGCAGTCATTGACAGCAAAGGATTTGCAACCAAGTATTGAAACTCACAATTTAATTCAGGATTATGTTAGTTTGTCCAAATACTTTTGAGCCACTAAAAATGGGGGGAACACATATAAAATGGGTGTAATTCTTACAACTATATATTATATAGATACACCGATCAGCCATAACATTATGACCACCTGCCTAATATTGTGTAGGTTATCCTTTTGCCCTTTTGCAAACCATGTGCGCATTGTAGGAATACAGTAACTTCTATACACAGGAGCTGCACGTAACACTGCCAAATAATGCTTAAGAGGGTATAGTAACACAGTATATAACTCTGAAATGTACATCATTTTTCAGTTTTTGGAAACCTAAAGTTTTTTTTAACCACTGACAGTTTACCGCTTACCTTTGTACCATTTCAGGTTATTCACTTGAACTGCTTAAATTTCAATAAGAAATTGAAAATGGGGTGTTCTAAAACTTTTGACCAGTAGTGTATATATATATATATATATATATATATATATATATATATACACACACACACTGATCAGCCATAACATTATGACCACCTGTCTAATATTGTGTAGGTCCCCCTTTTGCCACCAAAACAGCCCTGACCCGCCGAGGCATGGACTCCACTAGACCTCTGAAGGTGTGCTGTGGTAGTGGACAGGGGTCAGCATGGGCACCCTGACTGGTCTGCGGCTACGCAGCCCCATACGCAACAAACTTCAATGCACTGTGTGTTCTGATACCTTTCTATTAGAACCAGCATTCATTTTTTCAGCAATTTGAGCTACAGTAGCTCGTCTGTTGGATCGGACCACACAAGCCAGCATTCGCTGCCCACGTGCATCAATGAGCCTTGGCCAAACATTACCCTGTCGCCGGTTCACCGCTTTTTCTGAAGGTCATGACCACTACAGACCGGGATCACCCCACAAGAGCTGCAGTTTTGGAGATGCTCTGACCCAGTCGTCTAGCCATCACAATTTGGCCCTTGTCAAAGTCGCTCAGATCCTTACGCTTGCCCATTTTTCCTGCTTCTAACATATCAACTTTGAAGACAAAATGTTCACTTACGGCCTAATATATCCCACCCACTGACAGGTGCCATGATAACGAGATTATCAGTGTTATTCACTTCACCTGTCAGTGGTCATAATGTTATGGCTGTTTATACACACACACAAAGCTGCAGTCAGTTTTGTCTATCTGGCATTCTCTACATTTCCACAAATAAATGATAGTCACACAGAATGTGTGTGGTAGGATGTCTTGTGTGTGACACCCACCTATTTGAAGAGCCCAGCACTGTGCTCATCCATTGTTCCAACCAGCACTGGCTGAAGCTAAACACAGAGCAGTATTAGTACCAGGAAGACTCATTAATATAACCCCTTGTCAACATTATAGTTAAACAAACTGACTTCACGTTCATTAGGATATTCACAGTTTATGAACCTTCCCAGCTTCATCCATTGATTAAAAATAAAATAATAATAAACCAGACTTCTCCTATGAAGACAAACTGTCAATGTGGTAAGACAAAGCCATTCTTGCAGTACAGGGCTTTTAAGTTATTCCCCTCCACCCTCGCTCTCTGTATTTATTATACAAAGGAAATACAACACCAATGCCAAGAAAGGCTTTTACTGACTTCAATCATGAGCTCTGGTTGTACTGCAATCCACAATTGTGAAATAAACATAGCAGTCCATGACTGTATATGTATGAGTACCACCAGAGAGCTGCGGAAACTGTGCTCTTTTTAATCAAAAGGACAGTAAATAAATAAATAGGGCAATTCATAAGCGTGCCAACCTTTGATATTTAAGCCCCACTACACAAATGGCTTCCTTGTCTTGCCATATTAATAACTTTAGGATGCATTTGTTTTGCCTTATTAAACTCAGTCGAAGGCGATGTGGTTTGGAGGTTCAGAAAATGAACAAGAGCTTTCAGATCCCGGGTATTGTTCGCACGTCAGGGAAAAACAAAGTCATTGCCCTTCTTGGGCAAAGCTATAAAATATTATCCCACACAACTTAATGGAGCTCCTCATTCATACTCTGAGATTCTCAAAATCCTGAATCAGATCTGGCATGAAACTGAAATCTGCAATGCTTAAACAGCCAGTAGCTTGTCAAGGTAGAATAATAAAAAAAACGTCCAGAAAAGCAATAAAAAATAACTACTTCATAATAAATGCTATTGTTCTTCCATAATAAACACCTGACTTTTAAGAGAAAGATTGCACCATCGCTGTGAATGCAGTGGCTCTGCTTTTAAACCTACGTGAACTATAAACACCACAAACAAAAATGGCAATGTAATACTAATTACTTTCCAAAATCTCCCTTCTCTTTATGGTATTATTATTATTATTATTATTATTATTATTATTATTATTATTATTATTATTATTATTTATTTCTTAGCAGATGCCCTTGTCCAGGATGACTTACAATTATCTTAAGAGCTGTGATTTTGTATAGTGAATTCTCAGGAAACAAATTGATTCAAGTAATGAAACCTGAAAAATATGTACAATATGACAGAAAATCATCAGAAAAAAGCATACCAGTATAACCTGCAGTATCTTTAACCAGTAAATCTGATCTGCTGTTGGCCCCAAACAGAGGAATCAGCTGGAAATTATGATGACCAGTACTATATTTTACTTAACACCCAAGAAGGGAGGACATTTGTGATTGATTTGTTTTGGAGGTCTCTCTTTTCATTACATTGTACCTTGGCTGTGGAATGTGCTTTTACATCAATCGTCAGTCTTTGGAAATCTTGAGGCAGAAGGTGAAGACTTGTCTTTTGGGAAGTGACCAACATTTTAACTTTCAATCTGGCTTGGAATGAAATGCTTTTCCAGTTTCTGCTTATTGTATCACGTCTGTATATTTTTACTGCATGTATTATGCATTGTATTTATGTAATTGTCTTTTAGAACTTACAAAATACAATACTGCATAACCTATTGTTGTTGGCATGTAAAAAATAAATAATGAATTAAGGTCTGCACTTCAAGGTAGCCTGAAAAATATGATCTATACCCTAAACCTCAGCTGAGAATATAGATACAAATGATCTGCCATTTCTGCCTGGTTGCATAGGCTCATTTCAAAAATAAATACATACATGTATTGAAATATACATATAAACAGACCAATTTGTGTGTATATTATACATTTTGTGCATATATATTAAAACACAAATAGGCCAGAGACATTGCAAGAATGGCTCAGAGACTAACTAAAAACAGCAGTTGTTTTATTCCAAACCAATTCCTCACTTCCCTCTCAACTTCTTTATGTTTACCTTATTTCTTCCTTTAACTTTTCCCTCTGATCTGTTTTCAATGAAAACTTAATGATCTCTTCTTTAACTGTGTCCTTCTTCAGAGGAAAAAGTAATATATCATTTAAAATTTTACCCAGCAGATGAAAGTATACACATCAGCACTAGTATTAAACATAAAGAGTTAGGGGCAAATGCTTGGCAACCTTGAATATTAAGTTGTCAGAGACACTGATTCAACCCAAGGATTTTTTTGCCACATCAGCTAAAATAATAAAATCATTAAGACAACTTCTAGACAAGCAGATACCAGAAGAAGAATTTAAAACCATGATCGATCAAGTGTTCAAAGTCTCTGTGATAAGGTGTTAGTGGAGATAAACTACCTGGTCAGATCTACAGTGAAGAAAACATTTCCCCTGAAGGTCCCTTGACTAATTTAAAAAAAGAAAGAAAACAAGCCTGCCTGTGTGTATGTTTAGTTGTCCATTCCATTGCCTGAATAGAAAGATTTAGTTTTTATTGAATAAAGCAAGGCTGTAAGCAAGAGATCATGAACTAGAGTATTTGTTAATGTGTGTATGTTCAGAGGAAAGTTTGAATGTTTTTCAGCATTTAAACTAAAAGTATTTATTTCAGAGTGAATGCTAAGCGACATTCTGACCAAGCAAAACACCATTCTTTTTTTATACTAGCCCGAATATGTTGACTTCAGGAACAATCATTTTGGTAATGGTTTAATTTATGTATAATTATTCAAATTGAAAGCTATGAAAGAGGGTGAACTGTGTCAACTTACTTTTGCGGGGAGGATTCGTACAAAAAACAGAGAGGGACATGTCTGCAGACACAGGGAAAGAGTTGTAATACTTTGATTGTCTGCCTAACTGGGTGTTGCAGTGCAAGCTGGGATGCGGCTGTTCCTTCGAATGATAACCAAAAGGTTTCACTTTTCCAAATCTCTGACTGACAATACCAAGATACTGATCAGAATCCACATACTCAGACTCATTCCTTCATACTTTACATATATCAACTGGAATATATGTATTATCCCCAAAATACCACACACCGTAAAAGCACAGCAATCGATGCACTTTCACTCACTGTCCAACACTGGTAAAGATGTCTATTGAATATAATTAAATATTTCCAATGTGTTTATTTTCTACACAGTCTTAATATTCACCTATCCTGAAGTAAAACATCTCCAGATGAGAAGTCTTATCACAAAATGACAGAAAATATATTACCGTACTCCATTAAAGTTGTTTTAGTGTTGCCGAAAATGTATATGTTGTGTGTGTTTGACATTTTTTAACATTTATTTTCTTGATATGTTTTCTGTGGAAAAAATAAAACCCGTGTCAGGCCGAAATGTTACAGATGGAAAGCCGTGGTTGAAAGAAAAACTGTAACACAAGCAGCTGTCCCGCTAATGAGAAGCAGGTTTGGGCGGTTGCTAAGTGACAGGACCTCAGGAGCCGGCAATCCACAGCCTCCTTCACGCAGCAAACGCACCTCTGTACTAAAAACCTCCCTCACTCCCCAGTCCAACAGCCCAGCACGGGCAAGCGGGGCGGGAGGGGAGGCAAATGAGAAACAGACGCCGTTTCCCTGCTGTTTTTTTTTTCTCCTTTTCTTTCTATATTTTTTTTCTCTTCAAGAAAAAAGAACATGCTCCAAAAATAGTTTTTAGGGGATTGCGTGCCAGTGGGTTTTGAAGTCTTTTTTTGTTTTTTTTCACTCCTTCTAGTCACGCAACTAGCCTGGCAGGACCTTAGAGGGAAAAAATTATAATAATAAAAGAAAGAAAACTCCTCCAGAGAATTGGTCAGGGAGGATTCAGTGAAGAAGGATGGTTCACTTCTGACGTTTGTGTCGCAGGCCGAATCTGGCCCAGTTAAGGTGCAAGGGCTGCTATACTAGCAGGTGCAGGCTCACAGGTTTGTCTTATTGGCCTGGAAACTGTTTTTTAATTTCTTTTTCAGGGCATATTTGAAATGGATAGCGGTATTCGATTAGCCAGTGGTAGAATTCAAGGCAAATCAAACTGTGAGCAGCCAATTCAGGCTTCCAACTTCGAAGAGAACAAGGAGTTCACTTACTGAAGCCGTTTCAGGGTACCTAACTCTTTCACGCTCTTAAAAAAAAAATAGGAGAACAGGCCTGCGAATGCTTATGTTATAAGGTTTAGCGATATAGTCCTGTAGTTACATCAGTTTCAACATTATACTCCATCCTACCTTCCTACAAACCCCATGTACTCACCGCAAAGGTTTCTCCAAGTGAATTTCACATCTGCCTTGCCCACGTTTAAATCATTATGTGCTCAACACTTTACCAGTCTTCTCTGGTGACACAGTATGAAAGCAATTTCTTTCAGTGCAATCATCCAAACGAGACATCGAAAGAACTTCAGCCTCAGTCAGTGACGACTGCAAGGGGACCTGACAGAGCTCTTAAAACTCTGTAAAGGGGAAAATAAAGCTGATTCTCTCACTATAGGCTCCTCTTCCACTGCAATCAATGTTCGCTCTATAGCACCACAGCTCTTAATGACTTAATTCAGTCATTGAGTGGTCTAAATTACAGCTTTTTTCCCCCAAGTCTCTCAGTAACCTTTGAGTAGTTTCAGTTGCCTGTAAATCATGCAAGGAGGGGACTCTCCGTGATATTAAAACACTGTGTGATTATATAGTTCAATTAGAAGCAACCACATGTGCATGGTGTAAATACAACAGTCCCACCATACTGTTTAAATGTTAATGTACAGAACTACAGTCAATGAATATTAATTCACAACTACTGCAGCTCTTTTGGGTAATGCTAATCACTTATAATGTTGACATTGATCTTGATTCATTAGCATAGGATCTGTGAACTCTGACTAGCTTGAGGACTTGCTTTCTTTCTGAATATGTGAAAACCATCCATTCATCCACTCATCCATCTTCGAAACCGCTTATCCTTGTGAGGGTCGCAGGGAAGCCAGAGCCGATTATGTGAAAACCTTGCACAGAAAAGACTGACATTTTTTTTTTTTTACAAATATTTCCATGAAGTTTATTAAGGCATCTGTTATCAAAACAATGGCACCAAAAAAGAAACATTGGCACTTTTGTGCTCAAGTATAAAGTCCAGGGGCAGAAATATCTATGAAACGTCTGCCTGAAAATGTACAGCTACATACAAATGTCCAAGAACACATGCAACTTCAAGAATACGAAGAAAAACAAAACAAAAAAAACACTTTACAACATTTAAAAAATAAATAAATGGTCTTTTGCTTTCTTTCCCACCGAAAACTTACATTTAAAATATACAAATTTTTTTTATGACCGGAACCATGCCAGGAAACTGAATGGTCCTGCAAGGGAGTCAACAGAAAAGATGTTCATATCCCATTGAAAATGAAAATAAGCAGGAGAACAGCATTCAAAGACTGAGGTCCAGATTATTTTTTGATACCCTATAATAATGACTTTTACTCTTTTGTTTGCTTGGTTTATTTCTCCATTTTGTTGATTATTTGTCTGGATATCTCTGTACTACCTTATAAATATATGGAGTGTTGATTTTCATCGCCCAGTATGCACAGTTTCTTCGACTTCATTCCATTTCTACATGTTGTTTCAGCACCTCAGTTCCTTCCTGGTTCAAACTGGCCTGTGATGAAAACAAATGGGCCCGTTCGAACTTAGATGTAATTATGTCTAACAGCACAAGGTCAGGTTACATCCTGTCAACGAGAGAAGACCAGGTCATAGGGACACGACCAGGTCCAATTTCATTATGAAGGATCTCTGTTTCCCATGTTTCATCAACCAGGACAGGTTTAACCAACACTATGCTGCTTACACAAGTGATGTAATGAGAACTCTGGGCATTAGACTAAACAAGCTCTTCTATAGGTTAGGCCTTCCTCCTTGTCTGCCACAACATATACATATAGGGATTTAAAAATATGGTACGCAGGGTTTGATAGTGAAGGACCAGGAAGCAGTTGTTGCTATTGGAGACGCATTTGTACCTTATAAGGTGATTTTATTAGGCCAGCATCACAACCTAAGAGAGTATAACCACATAAACCCATCTGTAGCCCTTTTCTTCCCCCGCACAGCTGTGCCTGGGCTACACAAATAAGTCGTCTCAGATTATCCCTGATATCCACTCGCATAACCTTCACAAAAAACTTCTGAAAACACTGTGGCCTTGACTATACCTTAATTGCCAATACAGATTTTGAATGCTGTACAGTTCGTCCAAGGAATTTGTATCTCCTATAGTACCTGCACATTTCTTAACTATCCCTCTAAAACAAACACATCTT